>NC_054577.1:2302918-2625418 GCF_017654505.1 Polyodon spathula
TTGTCTCACAGTTTCGTTTTCCTGTCGGCTTGACTGTAACGGTACGCCGAGCAGGTCCGAGCCGTTCACATCGCCGTTCACTAGAACAATGCCTTTTTTAAAAATAACTTTGTGTTGGGTCGTGTGATTTGTCCAGAAAGCCCTGAAATTATTTTTTTAATCGTTTAAACCTTTTGTGTTCATGCAAAAAATAAATAAATAAATAAATCAGAGCATTTTCTGTTTGGATTTTTTTTAATTGTTGTGCACTGCAGCTATGCAACATTTTTTACATATCTATATAAAGCTAATGATTAAACAGTTTTCATTTTATTCTTCAGTCTGTCTGCTTCCCCTCTGTCTCTCCACTCTCTCTTTGTGCATGCATGTGTGTCAGTGTCTGTGCATGTGTGTGGGTGTGTGTGAGTGTGTGTGTGTGTGTGGGTGTGTGTCAGTGTGTGGGTGTGTCAGTGTGTCTCTGGGTGTGTGTCAGTGTGTGTGTGTGTGTGTGTGTGTGTGTCTGGGTGTGTGTCTGTGTGTGTGTGTCTCTGGGTGTGTGTCTGTGTGTGTATGTCTCTGGGTGTGGGTGTCAGTGTGTGTGTGTGTGTGGAGCAAACAGACCTCTGAGTGCCTGTGTTTTTATAGAGGGATCCACAGGGCAGCCACTGCAACTGTTCTGCTTAAATGTGGCTTTCATTAGGAGCTTCTATTCATCTCCACGGGATACCAGGAGCAGCATGGAGCCGGCACTGAGAGCGAGGGAGAGCGTGCGCTTTAATATTTCAATATGGAGCAGACAGTCTAATCCAGGACTGTCAGACTCTGCTCCTGGAGGGCCGCAGCGTCTTCTGGCTTTTGTTCCGCCTCTCTCACTTACTTACGTGGTCTACTGATTTGATTAATTGGAGAAATTTAACAAACCTCAAAATGTTTCGCACCTTGAATCAAGTGCTTTTTTTTAAAACCGTCAACTGTAAAAGACCTTGAAAAAAATATTAAATATGTCCAGTTGAACAAATAATGAGATCAATTAAGTTAATTGAGAGTTTAAGTTGGAAGGCACTGGCTCCGTGTAATGCTGTGACACCAGGCCAGGCTGCTGTGTCATGAGAGTCACGAGACTTCATTACTTCCATTCTGTCACATTCACAGCTTTTATAGTTTAGTGACGGGTTTCAAACAGGATTTTGCTGTGTTTTCTGGATTTCTGTCTGCGAAGGGGCAGATGAGAGATTAGACATGGTTCAGAGAGATCTATTTAAACGTTTTCTGTAGTAAAAGCACAGCAAAGTGTAGTAAAGCACAGTGAAAGCATGGTAAAGCATAGGGAAGCATTGTAAAGCACAGAGAGGTCTGGTAAAGCATAGGGAAGCATTGTAAAGCACAGAGAGGTCTGGTAAAGCATAGGGAAGCATTGTAAAGCACAGAGAGGTCTGGTAAAGCATAGGGAAGCATTGTAAAGCACAGAGAGGTCTGGTAAAGCATAGGGAAGCATTGTAAAGAACAGAGAGGTCTGGTAAAGCATAGGGAAGCATTGTAAAGCACAGAGAGGTCTGGTAAAGCATAGGGAAGCATTGTAAAGCACAGAGAGGTGTGGTAAAGCATAGGGAAGCATTGTAAAGCACAGAGAGGTCTGGTAAAGCATAGGGAAGACTGACTGTATCACGCAGCCGAGCGGGAGAGGAGAGCCGTGTGACTCAGCTTAACCTAAGGGTGTTAAGTACTGTATGTTCCGGTTCGTTTGCCTGCAAAACAGTACCAGAACTGCAGCGGGAGTCACGTTACTTTGCGCTTCTCCAGCAGCACGCAGGTGTTCAGCCACGCAGCTCAGTGCATCCCTGCCTAATTATCGTCTTGTTTTTCATATACCGAGGTGCTGACTGATCTCGGAGATACAGATGTTTCAAGGAGAGGCAGCCCCGGGCTGGCTGGCTGTGTGGGCTTGCCTGAGCGACTTGTATTGTGTTTTTTTAGCTGGCGATGCTGCGTTTGAGGAGGGGGGGGGGGGCGGTTGGTAGATGCTAACACCCCGAGCATGGTAATTTGCAAAGGTAGTGTTTTTAAAAAAAAAAAAAAAAAACGACCTCGCTTTGTTTTTAAACGGCGTTAATGGATGCTGCTGCAAATTGAGGCTTAGCATCGGTATTAACTACACGTGGAAATGCAATTCATTGCAGCGGTGCCTCGAGTTTCTTTTAAATTTAAACAAGCCCAAAACAAGCGCAACCCGTTCTAGAGTGCGGACGCTTATGCAAATTACAACCCGCGACTCTTTACAGAACAAGCCCAATCCCGCCGCTTATAAGCGGGTCTGGCAACTGCGCTTTCCAATCGCTTTCTTCTTTGATGAGTTTGACGAGGGGTAAAAATAAGGGGCAAGGGCAAATTCTTGATCAGTCAGAGCTACGTAGTTAAACGGTCTAGTTTCTAGAGGCAAAAATTCTGCATCACCTTGAATTTTAGGAATGAGAGGTAATAATTAAAAACAAACACACAAACAAATTAATGATATCGTTCGAGAGTAACACGGCAGTGTTTGATGCTAGATTTGCGAAATGTCACATCTCAGCTGTTTCTGTTAAGCTTGTCAACAGCATGTGTGCGATCCAATATGCGACCCTAACATTACTCGACACGTTTCATTCGACTTTACGAAGCAAAATGAGTTCATTGTATATGATGCAAAACCTTTGGTTAGAGCTGTAGTACCAGATATATTGTTTTTAAAATGAAAAAAAAAAAAAAAAAAAAAAAAACAACAACAACAAAAAAAAAACAGTTTTGCTAAAAGCATGTGTTTATTTCCAAACTGCCCATTTTGCACTGAGGTAACGAGTTGATTTGTGCGCCAGAAACGCACACATCAGCCTTAGGTGACGTTAAAGGCTGTTGAGCCAACGAGAGCGACGGTTAGAAGATGCTTTTCAAACATAAACGATACGAAATAAAGACAATTTCCCCTTTAAGATAATCAAAGTAAAACGGCAGCGGTGTCGCGATGTGGGCTGTCGTCATTAAAAATTCACGATATGGATTTGTCTCATTACATATTTAAGGGCTCAGACTGTTCCAGCGGACGTTTGAGTCTTACGGCGTCAAAAGAGGTTTTATAGGTATGATATGACAACAGCAAACACAGTGTGGCGCTAGCGAGACAGCATTTACCTCCAGTTCTGTTGGGTCCTCACCCCCTGCAACCTTTATAAGAATAAAAGCATAGCAAAGTGTGATAGCGCACAGTGAAAGCATGGTAAAGCACAGGGAAGCATTGTAAAGCACAGAGAGGTCTGGTAAAGCATAGGGAAGCATTGTAAAGCACAGAGAGGTCTGGTAAAGCATAGGGAAGCATTGTAAAGCACAGAGAGGTCTGGTAAAGCATAGGGAAGCATTGTAAAGCACAGAGAGGTCTGGTAAAGCATAGGGAAGCATTGTAAAGCACAGAGAGGTCTGGTAAAGCATAGGGAAGCATTGTAAAGCACAGAGAGGTCTGGTAAAGCATAGGGAAGCATTGTAAAGCACAGAGAGGTCTGGTAAAGCATAGGGAAGCATTGTAAAGCACAGAGAGGTCTGGTAAAGCATAGGGAAGCATTGTAAAGCACAGAGAGGTCTGGTAAAGCATAGGAAAGCACTGTAAAGCACAGAGAGGTGTGGTAAAGCATAGGGAAGCATTGTAAAGCACAGAGAGGTCTGGTAAAGCATAGGGAAGCATTGTAAAGCACAGAGGTCTGGTAAAGCACAGGAAAGTATATCTACTGCATTTTTAGCCCTCTGAAAGAAGTAATTTTAATAGAAGAATTTTCTTTGCATCGAGAGGGCTGACTGGATGAGAGGGGAGAGGGGAGTCATGTCTCTCAGCTTGCCTATGAAGTGAGTTCCTGCTCGGCTGGACCACTGGGTTTGAGACCTAACCTGCTGGTCCAGCCTGGGGGTCGATGCTTTAAACAGATAAAGAATTCTGTGTTATTGAAAGGGGGGGGGGGGGGGTTCACAGCCAATTTAATTCTGTCACTTCCACAAACCAGCTCCCTAACTCTCATTGAGGGATCAGGTTTGACACAAGGAGTGCCAAGCAGCTGGACAGAGTCTGCAATTAAAGCTAATGGTAGGGGGCAGGGGGCTGCATTGCTGGAATAGTCACTTGGCCAGGATTGAGTCAGGCAGCTTTGCTGAGAGCAGGAGGTGTGTGTTAATGAATTACATTGTGCTGTGGGAAACATTCGGAAGGGTTAGTTTACCTTCTTTTGTAATGTGCTTTACCGCACCTCTCTGTGCTTTACCATACCTCTGTGCTTTACAATGCTTCCCTATGCTTTACCAGACCTCTCTGTGCTTTACAATGCTTCCCTATGCTTTACCAGACCTCTCTGTGCTTTACAATGCTTCCCTATGCTTTACCAGACCTCTCTGTGCTTTACAATGCTTCCCTATGCTTTACCAGACCTCTCTGTGCTTTACAATGCTTCCCTATGCTTTACCAGACCCTCTGTGCTTTACAATGCTTCCCTATGCTTTACCAGACCTCTCTGTGCTTTACAATGCTTCCCTATGCTTTACCAGACCTCTCTGTGCTTTACAATGCTTCCCTATGCTTTACCAGACCTCTCTGTGCTTTACAATGCTTCCCTATGCTTTACCAGACCTCTCTGTGCTTTACAATGCTTCCCTATGCTTTACCAGACCTCTCTGTGCTTTACAATGCTTCCCTATGCTTCACCATGCTTTCACTGTGCTTTATTACACTGTGCTGTGATTTTACTGTGGGAAACGTTTCTGAGGGTACTGGCCACTTAAGTGGGTGGTGATCAGGTGCTAAAGACTGATTTCAAAATCTGTATTTTTACACAGTGCAAGATTATGAAAACAGAGGCAGTCTTAGCTATTGAGGGGGCACAGGACAGGGAACCTACGTCCCCATGGAGATACAGCCTAGACTTTGCTGCAGGCTGCTTTTATGTATATTTAGGTGGGACCCCTGGAGGCAACAACTGGCAGCACAATTCAAACCTGTTCATTGCCTCGGGATTGCATTCCATTGCTTCATTCTTCTGGTTGCAATTATGGTTCAGAATGGCTGTAATTGCATCATGATTACTGGAATCAAAGCCTCTGTTTAATGACTAGTTGCTGTCTTTCTCGCTTTTTAAACTGATTGTGCTACTTCCGTGCTTTCTGAGGGGAGACAAAATATTCAGTCCTAATAGCCCATGCATTTAGCATAGTTTGTTTATAAATATACTTTACCACACCTCTCTGTGCTTTACAATGCTTCCCTATGCTTTACCAGACCTCTCTGTGCTTTACAATGCTTCCCTATGCTTTACCAGACCTCTCTGTGCTTTACAATGCTTCCCTATGCTTTACCATACCTCTCTGTGCTTTACAATGCTTCCCTATGCTTTACCACACCTGTCTGTGCTTTACAATGCTTCCCTATGCTTTACCAGACCCCTCTGTGCTTTACAATGCTTCCCTATGCTTTACCAGACCTCTCTGTGCTTTACAATGCTTCCCTATGCTTTACCAGACCTCTCTGTGCTTTACAATGCTTCCCTATGCTTTACCAGACCTCTCTGTGCTTTACAATGCTTCCCTATGCTTTACCACACCTCTCTGTGCTTTACAATGCTTCCCTATGCTTTACCAGACCTCTCTGTGCTTTACAATGCTTCCCTATGCTTTACCATGTAATGAACCAATAAGAAGACATCCACACAGCTGAATAATCGATCCAGTGTAAGTCAAGGCTGAGCAGTGCAGTCCGGCAATCCACTCCGGTTTTTACGTTTAGCTCTTCCTACAACTCCCAGCAGAACAGAGAGCTCTCAGCAAATGACAGAATCAGAAGCACTGATTAGGTGTAAGTGTTTTCACGTGACTTATTTGCCAGCTATCTGGAAAAGGCAAATCCGAGGGTGTTGAGCACTTCAGAGAGAGCACACCTTCGCCACAGCTACGGTTCAGCATCACCCAGAATTTTAAGATTGAGACATAATTAAAAAAAAAAAAAAACATATGAACATAATTTAGATCCTATATTTAACATCATGCAGTCGAAGAAACAAAATGACATAGCAACGGTCTACCAGAAGGAAGCCATCAGAGCGGTCCGGTAGTATTTCATGTTAGATTTTCCGAAATGTCACCTTGTTCCATTTTCATGAAGTCTGTGGGAAAACTACAAAGCGCTGGTGTGTGATTCAATACGCTAATGTAACATTATCTGGCAGGTTTCGTTCATTTCTATATAGAGGGTGATGCAAAACTTTTGGCCACAGCTGCAGTGCACTGGTTACTATAAATGTACCTCAATTACACTGAGGAAGACATTCTGGAAACATTTGACAGCTCGTCTAAAGGGCTGATTTATGAGTATTTTACAGTCCCAGGAAACCCAGTGCTGTAAAATGCTCTAAAATTCCAGCAGAGATTAAAAACAGGGCAGATGTGTAGAAAGACAGTTCAGCTGAGAGAATTAGAATACTGGGATTTAAATCAGCCTCACCCTAACCCACACCCTAACCCCAACCCCCCAACCCTAACCCCCCTAAACCCTAACCCAACCCCAACCCAAACCCAAACCCTAACCCCAACCCCAAACCCCAACCCCAACCCCAACCCTAAACCCTAACCCCAACCCCAACCCTAACCCTAACCCTAACCCCAACCCCAACCCCAACCCTAACCCTAACCCCAACCCCAACCCCAACCCCAACCCTAACCCTAACCACAACCCCAACCCTAATCCTAACCCTAACCCTAACCCTAACCACAACTCCAACTTTAACCCTAACCCTAACCCCAACCCCAGGGGAGCGCAGGGGTCCCCGAGGGTCTCCCCTGGTAAAGGCACGGCCGTGTGGTGTGCAGAGGGGAGTCACACAATCAGGGGAGTGCAGGGGAGCATCCTAGTTGTGCAAAGTCACCGGTTCAGTTGTGCTCCAAAGTTTAGCAGCTCGCTAGCGTCCGCGCTGGAGCACCTGGGTGAGGAAGAGGAAGCTGGCTCGGGCGTGGGATCGGAGGACGCTCACTCTGTAGTGAATTGCTGCAGGGTAAAAATAATTTGAAATTGGGGAGAAATTCAGGAGTAAAATAATTGGAACACTAAATTAAAAAAGTAAAAAAAAATTAAAGGTGTCAATCAAGGTTTAATAGCTTTAAACCCGAGCATGGATCAAGTGGTCAGAGAGAAAAACAAATATCTACAGAATTCCTTTAAAATCATTTCCCCTAGGCTACGGCCAACAAACGCCTCCGATATTAACATTTCCCACCCGGAATGATTTACAGCGATCCGAAATTAAATTCGCCCCGTTGCACCAGAGCAAGCAGAAAACGCAGCCTGTGGGTGCAGAGGGGTTAGGATTTATGCTTCGTCCGAATACATTTCTGTAGCGATCTTACATTTACCTTCTGCACTTGGACCTTGGCAAACCAAACAGTCCCGCTGTATCCCGCTATCAATCTCCTCATTATACAAACGGAGAGGAATGAGGGGAGGGGGGTGGAATGGAATCTAAAAAGCTATACAATATAGCTGCAATATTCTAAATTATATAGATATATATAATTTAGAAGCTGTCTGTTATTGTTCCTCCTGAGATAATTAAGCAAAACTTCTAATTGCTTGAGTTTTTTTGGGGGGGGGGGGGGGGGGGGGTTTGGAAAAAAGGGAAAGGGCTTTCTCTTCCCACAGCCGCCCCCCGCTTAGATAGAGGTGAAAAGATATTCAGTTTCATTCTTCTAACGCCCCCCCAGCGATTAAAAAATAGCCATCAGTGTTTGTTTTAGCCAGACGCTGCCGTGGGATAAGAAATGTTAACTTTGCATCCCTTATATTAATAGAGGGAACTGGGAGATGAAAAGTGTACTGGAGAGGGGATTGAGTTGTCCGTGTTGTCATAGCTACGGGACAATGGAAACTGTGAGTGTCTGCTGGGTATGCTGCAGGCTGAGAGCCGTCTTTAATGGCAGCCTGTGCTGTGACTCCCACCCAAATGAAAGAGCGCCCCTCTGACTCTCAAAACGAAGCACACAGTTTCTCCAACGCTGCGGATTTGTGAGTATTTTTCTTTCCAAGATGTAAAGATGTAAAAGTCATAATGAACTCCTTCATGCTGACCAGGCCTGACCCCGCTGCTGCTTAGCTTAGCTTAGCTTAGCTTTCAGAGATCTGAGCAGATCACAGTCAAATATGATGTAGAAATGAATGAATGAATGAATGAATGAATGAAGAAGAAAAGGAGGAGAAGAAGGGAAGAAGGAGAAGGCAAATGAATGAAGAATACATGAACGGGTGAATAAATGAAGGAGAAGAAATGGATGAACAAATGAGGAAATGAATGAATGAACGAAGGAGAAGAAAAAGAAGATGAAGTAGAAGGAGGAGAAGCAGAAAGAACGTGTGCGTATCCACTTCTCATTTAAGGACGAAAGCGTTTCCTCTCTCCTGCTCTCCTGTGACAAGCAGGTCCTGGCTATACCCAGGGTTAAAGCCACGGTATGCTCTAGCTGAATTAGATAAAGAGACGGCCGTATTTAATGATGGGCAGAATATCTTCTGATTAACCTTGAACCCACAATCCTGGACAATCCCCACAAGTGATCTGTACTGAGGGTAGAGTTTACCTTTCCGAAAGCAGATCCGCTAGAAGTCTTCTACAGCCGTGTGACATTTGGGTACTTTCAACTTTTCCAATCGCAAAATTTCAGCACCTTTTTTTTTTCACTAGACCCCCTGTTTAACATGCCGTATATTTTATGTGGTAACCTTTTATTACCAAGTCTCTTTATGGAGATTTTTTTTTTTGTGTGTGTCTTTTTTGAAGGTGACCTTTTCTGAAGATGCCTATCAAAGTTTATTCCCTTTTTTTAAAAAAAAAAATATTTTGTTCAATTGTATAATGCAGCATTGCTGGAGTGTGGTAATGTTTTATAATTTGTTTTTCCCTTTGTGTGTTTGAAGCCAGAGGCTTTATATTACAGGGAAAGGTCAACTTGAAATGAAAGACAACTGCAAAGGCAAAAAACAAACAAATTGAAACAAGTTATATATATATATGTGTGTGTGTGTGTGTGTGTGTGTGTGTGTGGGCAGGTATTACTATCAATGTGTGGACAGAATTTGAGAAAATGTCCCCAAATTATTGGCTTAATTAGTCAAGATTAGGTGTTCTAGATCTTTAGCCACTGACGATGTAAAGACAACTTGAAAAACTGCAGGACTGGGGCTCTCCAGGACCCGGGCTGGAGACCCCTGCTGTACAGTGCGACAGACAGATGGCGCCAGTGCATAAAGGATTTGTGACACTATAACACCACACCGCTATTCTGTGTCATCTGTCAACACAACGAGTCGGTTTTGTGATATTATTGACACTGACCTTTTTCCTACAGGCTTGCCATTAAAGCAACGTGACTCCTGCAAGAACACACAGACTGTCTAGTTTCACTGAAACTTGTGCTCTTGCGCACTTGCCTTTGTCCGTGTCCCCCCCAAATATAAAATCCTTATGTGGAAAATCAGTTCATTTAATGACAAACATTTTTTTCAATGTACTGTATTTTTTATATATATATATATATTATATATATATATATATATATATATAATACACACACATACACACACACACACACACACACACACACACACACACACACACACACACATCCCCTCTTATTAATACTGGTTTAAAATTTTCATTTCATTGAAAACCTGGAGCATGCATAGCAAAAATATAATATAAAACGGGGATTGCCGCTGCTGCCTTGTGATTCTACAGAGCCGGGGAGAGTTATAAGACGCATCTGCCTGCTTCCTGATTAGATGCCAAGTCTGTTTTGATGGATCGCGTGGGCTGTTGACACAGCCCCAAATGAGCCAGAAATCAAGGTCACCAAAGCAGGACTGTACCCTGCATGAGGCCCCGAGGTTAGAGGCAAGGGGCGGCAGCCCGGTCGGAAGGGGTCAGTTTTCCCATATGTCAGTTTTGGGGCTCTGTTCTTTGCCTATTTCCTCTTAATTAGAGGCCCCTGCAAGCATTGGGTTTAGGGACAATTGTGACAGCCTGAATACAGCCCTGCAGTTCATGAAGTTCATGATGGATTGCCTCTTTGATTGACTTTTTTTTTTAAAGTTACAGAACACACACACACACACACACACACACACACTCACGTGTTTGTGCACCCATATGGAAGGGGCATATGTGCCTAATGTGTTCTGCGCTGTGGCTTCCTGTGGATTCAGATGATCAATCGATCAATCGTCTGCTTCAGTCGGTAATTCATTAGATAAAGGAGTAACCCCCGCAAGCCCACTGTCTCTTTATGGCCCCTTGGGGACAAAGGCCAGCCTCGCCGGTGTCTGCTATGAGCTCTCCGGGCACCTGGCCATAGGGGGCGCTATAGCGCAGCGAGGTGAAACAGTCCCTGACCTAGTGCCAGAGCCAAAGTTCCCTGTGGAATAACCAGCGAAGAGCGGTAACTTGGCACAGCCAGGAACCTGCTCTCCCCTGACAGTATGACTCACCCTGCCCCCGCCCATGCGGCCGTGACTTTATCTGGGGAGATGCTCAGGGGACCCTGGAATTTTTTTAAAAACATTTTCTGTAAAACACTCTTTTAACAAAAGCATGCAATCTGTTGCCGCAGCCGCTCACTCTCACTCTCTCTCTCGGCCACACTGTCTCACACAGTAATTGCTGTCATCACTGCCTTGTCTGATTAATTATGCAGGAGCTGGAATTGAGGTGAGCTGAGGATTTCAGTGCCAGGTCATTCAGGCAGACTGGAATATATTACTAAGCGCAGCAGAGAGAGAGAGTGAGACAGAGCAAATACCACACAAATACCTGTCATTACGGGCAGCCAGGATGGGACTGATTTACCAGCCATAACAGGGTTTAGTTTAGTACCCAGGACTAAATACCCACCATAACACTGTTAATAAAGTGTAGTGTAGCGCCACCCACCATACCACTGTCAATAGGGTGTTGAATCCAGAATTAGGGATTATATTTAGCCTTAACAAATTTGTGCTGGGGACATACCCCTGGCACACAAGTGTGTGCTACACACTGCATGTGTTTTGGTTTTATTTGCCACAGACATTGGGCACTGGCACTGTAAGTCAGAATTGCCCGTGTGCAAGGATACATAGATATAATGCATTATATATCTAGATAAACTGCAAGATGGATTCATAAATAGACAGATAGATATATATCTTGTTACCCTGTACATGCTGTGGAGAAAGCAGTATTGATTACTCCGCCAAGGCTCATAATTGCCTCGTGTGATGTGCTGTCATGCACCCGCTGGGCAGGCTGTAATATCCTCCTGTTTTTCTCTGTTGTAATGATTGTGGTTCTCTTCAATAGCAGCCAGCTCTCCACGTTCTGCTTTATTAATCAGTTCTCTCTGCAATTATCGTCAATTCACCAGTATCTCCCCAGTGTTAATGTTCAGCAATCCATACTTTTAGGGCAATCGATGTCTTATAAAAGTCTCCCATAGTAACAGCACAGCAAAGTGTAATAAAACACAGTGAAAGCATGGTCAAGCATATAAGCATTGTAAAGCCCAGAGAGGTAAAAAACAAAACAAAACATGGAAAACACTGGTAAAATATGGTGAATGCATAACTGCAGAAAGAATGGTGAAAACTGCAAAATGATCATGCAAATTGACCCTGGAATTTACCTGCTATTTGATACTGATTTTAAGGTGTCCCAGACATCAGGTATGATCTGTTGTTTGGCTGCAGTCAATCCTCCAATAAAACTGCACACAATTTTTTAGTATTAATCCTGTAAGAGTTAAAAATGAGTGCCAGCAAGTGTGTGCTATGTAGGGCAGGTGTGTCCAGTTTTTTGTCCCGCCCCTCTACTACTGCACCTTATTACAGTAACTTTAAAACAGGGTCGGAAAGGGAGGGTTTGATATAGAACACTGGCGCCACCTTCTGTTCAAAAGAAGTCATTAACACTTACGTTGTCAAAGAGTCTCACCTTTCCTGAGTCCAAACTGGAAATAGGAGACTGTGTTTTGTGTAAAGTTACTGAAAGGTATAGCTGGTGTGCTTTGCTGCATTAGGATAAAATTTGCTTCTATGCTGGCTGGTTTGTAATAAGTGTACAGTCAGTACCACTCCAGGTAATGTCAACCTATGTTTATAATAGCAGGCTGTGTGGTCCAGTGGTTAAAGAAACAGGCTTGTAACCAGGAGGTTCAAATCCTAGCTTATCCCCTGACTCATTGCGTGACCCTGAGCAAGTCACTTAACCTCCTTGTGCTGTGTCTTTTGGGTGAGACGTTGTTGTAAATGACCCTGCAGCTGATGCACAGTTCACACACCCTAGTCTCATATCTTGTAAAGCGCTTTGTGATGGTGGTCCACTATGAAAGGCATTATATAAAGATTATTATTATTATTAAAATAATCACCACATTGAAATGTCCTGGTCAGAATATTAAGGGAAGCGAGCTCTTGATTATCACATCACTTTGGTTATTGTCACTGCTTAATGTTAATCACACTGAACAAGCTTACAATTTCTACCTAATATCTCCTTTAGAAATAATAACATTATAAGAATAGGAGGTATAGTGTACATGTAAATAAGTTCCAGTATTTAAAGGTACGGCAGCAATATTAACTCAGCTTGCCAACTGTACACTTATAAAAGTGTCCCCGAGTAAAAGCATAGCAAACTGCAATAATGCACAATTAAATAATTGTATTGTAAAGCATATTATTAACCATGGAAAACTATGGTAAATGCATAGTATAGCCATGGGAAGACTGCACAAATACCATGCAAAAACTTTTAGAAATGTCAACAGGGAAACTCGCACATAAGGTGAGACAAATAATCCAATTAGTCTCAATTGTCAAGGATGTAATGAAAAGATGGAGGCAATGAATTGGAAACAAATAACCCGAATGATTCGCTGGCAAAATAAATGACATAACCTTACACACCCTAAAGCAGGAAATGATATGAATCTGCACAGCAATTCAATGAGAGGCGGTGTCTGCTTATTGATTTCCCCTTTAAGGATTTTGTCATGCTATTGTTTACGCTGTGCTGAAATATGCGATTTGCTGTCCCAAAGTTTATTTTATCAGAGCTGGCTCAATTAGCTGTAGTCAGCTGCAGTGAAGATGTTTATTCAGTACTGTATTGTACACCCAGCATGACAAAGCGCCAGGGAGAATTGAGTGCATTTAACTGTATCTTAATCGTGTCCAGAAGTTTGCATGCAGCTGGTAGCGTTTTTACAGTAATTAGTGTCAGTAATTCAATATCAAGATATTGGACTTCATAGTTGTCATCTGTGCAGTACACGCACAGTTATAACTGCTGTCTTGTAAAGTCCAGTCCAGGGCAGGCTTGAGACATGGAGACTGAACTGCTCCCTCTCTCTCGTGTTTTTCATTTAGTCTGTTATCATGCAAGAATGTACCTCAGATTATAATTCAGGACCAGATGTCTGCTATTGCTTATCCTCAATAAAATCAAAAGGGGTTGTGATGAGTGAAGAAGTTACTGTATAATCTGGAAGAATGAACAAACAGTATTTGATAAGCCTATTTGAATCAAAAATATACAGTACAGTGTATAGTGCTCCAACACCAGAACGACCATGATCACACACTTTAAATCGAAATAAACAAGCGTTCTATATCAGAAGCAGATCAATAGATAGCTGGAGTGAGCTGATTTAAATGAAATCAAAAGTATGAACTCATTCATGCCAATAATACATTTCCTTTTTATTTATAAATATGGCAGCAATCCGATATCCAGCCCTTATTCTGTTCTGCTTAGACAAGCAGGCAAAGTTTTGACAAACTGACATTTTCATTAAAACTCTGTTTATTTAGTTGGCTATAGTTTGTTATTGTTTTTTTTTGTCAGTGGCTCTGCTTAACAAACTGAATAAATGATCTGGAAAGGATTTTAACTCCAGGGCTGGCTGAGAATTCATTCAAGACAGTGTAGTAATGTGAACCCAATAAATACCCATAAATACTGTTATATTGTAAAACTAACTAGAAGCAATACGGAAGGAAGGAAGGAGCAATTAAAAACTTAAATAAATAAACAGCACCACAATCGTCAGATTTTTGTAGACCCCAAAATAAGAAAATTAAAGCTACAAAATCGTAACTGGGGGAAAATAAAGTAACAAGACTTTTATTTCATTGCGTCTTTTCATCAAGTCCTGTTCTGTTTCGTCTGTTTTTATTTGTTTCGTTCAGTTGTCGATTGCATCATGGGGGACGTCCCAATTGGGGTTCTCTCCTCTTGGCTTGGGACCCCCACTTTTCTTGGCAATTATGATCTGGTCTACACCCAGTACGGTGATTGCAGCCTCGGAAGCCAGCTTGATACCCCAGTGCTTCGAAAGCAAAGGGTCTAGGATGCCAGCTTCGGAGGCATCTATCAAATCAGTGCCCTCTCCATCAGCGCTGACCCCTGCGCTGCTCTCGCCTTGCTGGTGAAGGGAGTACAGCTTCGACATCACTGGGTTGGTCTGGGTACCTGAATTCTCGGCCAGAGCTTGTGTGATGGACTGCAATGACTTGGAATAAGCGTGAATGGCGTACTGCTCTAGACCAGGAACAGATTGACTGAAATCCGCTATCTTGACTGCCAGCTGCATTTCAGTGGCCCCAGCCCCTGGCACCAGGCGCGGGTCTCTGATTAGAGTGTTGTAGGTGCTCACTGCATCGTTAACAGCTTCTTCAATGTTGTCTAAAAGTCTGTCCGTAGAACCGCGCAATAGGATGGTCGACATGGGGCATTCTTGGTTCTGCTTGAAAACGACCACTTGGGTGTCGCCAACCTCTTGCAGGTAGACCTTACTGCAGCTGCCGAGCTCATCTTCTGTAGGAGGGATGAGACTCAGCAAGGGGGTAGCGCCTAGAGCTTTGCACAGCCGCTGCAGATCATTCCGGGAGGTCATTTTGACCACCATTAGCTTGTACTTGTCTGCGTAGTGGAGAGCAAGGTCTCCTATTTTGGCTCCAACCACCACCACGTTGACTCCTGCTTCTGCAATGTCTCTGACATGGCTTTCCATCAAGGCCTCCTCGCCCTTTCTGAAATCCATAAATTCCCCAGCGCTCTTGAGAAGCACTGTACCTTTTGTTTCAGGCTTGGTGGAGTCAAAGGCGCAATTATAGACTGCTACCTTGGCATCTTGTACATAGTTGACAGTCCCTTCTGTTTCTCTTTTAAAGACCATGCCCTCAAGCATCACTGAATCTTCCACACTGGCCCCTATGATTTTGCAAATTCTTACGCTCTCTGCGCTAAACTCCCCAGACTTGGGTATGGTGGACACACAGCTCTTGGCTACTAGCGTGGCTAGGAAGTCTTCATACCCGTACTGCTTGCTGGCGAGGGATGGTCTGGTGGCTGCTGCAACCTCTGTCACATCACGGATGTCCTTTAAGGACAAGCAGCTCAGGTCTTCCAGGAGATCCAAAGCCTTATTAGATGCCACCTTGTAGCCTTCAGTGATTTCGGAAATCGAAAGCCCAAGCTTCAAAAGCTCCTCTGCGTTCTCAAGCAACGAACCAGCCAAAATGAGAACAAAGCTGGTTCCGTCGCCAATCTCCTGCTCTTGAGCCTGGGTCGCCATCACAAGCATCTTGGCTGCTGGGTGCTCCACTACTAGCTCTCTGAGAATACAGGAGGCATCTCCAGTCACAAAGATCTTGTCTAGGTGGTTGATGACAAGCTTGTTGAGCCCGTTGGGGCCGTAGGAGGTACGCAGGCAGAGGCTCAGCTGTTTGCAGGCTTCGATGTTTCTGTGGACCACCTCTTCCAAGCCGCTGTAGTACCTGGATCCTTGCTTCAGCATCTGGAGGTATCCCGGGGCTACTGGGACATGTGCAGCCATCTCTTTGTAATAAGGGAGGGCTATTTAGTGAGATTCCTGTAGTCAGGTTTGCTTAAATCACCTTTCTCTCTGTCTGTCGGTTCTATCCACGTTCATCAGCACCTGGCAAGCAGAAATGATAATGTTAGTTACAGCTTGAAGCTGTTTAAGTGCTTACAGTACAGTACAATCACACAAAAGCAATCAACCCATCACCGTTATAGAGTTGTCAAAATGTCCACTATCCTGAGTATAGATGTCAAAACGTGCAATGAACATATGGAATAGTTCTAAAGTAAAAAAAAAAAAAAAAAAACGCTGTTATGATTTAAAATCTTCATTTTGTGTGATTTATAACAAGTTAATACGCCGTGGGCTCTTTATTAGAACAGAAATCATTTCCCACAGTTTAAGCAGCCGGTTTTGCTTGGCGGTCCTCTGCACGGGATGATATCTCTTATTACAATAAGACAAAGATTAGGAATACATACAACATTAAGGAAGCTTTGCAAAATGAGCCTAATTACTATGCAATATTCATTCCAGGCAGAATCTTCGGACTTGGCAGCCCCTGTACTGAATGGAATAAACCCAGGGCTTTTAACTGTTTCTTCGGTACTTGCATTTCAATACATTTTGTTTTTTAAGAAGAGGATTCACACTTTGGGAATCACCTCAATAAGAATGATATTTAACCCAAAGGGTAATAAGACTACAGGCAAGGTGAAAGAATGCTTCTGTTAAAGCAAAATTAATCTACTGGCCTTGTCTTGATGTGAACATACACATTGCAAAGCTGTTTACTGTTGGGTGCAAATTGAACAATGTATGCAATCAGCAACCAATTTCCCAATGGAATATCGGTTTGGTAGTAATTGATGAACACTTCATTATTCAAAAGCAAATAAAAAAACAACAAAGAAAAAATGTATACACTCTTCATAAAAGCCTAAAAATATAACTGAAAACATTTCAAAGTAAAGCAATATATACATTGTAAAACAGAAAAAGACCATTTCCAGAATTCTGTGGTTTACTTTTTTTTAAGGGATACAGCATATTTCTATAGAAGCGGACAGAATTAAGTGAAAGAAACTACGTTTAACATTCTCTCAACGCCATCAGGGGTGAATATCAGTTTGATCCTTCCCAGGAGCTTAATTAGCCACAGTGTTTGGGTGACAAGCTAAGGTGCAGGACCTTAGGCTCACTGCTTGAACTGTCAATGGTTAAAATGCCAATGCAAAGGGCAGTCTTATTTCCTGCCATGTTGAATGTTACACGGCAGCTCCAGTGAATAGTTCTGTCCCAGGAAAATGACCATCAAGCAACAACATGAGCTCCTCTGCTACCTACATTTGTTTAATTTTGTGTTTTTTAGACTGTATTACTGCTTACGGAAGTTCTGGCTGTTTGAATTTTTTATGAACAGTAATCCTTGTATTTTTTTATAGTCTTTAAGCGTGTTTATGAGGCGTGTAGGGAGACATCCTTGATAAATTATAAATGGTATTCTGTGTACTGCTCACACCCTTGAGAAATGCATCTGCCTGGGTACTACAGCCCCAAAGCAGAGGAAACGGCCGCTCTAGACAGCACTGCATTCATCACCGGAGATAACTCTGAGCACAAAACAAACACGTCTGGCTAGGCTGCACCAAATACATATTTTAGTTTGTTGAGAGTCTTTATATTTGGTGCCCAGGTGCAGTATCTTTTATGATAAATGATGCATTCGTTCATTGACTGTCTGGGCACAGACTAGTCTTCAATACAGCATCATTAATTATGTATTGTGAGTTTTAACCCAAGACTTGGTGTGTCCTCATAAAGTCTACTGTGCAGCATCTGCCAGAAGCGTTATATTCCATTTAATTAAACAATTAAACTTTTAGATTAACACACATTTTAAATGTTAAAAATTTTACAAATGGGAATGCTGGGAAGCACAACCCATATTTGGTAGCATGCCAATTGAGTTTAAAATAAATGACTACACTATTAATTTGACTACGTGTGTGCAACACTAATGTACGGATATGAAACAGACACTGGATATTAAATATTCATACAATAAATGAGATGAAATATTTAGACTATTTTTTCATTTTTCTGATAATGGTCAAATGCTGTAAACTATTACCAGCCCTAGTCAGGATGGTTAGAATACCCATGTATTCCTAATTAAATAATGGACATATTGTTAACTAAAGTCAGTCATGCATTTACGTTTGTCTGCCTTTGTTTCTTCAGTTTTACCATGCATATTTTGAAGAGAAGAGTCATGTACAGTATAGACCCATTCAGACTAATAATCCTTTGCTTATTGGCTCTTTAGAGAAGCTTTCTAAGTTAAGAAAATGTATCATTGAATTAAAACCAATGAAAAAGAGGGCACTTAAAATTAATTAAAGGAATAATTGATTTAAAACCTTAAATACACATTTAAGGATACAGTGCTAGATGTAGCCTGGAGTTTTATTCATATAACAAAACCCTATATACATTTTCCTTGCCTATATTTATTTTGCCCGGGATATTTACATGATCCTTTTCTGCAATACGGGAATACAAGATGTTGCATCTCAAGAAAACAGCCTCCAAATGAATAAATAATACAGATTGAAAAAGCCTGTTCTTTAAAATGCATTGTTCTTAAATTCTTACAATGTTAGACAATGGAGAATTAATTCTCTCACACTGGAATTCGTCCAGACTTAGATTTATAGACAAACAGCTTTCTCCGGGGATTAGAACATGCTGACTCTACAGTTTCTAATGTGAAATTTCAATGATCTTGCTTTTCCTGGCCATAGCGTACACGCAACTCCAAATAATATGAACAGCTCGTAGTTATCTTGCAAACCTTTTTAAAAAAATTATATAAATCAGTTGGCGTGTTACATTTATCACGGTATAGTTGACATTGGTTAGATTTTGCTAGATGAACAGGATTTTTCAACAACATTCCTTCTGGGGATAAACTTGAGGCAGGTTTCTCAGGCAAGTTTGGACAAACAATCAATACACACCAAAACCTTTGCATCACCCTCTATATAGAATTCATTAATTTTGTTTAATGAAGTCGAATGAAACCTGCTGAATAATGTTACGTTAATATATTGAATTACACACTGCTTTGTAGTTTTCCATATCCCTAATGTAAAACTGACAAAAATTGAAAAATGTGACATTTCGAAATCTTACATGAAATACTACTGTACTACTATTATGGCTTCTGGTGGACTTTTGCGATATCATTTAGTAGTTTCTTTGATTACATGATATTAAATGAAAGATCAAAATTATGTTATATATATATATATATATATATATATATATATATATATATATATATATATATATATATATATATATATATATATTATTTTTTATTATGTCTCAATCCTAAAACTCTAGGTGATGCAAAACTTTTGGCCATATTTGCCTGGTATAAGTCGCTAGCTGTGCGATCACAGATACTGTACTGAGAGTTTTGGTTTGAGGCAAGAGAATGTCAAAAGCCACATGAATTTGAACCAGTGGCACCCTGAAGATGCCATTACCACAGCGGTATTGTTGTGATTTACATGATTTTGACAGGGAGAAAAAAAAGTTATTGCTTTTACATTAAGCATGGGATAATCTCCATTAAGCACACTTGTATTAAGATTTGCTCAACACATTTTTGTATTTATTTCACTTTTCAGTAACCCTAGCCCCATCCAGAAACCATTAATAAATTATAGCTAGGAGGCTGAAAAAAAAAAAAATCAAATTATTATTATCCAGTATACTGTCAAGCATTATACATTTTTATTGTATTAAGTTAGGAACAGCCAATTGCAAATAACTATGTGTGGCATAAAAAAAAAAAAAAACTCAAATGCTAAACTAATTACAGATAAAAAAAAATCAGTACCCAAGCAAGCAGATTCTTCTATATAAATTATTGAGAAATAATATAAATGACTGCCTACTTTCAGTGTTTCATTAATGTTTTAAAAAGCACAGTATGCAAGATTGATGCGCTCCTTTAAAACACTCACTTTTCAGAAGATGACAGTCGACAGCTTTCAGGCAAGGTGCTTCTCCTGTCCCTCTGGGCAACCACAGCTTGTGAATATACAGAAACGAGATCAAAAATAAGACTTTACTACTGTTGCTTATGGAAATGCCTTATGAATATGATTTTTTTTTCCTTGTTTTTTTTTTTTTTTTTAAATAATAATAAAATGTGTGCGCAGCTTTGTGTGGCATGTTAACTCTGTGTTGGGAATTTAGGATTGTATTAACATCTGTCGTGAAATACTGTATGGTAAAAGAAAAATATATAATTATGACTCTATCATGTGTATTGTCTTCAGTTTATTTGTTTTGTTTGGTTGGACAAAAAAAATAACCTCATCTATCAGCGGACCACTATGGGCAACAAGGAGGGCATTGATTTGGCAGAGAAATGCGAGGCAATTAAACATGTGTAGGGAAAATGGGGGTGGAAATCTGCAGTCTGCTCCAAAATGTGTCATACCTTACTGTTGAGAGTTATCCTTGTTATTTGTACACACTTGCATAGCGAAGCACATGCAAACCACTGCCTGCTCTCCCCTATTTATACAGAATTTCAGATCTTATCTCTTGCCTATCTTAACTGAAATTAGTTTGCAACAGGGATATGCATCTTTAATATACAGAACATATTTGTGGAATGACATATGATCTAGCTATCTATAAATATTATACTATATATTATGCTATACTATAATATTATAATATGACTATATATGATTCTCCCTGGAGAGGGAGCTATACCTCGACAAAATATATATATATATTATTATATATATATATATATATATTATATATAATATTTGAGGCACAGCCTATTATACAAAAATTGTTCTAATAACAAGATTAACCCATAATTTTACTTACCATCAATATATAATATATATATATATATATATATATATATATATATATATATATATATATATATATATATAATATATAATGGGATGCATTTTATAACATTATATTAGTATTTTGACCTAAAAAAATCAGATTAGGTGGATATTTATAATATATATAATATATTATATATATATATATATATATATATATATATATATATATATATATATATAATCTATATATATATATATATATATATATATATATATATAGGACCCCAATCATTAAAAATAAAAACATAAAAAAAAAATTGTAATTTATTATATATAAGTATTTCATAAAAAAAAAAAAAACAAACAAACAAACAAAAAAACTTACCTCCACAATAAAACTCGAATGCAATACCGATACAGCACTTTCTATTTTTTTTACATTTTATTATTTTACATACATTTGTTAAGCAGTCGTAACCTTGAACAGTAAACTAAAAAAAAAAAAAAACGTTTTTTTGTTTGTTTTTTTGTTTTGTTTTTTTTTTTTTTGAAAATCGCATTTCGAGTCACGTGCACGCGCCGCTGTTCGTCCGGCCGCGCGCTTCCACGGTCACAGAACTCGTGCTCGAGAGCTCCCCTCCAGTTGCCATGGAGACGCGTCGGCAGCGGCTCAGGTAAACAAAACTCAAACTACCGCTTGACGACGCAGCAGCATAAAATACCCGTTTAAATATACATCTTTTTTTTTTGTTCTTTTATAAAGGAGGTGAAACCAAGCTGGCCGTGAATGAATAACACCCGACTCTGCCTATTTATTAACATAACTTTTCAGGAAAAAAAAAAAGGTGAGGGCGCGCATTTTAACGTGGTATGTCTGTTTCTTTTCGGGCTGTTTTGAAACAAAAGTACAAACGTTTAATTAAAACAAGATTAATCTGTAAACATTAAGTATTAAATCCAGGTGCCGTGTTATTTTTGTGCTACGCGTTTAAAAATAAAGTGCTACACACCGTGTACTGCGCTAACTATACCGAAATTTTGATACAGGTACGTAGGATACCTGGACAATGGGGATAAAACCCCGAAACAAATTTTATTTAGCTTTGTTATTAGATATATATATAATATATACATAACATTAATTAATACACACTTGATAATTAAATATTGTGAACAGTGTTAAATTACCTTTATACAAGCTTACCATAGTACAAGCATAGAAAAAGTGTAATAAAGCATAGGGAAGCATTGTAAAGCACAGAGAGGTCTGGTAAAGCATAGGGAAGCATTGTAAAGCACAGAGAGGTCTGGTAAAGCATAGGGAAGCATTGTAAAGCACAGAGAGGTCTGGTAAAGCATAGGGAAGCATTGTAAAGCACAGAGAGGTCTGGTAAAGCATAGGGAAGCATTGTAAAGCACAGAGAGGTCTGGTAAAGCACAGGGAAGCATTGTAAAGCACAGAGAGGTCTGGTAAAGCATAGGGAAGCATTGTAAAGCACAGAGAGGTGTGGTAAAGCATAGGGCAGCATTGTAAAGCACAGAGAGGTCTGGTAAAGCATAGGGAAGCATTGTAAAGCACAGAGAGGTCTGGTAAAGCATAGGGAAGCATTGTAAAGCACAGAGAGGTCTGGTAAAGCATATTACTAACATGACAAACCAGGGTAAACTATGGTAAATGCATAGTATAACTATGGTAAAACTACCATAGTTAAACTGGTAAACCTCTGTAAGGGAAAATACAAATCAAAGTTTAAAATAGTATATAGACCTATATATACATGTTACCATGTTTTGCTTTAAAATGTTTACCAATGTATTACTGTGCATTCAGTTTGGATGAAACGTTAAGTGTATGCCTAAATGCTTTGAAGTAAACTAAACTAAAGTGAAATGTAACTGAGAGCTAATAACAAATTGCTTCATCTAGAGCCTTGGCTAATACATCAACATACAACTTATTTATCAGCTCAGAATATTACAGAATTTTTTTTTTCCATTCAGATAGACAAAGAGTCTACCATTTCATCTGTCAATTTCCGTTCAGAGAAAGAGAAAGAGAGAGACAGAGCACTGTCAGCAGTGAACGATGGCAGACTCTGTGAAACCCGGCACCCCTCCCAGGTCTTCCAAATCTCCCAGGTCTTCCAGGTCTCCTGATTCTCCCAAATCCCCCAAATCTCCAAAGTCCTCCAGCAGAAGGAAGACAACCTCACAATCTTCCAAACGACACTCTCCTCGACCCGGGTCTACCCCGACCCTGGCAGATCCAATCAAGGATACAGAACCGCAGCCAACAGGTGAGAGTCCTCCACGCCTCTCAGCGCTTTCTGGTTCTGGGTGTATTTCTTTGCCTCTGTCAGCTTATCATTCTAGCAGAGGTTGGCTTAAAGAAATCTCAGGAGAGAGGTGGGGGCTATGGAACTGTGTTGGGGGCAGAATGACAGTTTGTAGCCCCAGTATGGTAGCCTGCTGACCAGGTCACACCTGAACTGAAGACCAGCTTCTTTTTTTGAGCTCTTCTGGAAGGGGTAGGCTTGGTGGTCCAGTGGTTAAAGAAAAGGGGTTTTGTTACCAGGAGGTTCCCGGTTCAAATCCCAGCTCAGCCACTGACTCACTGTGTGGCATCCTGAGCAAGTCACTTAACCTCCTTGTGATTCAATCCTCTGATGCATAGTTCACCCCCAAGTCTCTGTCTATCACTTTGGCTAAAAGCGTCCTCCAAATGACAAATTAATAAGAGGTGGAGAAGACAGCGCAGCGAGGGAGCAGACTCTATCACTCTTCCATGTGAGGCAAAGCAATGCAGACTAATGATCCTCTAGAAAGTTACTGTTTCAGTGCAGATAGTCACTAAATATTCCAGCTGAAGACCCATTATAATTCAATTACATGTTTCCTATTTTATTCCCGTCAACATTTTCATTTAGCTTAAAAAAAAAAAAACCCTGTTATTTTAATGTGCAGAAATACAAAGTGGTGGTTGTGAATCACCCCGTGTCTGCCTTTTCACTGCTCTGTGGGGGGATTTGTACACTGTTGATAACATACCTGGAGCGTTAATACCATTTATCAGATTAACTAGGAAACATGACCTCACTGTTGCGCATGAATAAATAATTTTTTGTTTGTTTTCGCGTTACAGAGAATATAGCTGTTAGGGTGACAGAGCAAACCGAACACCTAGAAGTTATACCCACTCCGGCCATAGAAGAACCAGATTTGGTAAGTTCTGCAGTATTAACAATATTATTTATTTATTTATTTACATTTCCGGAAGCATTTCAAAGTAATTTCACCCTTGTTTAGTGCACCCCTCCGATAACCGGATTTTGTATGTCAGGTTAGATAACAGGGCTTCAATCAAATGTTCAAAAAAAGCTTAAGCTGTAGCACTGTATATGTTTGTTTTCTACATAGACAGAGGCTCCAAATGTAGCTTTGATTGAAAAGCCTGTAACTGATTTATTATACTCTGTCCGAGGAATTTGTCTGCAGCAATACATCCAAAACAGTAGTATTACGGCATTCATTTGTGACAGTCTTAAATCGTTCATCCCTTTTTTTTTTTTTTTTTTTTAATTTAATCTCCAATTTTTTACCCTGATTTTCTCTGCAATTTAGTGTGCCCAATTATTATCTGTATCCTTGGCTCACTGCTCGCAACCCTTGTTCATCCCTTTTTTAAATGCATTATAAATACTCATCGTGAAGCGTTTTTTTTTTTTTTTTAAACCCTGGGCTTGTCTGTTGTTTCCCTTCCACAGAAGCCCCTGTTTAAACAGAGGGTGGTTCTCAGCGGCATGGAGGGCGCTGTGTGGCTGGAGGAGCACGATAATATCCTGGAGAGGTTCATTGGAGACCCTGCACTGAGGCTGCTGGTCGTATACCTGGACTCCTACGCAGGGCTGCGATTGGAGCTCTTTATACCAACACAGGTAATACTGCCAGGGCAGAGAAACTGGAAACACCCCCACAAACCTCAATAGGCTAAAAAAAAACAGCCCTTATAAAAGCTTCCCCATTGCAAAGCATAGACAAGTAGTAAATTTAACACGATACACCATTATAAAGTTGCTTTGCTGTAACCCTTGTAAAAGTGTAGTAATGCAGAGTAAAGCATAGGTAAGCATTGTAAAGCACAGAGAGGTCTGGTAAAGCATAGGGAAGCATTGTAAAGCACAGAGAGGTCTGGTAAAGCATAGGAAAGCATTGTAAAGCACAGAGAGGTCTGATAAAGCATAGGGAAGCATTGTAACGTACAGAGGGGTCTAGTAAAGCATATTAAAATACATGACAAACCAGGGTAAATGGATTGCACAGTATAACCATGGGAAAAAGTATGGGAACAGCTGTCAAACTGGCCTGCACAAATCCCATGGTAAACTTTTATAACGGCAGCCTTACAACCCGTACCGATAGAAACCAGGTCTGCCTGCTGTGTTTGTTTCCTAGGTCACTGACCAGCTGACGTACTTCATCAGGAAGGAAGGTGTGCGGATCACGGCCCAGGGGTTTGAGCGGGAGGTGCAGTTCGGGACTGTGCGCGCGGGCCACATCGAGAGCCTGCTCAGACTCATGAACGGGATCTATGCCCCGCAGATATTCGACAACAACACCTGGCCGGACAGCATCAGGAACAATTTCTCTGCTCATCTGCACCGCTTCCTCGCCAGCCTCACAGGTGAGCCTCTGAGGGGAGGGTTGGGGGGGGTTGTATTTGCAAAGCGTTTACTCCTGTCTTTAATTAAATCCTGTTTTTTTTTTTTTTTAGGAGAAAAAACTACCTAAGCGCTACTATTCATGAACTTTTACACACACTAAAGCGGGTTGCGTCTCAGTTTTGTATCTTTTACCTGTACATGGAATTTACCTGTACATGGCTACATAACCTTTCAACATGCACATGTCCACCAGGTTTGACCTGCAGGATTTCTCCTTGCATTAAATAATTAGGTGCTGCCACGTGACTTTGTTACTTCCGTATCCAAACCGTGTCTTCGTTCGAGTGGAGTTGCATTGGATTTATTGATATGTCATGTTTTGAAGCACCTCAAAGCTGTTGACACATCTCTGTTCCCCAGACACCCGGTACAAGCTCCAAGGACACACTGTGCTGTACATCCCTGTGGAGGCTCTCAAACTGAAGCCTGTCATCGCAGCCAAGGATAAAGAGCTTGTTCAGAGACTGGAAAGTAAGCAGAGAAAAAGCTTACGTTTACAAACACGGTGGGGGAATAAGACTAGAATGTCTGTCACTCGGAAACTCTGGTTTTTAATTATTTACGCAGATTTGTGCACCCCTGACATAGACAGGCTGTATGTACAGCTATGGCCAAAAGTTTAGCGTCACCTATAATTTTAGGATTGAGACATCATTTAAAAAAAAAAAAAAATATATATATCTAAATGATGATCATTTTCACTAGATATATCTATATCTATATATATATATATATATATATATAATATATATATAGATATATATATGAGAACATCATAGTAAATATTTTATTTAATATCATAGTAAATCAAAGAAACTACTATGATTTATATATTATGTTGCATGTTTCACGATACAAAATTCAATATGTTAACGTAACATTATTCAGCTGGTTTCATTCGACTTTAAATTAGTCAATTGCAAATCCAAAACGTTTGGCCAGAGCTGTATGTTCACAGCCCCCTTTGCACAAGTTAAAGCTCCCCTGTCTCTGGGCTCTCCTCAGCTGCGATGATCCACTGGACCCGTCAGATCAAGGAGGTTCTGAGCGCTCAGGAGGCAGTGGAAACTGGGGACAACTCCGGCCCGCTGGAGGAGATCGAGTTCTGGAGGAGCCGCTGCGCCGACCTCACCGGGATCAGCGAGCAACTGGACAAGCCCGGAGTTAAGCACATCCGGACCATCCTGGAACTTTCCAAGTCTTCTTACGTGACGCCCTTCTGCAAGCTCTCCAAGCAGATCCAGGTACAGGGCAGGCAGGTGTGGGCTACATGTTCGGGGAGAGAAGCTCACGCGGGCACTGGCACTCAGTCCTGTGTTCCAAAACCACCCCTCGTCTACTGAAATAGCCTGTAGGTTTTACTAAGGAATCGTTTGCAGCTGAATAGTAGGGGAATAACTTTTTTTTTTTAATTATTATTAACAGGGGCCTGGTTGCTCACCGGTCCTGATCATTTTAGTTTTTAGTTCTGAAGCCCAGGACAGGATGTCGGACTAGTGTGGGTTTCTAGCTCCGAATGGTGCTCTCTGTTGTGACATTACTGCTCCATTATCTTGTTTTGCCTAATGGCTGGCATTTCCATAGCTGTAAGATAAAGGGTTTTGATTCTGTTCTCTGTAATTGCCGTTGCTATGTGGTGAACAGACACAGTTTGCTCGGCACTTACCGCTACAGCCAAACGTTTTGCATCACCCCCTATATAGAATTAACAAATTTTGCTTCATAAAGTGGAATGGAACCTGCTGAATAACGTTACGTTAACATAAAACTGTCAAAAATTAAAAAATTTGACATTTCGAAATCCAACATGAAATACTACTGGACTGCTATTTTGTCTTCCGGTAGACTTTTGCAATTTTGTAGTGATTACATGATGTTAAATAATAAAACATCTAAATTACGTCCATATAGTTTTTTTTTGTTGTTTTTTTTTTTTTTTTTATAATTATGTCTCAATCCTTAAAATTCTAGTTGATGCGAAACGTTGGCCATAGCTGTGCAGTAACGGTTGCTTTCCTGCGTCTCCTGCTCTGTGTTTGTGTTTAGGACGGCTCATTGCAGGCTCAGTCCAACCTGTCCTTCCTCTCTATCATTGGGTCTCCCTGTGAGGAGCTGGCCAAGCTGAAGCCGCGTGACATCCCGGACAAGCTGCCTCATCTCCTCAGCCTTATACGAGTCATCTGGGTGAACTCAGTCTACTACAACACACGGGAGAGGCTCACCTCCCTCTTCCGCAAGGTACCTGCCTGTGTGTGTGTGGTGTGTATAGTTAGGGTTTGAGAGATATATATATATATATACAGGGTGATTAGAAAGTAAGTGTGTGTGTGTGTTGTTATGTTTAGGCATATATATATAATATGATAATATATTATAAAGTGTATTACTATATATATTATATCAATATATATATATATATATATATATATATATATATATATATAACATAATATATATATATATTATATCATTGTATGTAAAATATAATATAATATTCTAATCATAGAAATACAAAATATATTTTTGAATTATCATTATACAGTATTACATATGAAGCATAAAGTAGTATTATAAGTTTGTTTTTACCAACTTAGTTATACAAAGGTATTGTGTAATTCAGAACATAAATTATTCTGCAAGTTTAATTTGACTTTATGAAGCAAATAAGTAATTCTATAGGGTGATGCAAAACTTTTGGCACATAGCTTATATATATATAGATATATATAAGATATAATACAAGCAAAATTAATTAATTCTATAGGGTGATGCAAAACTTTTTCCATAGCTATATATATATATATATATATATATATATATAGATATATATATAGATAGAGAGAGAGAGAGAGAGAGAGGAGAGAGAGAGAGAGAGAGAGAGAGAGAGAGAGAGAGAGAGAGAGAGAGAGAGAGAGAGAGAGAGAGAGAAGTTTTCATAAGAACATGCCTTTTTATTGCAGCACTACAGTATATGATGTTAATTCACATGCGTGCTACCTTTTTACATGTGAGACGTTTTTAATAAATTGCCATAGCAAAGTGTGCTAAACCACAGCGAATAAGAATGGCACGCACAGCACGGGACAGAAAGATCTCGGAATGAATCAGCTGCTCGGAACCGGGCGAGGATTTGCAGGGCCAGAAAAGTTGAAAAAGTGTTGTGTGTTTGATGGGGGGTTTTTTTTGGTCACGTGACAGCTGAGCAACGAGATCATCCGGCTGTGCTGCAAGGAGATTTCCCTGGAGCGGATATTCGAGGGGTACATCATATCCAGCAAGCAGAGCCTCAATGAGTGTGTGAGCTGTTGCATGGCCTGGAAGCAGCACTACCTTCACGTCTCTCAGCTCCATCACAAGTAGGACCCCGCGTAGTGTTACTCCAGGGATGGGAGTAAGACTCCCCCTCTTGCATAGCAGTTTCACCCATTCATGGTTTTACCACAAGCTTGATTAGCCCCAGCGTGTCTAGGTAACAAGCCCTGCTTTGTTTGATTAAACTCAGAGTAAAACTAGGAATGCACCAAACTGCTATGCAATGAGAGTCTTATTTCCATCCCTGTTCTGCCTTTGGGGAGTGGGGGGGGGTGGGGGAGGTTCAGTCAAAACAATGCAGAGTTATATAGTATGTTAACATAACATTTTTTTATATTTCCCTTGCCAATTAACAACGTTTGCAAAGGAGTTTTTGAACTGTAAATGCATGTTACTGCATCTCCAGGTCTGTTAGGTCAATTGATATTACATGTGTAATGCCTTTAAGTGACACGGAATGAGTGGCAGAATGATTAATGGTCGCTGCCAGCCGTCAAGCCAGCCTTTTTTTTTATTCCTCAGGCAGTCCCTTTTGTTCAGTGATTCCAGACGTTATTTAATTTGGTGACTTAATGAAATTAGGTTTTCAAATCAATGCATACAAATGATTTCACTCCTCTTGTGTCCTTCAAGATGAAACCCCTGGGTTTTTGGCAGCCAGGACCATGGTGACAAAAAAAAAAAAACCTTTGTTTTTTTAAATTATAAAATTTATAAGAGCTTATATAAACAACAACACAAAAAAACACGTACACACAAAAAAATCCTTAATGTTCTCTTACACCAAAGTAATTTGTGTAATGCAATAAAATGTGAGTCCAATCAGATCCTTCAGAGCAGCTCAGTGAAGAACCTGCTTAATAACGGCTTGTACAGTTCTACTTCCTCTGAGCAGAGCACTGCAGAGCGGATTTCACCGGTGATCAGAGTGAGCAGAAAAATCCTCGCTCTGAGCTGCTCAGTAACTGTGATGTCAATGTGAAATCCTGCCAGTCTCCTCATTCTGGTTGACTGAGACGCCTGTCCATTTCCAAGGCTGACCCGTTCTTTGTTTTGACAGGTGCTCATCCACAGGCTGGGTCTTGGACCAGACCAGTATTTTTGCGCAGGTGGACGCTTTTATGCAACGCTGTAAAGACTTGCTGGAGGTAGTAAACAAACAGCTGTCACTTTCTTCTTTTGCAATGAGATTTCTCTGTAACTTTTTTTTTTTATCTTACAATGACCAGATTGTTACTGAATAAGTGCATTTTGTTTTTGTTAATGCTTTCTTTAGGGGGAAAATTACAGATACTGTAAAACAGAGTAGGTCTGTGGCGATGTCATTTTGATGATCTCCCACAACAGGCTCATTTACGGCAACAAATATTAACACTCAATTTGTGAAATTATTTCATGCTTCCAAAGATTTCACATTTTACAGCATTTACCTCATTAATTAATAACCCTCCTTTATTTTATCTTTAACAAAACCTGTGTTTTAATAAATTAATGAGAACCGCAGTAATTTATGTTGTTTGTTTTATGATTCATCTTTTTTTTTTTTTTATTTTGTTCTATTCGTTTGTTTTATTTGTTGTTTTGCTGTGGTGTTGATGGTGTAGCGAGCCTCTTGCCAGGTCATCATTGTAAATGAGAATTTATTCTCAATTGACTCATCTCACTAAGTAAAGGTTTTGAGTGATTGCTTGACAGCGGGGTTCATGCTTTGTGAAGAGCAAGAAAATAGTTTTGGAATGGAGACGCCACCGGTCAAAGCGTTTGTCTGCTTGAGTTTGTTACGTTGTTTCTTTTCTCCACTCCCAGGTGTGTCAGTGCCAGCAGCACTTTGCCCGGCAAGAGGAAGGTAACCAGACTCCGCTGCCTTGCTTCACCGGACACAAGGGACCAGAGATCGCCCGCAGCTTGCTGGAGATTGAGGGCACTTTCGAGAAGAACCTGCTGATCCTCAAAGCCGCCAAGAAGACCATCTTGGACGTCAAGAACACATCCTGGCATGACGATTACAACAGGTTAGGCTTACTGCACTGCCCTCTATTACAGAAAAAATGTGCTAAGTGACTAATTCAGATTAATAATTAGTAATAATAATTATGGCTAAAATGGTTTCCCCTTTTAATCACAGCAGTTTTTGTAGTGAAATGTGTTTTTTGTGTGTGTGTGTTGTGCAGGTTCCGGTCAAATATGAAAGACCTGGAGGTGATGATGCAGAACCTGATCACCACTGCGTTCGAGACGGTCACCACAGTGGAGCAAGGAGTGAAACTGCTGGATGTCTTTCAGCACCTGTCAGCACGAGAGGTGTGTGTGTGTGTGTAGATGTTTGCTTCCATAATGTTTTAAAATATATTTTAAACATAATGGTATTAAAACTTTCAATGCAGCAGGAGTATTTACTTGAGCCCCAACTTTCATTGTTATGTTTACCCCCTGTGCTACACTGGAGTTTAGAATAATCACTCTACACTGTATGGGAATCAATGCAAAGTCCTTAAACTCTATTTTGTACGAGTGTGTGTGTGTGTGTGTGTGTGTGTCCCTTACAAAAATGTACTGCTGTTTATACAGTGGTAAAAACTTAGAACTAAAAAAGTAACTGATGAACTGAAAACTCACTATTTTAATAATTAGCCCCAATACCTTGGCTTTCGCCCTTGTCAGACAGCATGGATAGGCTGAGCCAGGTTGACATGGGAGGGATCTTTTATATGGGATGTTATGTTTGTGTCACTCACTCAGGCAATCAAACGCACCATTGACAAAAAGACGGTGGATGTGTATGCCCTCTACAATGACGAGCTGAGCCGGGTCAACAGAGAGTTGAGCAAGAAGATCTGCATTCTGCCACCCCACCTGCCACAATATGCAGGACAGGCGCATTGGGCCAGAGCACTGCGCCGACGCATCGAGAGACCCATGGAGGTAGGGCTGAGGTTCAGTGTTGTCTCCCCCTCTGGGTCCCATAATATCAGAGCACTACAGGACACTAATTTAAAAAAAAAAATATATATATATATATATATATATATATATATATATATATATATATATATATATATATATATATATATATATATATATATGCCATCACTATTCTCAAATCTTGGGGTTTGGGTTTAGCCCTCAACTGCTGAACACGATTCAATAAGATATGAAGTGGAATTATTTTGGTAACTGGTAATCATTCTTATTAATTTCCTGTTGAATTGTTTTATTTAGGTTTTATTGTTATTATTATTATTATTATTATTATTATTATTATTATTATTATTATTGTTATTATTGTTCTTTCAGGATTTTATTTACTACTTCTTGATACGGAATACTTCTGTCTATTTTAACATCTAAAGCGCTTTGAGATACCATTGATATTAAAGGTTGCTATAACAGTAAAACACATTGAAATGGCTGCAGATCCTGTCGAAGGCCCACTACTTGCCACAGATCGGCTTGGGTGTGGAGACAAGGGCCGTGCACAAGCAGCTGCTGCAGACACTGGATGAGTTGGTGAGGAAGATCTTCACAGACTGGACCCAGGGACTGGACCGGCAGTGTGAGAGGAGACTGGACACTCCCCTCCTGATCCGCAGCGCTGAGAAGCCCGGCATGCTGGACGTGAACTTCGACAAGTGAGGAAGCGGGATGCACCAGGATTATTATTATTAAAAAATAAATAAATAAATAAATGTTTGTTAACCTCCCTCCCCATTCCACCCTCCCCCTGCCTCCTTTAACAATTTATACAAAGATATCTCCAAGTGCTTTTTGATTTATTAATTATTGGTATTAATGTGTGTGTGTTTGTGTGTGTTTGTCAGGAACCTGCTGAAGTTGTTTAATGAGATCTACTACTGGGAGCGTCTGCTGTTTGAGATCCCCCATTACGTGGCGGAGGTGTACCATCGCAAAGAGGACCTGAGGAACCTGCGGGAGAACGTGCTGCTGGTGGTCCGAGACTACAACAGGTCAGACCTAATCATTATGGACTAGCACCCTTAAAGGACTCCCCATAGTAAAAGCATAGCAAAGTGTAATAAAGCATGGTGAAAGCATAGGCAAGCATTGTAAAGCAGAGAGGTCTGGTAAAGCATAGGGAAGCATTGTAAAGCAGAGAGGTATGGTAAAGCACAGGGAAGCATTGTAAAGCACAGAGAGGTCTGGTAAAGCATAGGGAAGCATTGTAAAGCAGAGAGGTATGGTAAAGCACAGGGAAGCATTGTAAAGCACAGAGAGGTGTGGTAAAGCATAGGGAAGCATTGTAAAGCACAGAGAGGTCTGGTAAAGCATAGGGAAGCATTGTAAAGCACAGAGAGGTCTGGTAAAGCATAGGGAAGCACTGTAAAGCACAGAGAGGTATGGTAAAGCATAGGGAAGCAATTGTAACCATGGGAAAAGCCTGGTGAAATTACAGAAATACCGTGGTAAACTTGTATAAGGGCAACTGTGTTCCAAAGAGGGCCATTATTAAAATGTATTATTCTAAATCGCAGGATCATCGGAATGCTGTCCAGTGAGGAGAGGGGTCTGTTCCGCGAGCGGATCCGGTTCCTAGATAAGAAGATCCAGCCCGGGCTTTCCAAGCTCCTCTGGTCCTCCAAAGGGGCTTCGAATTACTTCATCCAGGAGTGCAGGCTTCATGCCAGCAAGGTGAGCCACAGAGATCCGTGCGCTAGATGGAGCGGGCTTGTATTAAACTGGTTTTATTTTTACATAATAATTGGTTCTCCCGGATAGTGGTGACATACTGAACTGAGGCCCTGGTGTTTTTTCCAAAGCAGTCATTTGATTCGATCGCACTTTTTCAAAAACTTGTTTACAGCAGTTGTGCTAGAACTAGCTCTAACAAAAGGCACATACCCTTTTCACTTTACGTGCACTCTGCAGAGGTGGCTTATTACTGCTTTCCTGGGTCCGTTCAGTGTATCTAAACGACAGACCTAAATACCACCTACATGTTTATTTCATTCAGGTCAAGGTTCTGAAAATCAAATATCTAACCGTGGAACAAGTCGCTGGAGTGTATATCTGGATATATATATATATATATATATATATATATGTATGTGTGTGTGTGTGTGTGTGTGTGTGTGTGTGTATATGAATGTATATAAAATGTGGGTTTTAATTATTTAAACAACAATGGTATTCAGATGTGCCACTGTTAACCTTATGAAAGTTTACCATAGTAAAAGAGTAAAAGCACAGCAAATTGTAATAAAGCAAGGTGAAAGCATAGATAAGCACTGTAAAGCACAGAGAGGTCTGGTAAAGCACAGGGAAGCACTGTAAAGCACAGAGAGGTATGGTAAAGCATAGGGAAGCATTGTAAAGCACAGAGAGGTCTGGTAAAGCATAGGGAACCATTGAAAAAACAAACCATGGTAAACTAAACCTTATAAAAGTTTCCCCATAGTAAAAGCCCAGCAAAGTGAAAGCATGGCAAGGCACAGGTAAGCATTGTGAAGAATAACGAGGAATGGTAAAGCACATTAACGAACATGGCAAAACGCATAGTATAATCATCGGAAAAGTTTGGAAAAAAAACTGCATAAATGCCAAACTTTTATAAGGGTAAGGTCAATTGAATACACCCCTTAGAATTTTGGGAGTATTGTTTGCATTCCGAGGACTGAAAACCGGGATGCGCCAGAACTCTCTCCGCTTATCTCCCGACCCAGGAGCTGGTGGAGCCAGTGGCTCTTCGATTACAGACACAAAGAAAAAGTATTCCACATGCATTTCACAAACCACAAAAAGAAACACAGTCAATGTGAAATCTGACTAATCTTCTCAAACGAAGTCTGCTGTGCTGTCTTTTTTGTTTTTCAGGTGCAGCTGATGGTGGACGAGTACAAGTCAGCGAACCTGCTGGTGTCGCGGAGCGCCCGTCAGATTAGCGAGCTGCTGCTGGTGCGAGTGGATGGCAAACGCGTCTACAAGGACCTGGAGTTCGAGCAGGACCAGCAGGGGCAGCGTGACAGCGTCCTGAGCAAGCTGCAGAGCGTTCACCAGGACATCGTCAACACCATGGCGTGCACCTACGAGACCTTCAGGAACGACGGGCAGGAGGTAGCTCCCGCCCCTCTCTCTCCTCCTCGCACTCGCCCCCCATTTATCAGGGTGTTGGTTTGATTCGTTTAGAGAATCCCTAATATTTACAGCCATGTGAAATCTTTTTTTAACAGACTACTGTACCATCAAGTTCCTCTGATGTTTTCTCTCTGCTAAAGAATAAAACCAAGCCGCTCATGTTGTGAGCTTGAGAAATACTAAAAGAAACTTAAATTTAATGACAGAGGTTGATGAACAGAAAGTAGTTCTAGCTTGTCACTGAATTTTAGTTTTAGGGTTTTTGTAGAGTGCTAGCTGAAAGGAAGACACAGAGAAAGACTTCTGGTCGATTGAAAAATACTTCTAGTCGAAACGTGTCTTATTGGATTTTAGCTTCCTTCAGCATTTCTAAATTTCAGCAAATGTTTAATAGTTATGGAGGGTTTGATTGATCGATTACAATACAACACAATAAAAATGTATTTTTTATAATGCCCTTCATGTCATGGCATCCAAAGTACCTAAACTCCAGTTACAACCAATTATATAAAAGCACACAAAACAGTATGCTTTCAGTTTAGATTTAAAAGAATCCAATATTTCCAAAGTGGCACTGGAACAATTTTTAAAGTGGGGGTGCTGAAAGCCTTTGAACAAAACTGTCAGCCCTGCATGTGATGGAAGCCATGCAAAGCCAAGCGCCCTTGACCGGAATAGAGTTCCCCAAACGAGGAGCACGACAGCGCTGATACATTTATTGTTCGATTGATTAACTTGTTTATTACCGCTGAAGGTGCATCAGCACTGGCTGAACTACACAGACCAGATGGACCGCATGGTGGAGGAGGCCTTTCGGCTCAACATCAAGTGGTCACTGCAGGAGCTGGCCAAAGCCATCAATGGGGACAGCAAGACCACCCCCAACCCCCTGTTCAGAGTCATGGTGGTACTGCTCAACGACCTGCCAGGCTCCACCGCTCAGGTACCGGAGATCCCACTTAGAGTGTAGTGCAGCTCAGAATACAATGCAATTTCAGTGTGGCGCTGTCTATGCCAAGGCATTACAAAAGGATAGTGTGCACACTGTAGCTAGTTGTGTTGGTACTGCAAAGCATATTTAAAAATGTATCTTCTTTAAAAAAGATGTCAGAAGGGATCTTTCAAGTTAAACTAATAGACAAAGAGAAGGAGATGTGATAACTTTTATTGGACTAACTAAATAATAATAATAATTATTCACAAGCTTTCAAGACCTCAGAGGTCTCTTCTTCAGGTGAAAGGTGTTTACATTCAAAGGCTGCATCAGAACGTTAACAAAAAGAACCCATTTTGAATCACTACAATTCTAATGTAAGGAAAAAAGCTGCATGTCATGCACACACACACACACACACACACATATATACATACAAGTTAAACTAAATAATTCCATAAATATTGCACCTGTTGTGCAAAACTTTTGGTCATATCTGTAGACAGGGCCTCAACTAACATTTTGTGTGCCTGTGTGTGTCTGTGTGTGCCTGTGTGTATTTCAGGTGGAGTTTTCCCCTACTTTAACCAACCTGGCGAACATTGTCAACAGCATCTGTAGCCAGCTTATCAGCACCATCTCCGTCTTCAAGCGCCTCCCTGATCTCCTCACCAAGAGCAAGTCTCAGAGAGAGCCCATCCACGTGATCATCGGTGAGTCTGACACCCCTGTAAGCACCCCAAAACACCAGTCTGCCTCCCAGGGGTGTGCTGCTTCTCTCTACTCCTGCTCTGAACTGCCATCAAGAAAAGTGTATTTTATAGATCCATTACATTAACACTTTGATTCCAAGACAAGACAAGACAAGCCGTCCCCTAACTTCTGCACTAGGTACTTTAAAAGCCGATTTGAAAGTTAATGTTTTTCTCTCATCATGGGCAGCAGGAAAAATTCTGCAGATTTGAGGTGTTCTCTGTTAAATCAAGGAGACAGTGTGGTCCTGTGGTTAAAGTCCAGGGCTTGTCACCAGAAGTTCCCCGGTTCAAATCCCACCTCTGCCACTGACTGACTGACTCGCTGTATGTGACCCTGAGCGAGTCACTTCACCTCCTTGTGCTCTGCGGATGAGATGTTAAATCAATCTCCTATTGGAAGCGACTCTGCATATAATGCGCAGTTCACAGCCTGCCTCTGTAAAGAGCTTTGTGACAGTGGTCCACTATGAAAGCCACTATGTAAAAATAAAGATATTATATTATATTAAATCGGATGAACCATGTTTCCTATCTACACCACACAAAATGATCTGAATTACCTTTGCTTAAAGACATTTCACACCTGAGTATTCGATATTCGGGATCACCCCTTCAGTACACCCTGTGTTATCCCATTTGCTTTTAACAGAGCGCGATGACGACATCAAAAAGATCCAAGCCCAGATCAGTGCAGGCATGGCAGCCAACGCTGTGCACCTGCAGAGCTACCAGAAGACCTGGGACACATACCGGGAGATCTGGGAGATCAACAAGGATTCCTTCATCCGCAGATACCAGCGGCTCAACCCCCCAGTGTCCTCCTTCGATGCCGACATCGCCAGGTCAGGTCTTCCAAACTTCTTTCTGTTACTGAAATAAGGGGGGTGGGGATCAGCTACCCCAACAGTATTAAACATGTTCAAGGGGTCTTTTCACCTGTGGTTAGTTATGGTTGTGGCTAGCGAACCGAACCGAGTTCACTTGGATATGTGCTCCAGAGGAAAATAACTCATTTCATTTTGCGCTGGTTCTCTGCAACATTTTTCGGAGCTGCAGTGTCATTTTTCATTATTGCACTACTTTTTCACGTGTAAGTAAGACAGATAGATAGTGAAATGAAAAGGGAGCACCGTATTTGGTAACACAAAGAGAAAAGCCGTTACAAGAGACCCTCAGTTACTTTTTTATAAATCACTCCAACACATATTTGTGTGTAGGACAGCGGTCTGCTTTTCTGCTGATCTAAACGGAGGCACTTCTAAATGCTAGTTCTTTTAAAATTCTTACTTTCCAATAACTGCAGATGATTTTCATTTTCTCTGATTGCTTCGCAAGCATTTTATACAAAATGATTCTCGTCAAAACCTCTACCAATTTTTTTTTTTTTTTTTTCAATACCTCTGTCAATACACAGGCGCTGAAAATAATAGATTTGAAGCTGGTACTGGTGATGTCATGTAAAAGGCTGAGTGTCTTTATCGATTTCTTTGAACAGGGCCAGTGTAAAATGAATGCTTGACACAAACAGCGCCCTGAGTAAAATGTATATTGTATTGTAAGTCGTGAGGAGTAATTTCTCTCAGGTTTCCTGTGTCATTAAGTACAAGTGGGTCATTTGTATCCTTTTTTTTTTTTTTTTTTTTTGGAAATGGAAAAACAAACTAGTGATATCAGAGATATTTAAACTAACAAGCCGGTGTGTTAGTTCAAGCCACCCCCTTCCTCCCTCTTTTGTTGCAATTTTGCAGCTTCATTTGTAAGATTATTATTTAGTTTTTCCCTTTGGAAAAAATAGAGTAAATGCTTTAGTTCAGGGCAGTCCAGTGGGTGGCCCGTGACCAATAAATGGCTCATGGAGCACCACAATGATCAGGAGACAAGAGCAGGCAGTGGCACTGGAACAATTTTTAAAGTAGAAAGCCATTGAACAAAACTGTAACCCCTATTTATGATGCCGCACTCCCAGCACCCCTAGTTCCAGTGCCCCTGAGGGCTGGACATACAGTATGGCTGTTTTTGGTAGAAGCAAGTCAAAGTGTAACAGCAAATGTGTGTAGCAGTTTATACATAAGATCTGCTTTATGAGCACAAAAACATAGACCATGTGTACACAGCTCTGTCTGAAAGTTTTGCATCACCTACAATTTTAAGATTAAGAAAATTTAGATATTTTATTTAACATCGTGCAGTCGAAGAAACTACAAAATAAGATAACGCAAAAAAAGTCTACCGGAAGTAATAAGAGTAGAACAGTGGTATTTCATGTTAGATTAGGAAATGTCACATTTTTCGGTTTATGGGAAGCCGTGGTATGTCATTTAATATGTTAACGTAACATTTCAGCAGGTTTCATTCAAAGTTAATTCTATAGGGCGATGCAAAACCTTTGGCCATAACTGTAGCCCTGTTGTTGATTTTTTTTGTTTGGTTTTGTTTCTTATGACTCTTCAGGAAATGGTCATTAATATTGGCTCCTACTGGTTGAGTGGCTCTGATTCAGTGAGGTTAACGCTTTCGCTTGGTCCTCCCCTCCTTTCCTTTTGCAGGTACACAGAGGTGGCGAACAATGTGCAGAAGGAGGAGACGGTGCTCAATATCCAGTTTGTGCTGCTCGACTGCTCCCCGCTCAAGTTCTCCCTGGTGCAGCACTGCAACGAGTGGCAGAACAAGTTCACCACGCTGCTGAGCGAGATGGCCTGCGAACGGCTCAGAGAGCTGCATCTGTTCCTGAAGGACAACGGTGACAAGTGAGCCCCGGTTTCAGCCCCCAAATTCCCTCAACGCAAAAAAACAACAAAAAAAAAAAGCACTGAAGGTTTCCGCCCACATCAGACCATTTAAACAGCAGTATTTCGTGTTAGCGTTAGAAATGCCAAATTTTTTTAGTTTTTCATTTACAAAAAGCGGCGTGTAATTCAATGTGTTAACGTAACATTATTCAGCAGGTTGTCATTCGACTTTATAAAGCAAAATTAGTTCATTCTATAGGGGGATGCAAAACCTTGGGTCATATCTGCATTCAGAGCAATGTCGCATCTTCTGCCTGCAAGCTTATTCTTGCTAGTTTTGTTTTTCAGAAAATGTCTTGCTAACTTACTTTGTAACAGATTTGAATGTTTATCGCCTCCCCCCGCCCCCCACAGAGTCAGCAGGCCCCCTCAAACCCTTGTGGCTCTTGGAGACAGTCTCAAGCTTCTGGAGACACTGCAGTCCGAGTTGACCAAGACGGAGGCTCGAATCCCCCCCATTCACGAGCAGTTTGCCATCCTGGAGAAGTACGAGGTCTCCATCAGCGACACCGTAAGTCAAGCTGAGGAACAGTTTTTGATGGTGGTCCACCATGAAAAGCGCTATAGAAAATAAAGATTGATTGATTGAAAAGTGCTCCCTATCTTCTGTTCTAAACTCTACTCCGCTTCTATGTATGCCCTCACTTTGTACCCTAACTTTATCTATACCATTTATAATAATAATAGTAATACTCTCTCTCGTCTCTCAGGTACAGCAGATGCTGGAGGACCTGAATGGGGAGTGGCTCTCCTTCCAGCAGTGTATCATAGACAGCGACGCCATGCTGAAGAAACACAAGGAGAAGTTCAAGACCAGCCTCATCCACTCAGCAGAGGAGTTCAAGAAGAAGACACACAGCATCAGCGAAGAATTCACAGCGTCAGGTACAGCACCTTACAAGAGGTCTGGTAAAGCATAGGGAAGCATTGAGAAAGCACAGAGAGGTATGGTAAAGCACAGGGAAGCATTGTAAAGCACAGAGAGGTATGGTAAAGCATAGGGAAGCATTGTAAAGCACAGAGAGGTCTGGTAAAGCATAGGGAATCATTGTAAAGCACAGAGAGGTGTGGTGAAGCATAGGGAAGCATTGTAAAGCACAGAGAGGTATGGTAAAGCACAGGGAAGCTTTGTAAAGCACAGAGAGGTATGGTAAAGCACAGGGAAGCTTTACCATACCTATCTGTGCTTTACAAGGTTTTATAGGTATGATATGATAGCAAACACAGTGTGGCGATAGCGAGACAGCATTTACCTTCAGTTCTGTTGGGTCCTCACCCCCCTGCAACCTTTATAAGAATAAAAGTATAGCAAAGTGTGATAGAGCACAGTGAAAGTAGGGTAAAGCACAGGGAAGCATTGTAAAACACAGAGAGGTCTTGTAAAGCATAGGGAAGCATTGTAAAGCACAGAGAGGTACAGTAACGCGTATTGAAAAGCATATTGTAGACCATGGTAGACTATATGAACATAATTTTGATATTTTATTTAACATCATGTAGTCAAAAAAAACTACAAAATGATATCGCAAAAGTCTACCGGAAGCCATAATAGTAGTACAGATGTTAGATTTTGCCACATTTTTCAATTAAATATATAGAAAACTACAAAGCGGTATGTAATTCAATATGTTAACGTAACATTATGCAGCAGGTTTCATTCAACTTTATGAAGCAAAATTAGTTAATTCTATATAGATGGTGATGCAAAACCTTTGGCCATAGCTGTATATTGGCTTCATCCCAGCAAGACTGTCAAACGACTTTGAAGTGCAGTAGGGTGTTCGACCTTTTTAATACATACGCAAAACAGTGTGGCAAATCCAAACCAGGGCTGACAGCCAGACACATTTTGTGAGACAAGCATTTTCCCTTTAAGGGCACACGAAGTGACTATCAAGTCAGTAACTCAGCTCGAAAGGGAGCTCTGTTGTTTGAACCACAACCAGACCACCCATTGTTAACTGCTTAGGCGTGTGTCCAGGAATGTGTCCCTTTTTTTCAGGAACAAGTGCCTCGTTAATCAGAGCTCACAGCTGACAGGCGGACTCAGAGATGGAGCTGTTTATTGAACTAGTGGCTCTCCAGCCGCAGGTTCTGCCGACGACCAATAGGCTGGTTTACAGCAGGCTGTCTTGTTAGAAGCCAAGTCATAATTTATCACCTCTTCCTCTGCTTAGGGTGCAACCTGATAACTCTCAGTTCCCAGCCGGAAAAAAGAACAATTATGAACTGTTATTAAATACAGATTGCTCTGGTACAGTAATGCATTTCCAATGAGCTAGCTGGGGCTGCACGGCGCTATTAACAACAGGGTAGAATTTCTCTAAAGTTTATATACAGCTCATACAGAGTATCGTATTGCTGTACATTGCAAGCAGATGTCCTCCTTACAGCTGCTTGGACCATGAGGGGGATTGAAATTAGCTTGAATCCTACAGCTCCCTATATTATTATTATTATTATTATTATTATTATTATTATTATTATTTTAATAGTAATGCATAAGCAGTGTATTGGGATAGTGTTACAGGATTAACTGTTCCAAGTCCAGGGAACACAGAAAAGTGCTTGTGCACACACACACTGTGTAAAATGAAGACTTGTCATCAAAACAACTTCAGAACGCTTTCCCTGCCTGTTAGGAAACGTATCTATGGTAATATGCTATCGGTAATGCTAATATTAATGTTTCTGCAGAAAAAATAAATAAAAAAATCAGAATCTGTGGCTTTGCAGTTCGCCCCTGCCGCTATGTAGCTAACCAAGCAATTGGTCTATTTATTGTTGTACTTTTCAACCGGAAAGCTTACTGATTCTGTACACCGGAAGCAGTTATACAGAAAATTGGCTTTCTTTTCCATTATTCCGCACCAGATGGATCCCTAGCATCACCCCCCATAGCTACGAAACGCTTAGAAATTTAGAAATCCTGAGAGAAACTAAACGACGTCAAACTTATCGGCTAGAACTACACTCCTCTCTTGTTTTTCTTTTTTTTTCCCACTGTAATTCAGGAATTTAGTTAATTCACTGGTTAATTAATTAATTAGTTTTTGTTTTTTTTCCTCCAAAGCGACTTACAGAGACTAGGGGGTGAACTATGCATCACAACTGCTGCTGCTGCAGAGTCAATAGGACCTTGGTTTTTGCGTCTCATCCGAAGGACGGGTTCACTGATTACATCATGTCGATAGTACATTGTACTAAGTTTTAGTGTTTTAACGACCCTAAACTTTTTTGTTATCAATACGAAGTCAGGTAGCGAAATAAACCGGGAGAATTTCTGGATGTCCCAGCATCCCTGCTGATCCCCGTGTGTGTGTGTGTGTGTGTCCACCCCCTCCTCCAGGTCCGTTCAGCAGCTCGGTGGGTCCAGACCAGGCTCTGGATCAGATCGCTGCCATACGCACTCAGCTGGACATCCTGAAGGAGGAGGAGGCAACCATTCGGCATGGCCTGGGCATTTTCAAGCTAGAGCAACCCACCTCCAAGGAGATCCTGGCACTCGACAAGGTGAGAGACCCCTACAGAGAACACTGAGAAAACAGTCCAGCATCAGATCCATACAGAGGGACGCACCCTGCTGGGAAAAGAAAGTATTGATTTTTACATAAAAGAAGCACAGTCTCACACACACACACACACATGTGCAGAGCCTCTGCTCTACCACAGGATGTTATTCTGAGTCCCTTTGCAGGATCTGGACATGCTTCAGCAGACGTGGCAGATCACGAAGGAGTGGGAGGGCCACTGGAACGAATGGAAGGTGGGCCGATTCGTGGACCTGCAGACTGATAAAATGGAGGCCGTGGCACAGGGGCTGTTCAAGAAGCTGCTGAAGCTCAGCCGGGACCTCAAGGTGAGGGAGGCAACAGCAGGGCGTCTGTGACACTGTGACACTGTCACATGAGTTCTGAGTGCGGTAAAGAAACTCCTTAGTCTGTTAGACAATTGCAGAGCACCCGAGTGACCCAGCAGAGTTACATTAAAACCTGTAGGCTGTCGTTGTACAACCCTGCGAAATAAAAAGTAACGCACAGATCACTGTTTGGATAATGTAAAAAAAAAAAAAAGGTTTTGTCATTATCAACACACTCCATTCACTGATGGGTTCTTAATTCAAGATTCTTTTTCTTTTATTGATCGGAACTGTAGTTTTAGTAATTTAGGTCAGATTAATCCAATATGTTCTCGAGGAAGGGGGTTACCAGCAGCTACACTTACCTTTTCGCTGAGATCTCGCACTCAGGCATTTCTTCTAGATAAACAGATTAAGTGCGCTAATGTCATGTTTCGTCTGTGTTTTGTTTTTTAGATTTTACGACATACAGTATGCTTCAGGGTGTTCGGTGGTTACCTCTGATCAAGCTGAGAGTGAACTTTCTCTTGCACTCTTTATCTGACAGACCTTGACACAGCAAAGAACTGTGCTTGAGAAATACACTTTTAACCAGATTCGAGGAAGCCACCGAACACTTAGAAACATACAAACTAAGTAAACTTGAGGTCATATCATTGTTACTGCTGCACAGATATTTTTTGCCCACACACCTTTAATTGTACTGGACAGGAGAAGAACTGGGAGATCGTGGATACGTCAAGGAACAAGATCGACCAGTTCAGGAGAACGATGCCGCTGATATCGGACCTGAGAAATTCGGCAATGAGAGAGAGGTAGGAGGACCAAGGAGAATCGTGCCTGCACACAAAAACATTTCTACAGCATAAGCAAGCAGTAGCACCCTCAGTATATTTTTTGCATTTTAAGATTGAGACACAATAAAACATTAAAAAAAAACAAAAAAAAAACAACATGAACATAATTTAGATATTTTATTTTACAGCATGTAATCAAAGGAGCTACTAAAATGATATTGCAAAAGACTACCGGAAGCCATAATAGTAGTACAGTAGTATTTCATGTTAGATTTTGAAATGTCACATTTTTTGTTAAGTAGATAGGAAAACTAGAAACTGGTGTGTAATTCAATATGTTAACATTATTCAGCAGGTTTCGTTCGACTTTATCAAACAAAATTAGTTAATTCGTTAGGGTGATGCAAAACATTTGCTGTAATGTGTAGCAATGAACCAGCCTTTTTTATGGGGTATGTTTGCTGACTCTCTCCTCCCTCTTCCCAGACACTGGAACCAGATCAGGCACGAGGTTCAGCGATCTTTTGACCAGACCTCAGAAGACTTCACCCTGGAGAAGATTGTGGAGCTGGGGCTGGATCAACACGTCGAGAAGATCAATGAGATATCTGGGGCCGCCACCAAGGAGCTCTCCATAGAGCTGGTAGGAAAACAGGCCCGTGGGCTTTCCTTAAGACAGGGGAGCTCACAGCCAGTCCCAGACACCTTGAGGACTGGTTGAACAAAGACCAGGACCACAATTGTGCACCTCTGAGTTTTCTTTCACTGTTTCTGCTTTGAGCGTTATTCGTTGCGCTATTCGACAAACTATTCCTGAACAAATTGAGAAGGCTGGCAAATAACGAAAGAACAAAGGAGACACCCACAGCACCCACATTGATATGGGATGTCTAACAAGTCAGAATACATGAATTATTCGGAAAGCACAAGTGATATAAAACAGCCCGCTGGAGTCAGCAGCTTTGATTAATAGGGGTAGCTGTTGTTTTTGTTTTTTTAATCTGATTTCTGTTTTACTCCACAGTCTCTTGAAGGAATAGCAAAGACCTGGAATATTACATGCCTTGACATTGGACCTTACAAAGACAAAGGACACCACAGACTGAGGTAGTGTTCCCTTAGAAAAGTTTGCTACAGGAAAGTTTGCCTGTTTATACTATGCATCTGTCATAGTTTACCATGCTTTGTCATGTTTTGTAGCATGCTTTACCATACCTCTGTGTGCTTTACAATGCTTTCCTATGCTTTACCAGACCTCTCTGTGCTTTACAATGTTTCCCTATGCTTTACCACACCTCTCTGTGCTTTACAATGCTTCCCTATGCTTTCAGACTATGCCTATGCTTTGGATGGTTTATAATTGTCCCATCCTTTACCATACTGTTGTTTACCATGGTTCTCTGTGCCTGCTGTTCTTTCACTGAGCTCATGACACTTTGCTATAGCAGCTTTTAAAAGTGTCTCACATATAAAAAGAGAGTACGCATAACATAAAATACTGCAATAAAAGCAATTTTCTTATACTGGAGCAAGATCACCACCTAGTGACCTTATAATGGTACTGCATTGGTCTCGCAGAGGCAGACTACATGTGCCGCTGTGGCCAACAGTATAGCACTGTCACCCTATAGAATGAACAAATTTTGCTTCATAAAGTCGAACGAAACCTGCTGAATAATGTTAACATATTGAATTGCACGTCGTTTTGTAGTTTTCCACATACACTTCCATGAAAAACAAGACAAAAATAACATTTGGAAATATTAACCTGAAATACTACTGTACTACTGTTATGGCTTCCGGTAGACATTTTTTTCAGTATCATTTTGTAGTTTCTTTGATTTCCATGACGTTAAATAGAAGATCTAATTATGTTCATATGTTTATTTTTATATTTATAAATTGTTTGACAAATTGGAAAAATGTGACATTTCTAAATCTAACATGAAGTACTGTACCTCTATTATGGCTTCCGCTAGACTTTTTGTAACTTCTGTGATTACACAATGTTAAATTAAAATATCTAAATTATGTTCATATATATATATATATATATATATATATATATATATATATATATATATATATATATATATATATATATATATGATACAACATTTACATTGTGGATTGACCCTAGCTGCTGTACCGTTATTTTTATTAACCAGTTCACTTTCTTTTTTTCACACAGAGGCACGGACGATGTGTTCCAGGCGCTGGAGGACAACCAGGTGTCCCTGTCCACAATGAAAGCGTCCCGCTTCGTCAAAGCGTTCGAGCAGGAGGTGGACCGCTGGGAGCGCTGCCTGTCCCTCATCCTGGAGGTCATTGAGATGATCCTCACAGTGCAGCGGCAGTGGATGTACCTGGAGGTAACGAAGCCCAAAAGGGAGGTGGAAATCGGGATGATTTAATTCGCTCGCTTTCAGAAAGGACAAGGGAAGCCTTCCTGCAATGAAACATTTACCTGTGGAAGCTGTTTCACTTTTAATTGAACTAGCATACAGTGTTTTTGCAGAAATTAACTTGACTGTTTTTGCTATTAAAGTAATTAAAGTGCTTTTAAAGTAATTATTTCATTACAAAAGTCGATAGCTACATTTTAATGATGCGTCTAATTTTTTAGATAAGTTAATGCTGTCACAGAGATTAAAAACTCAGGATTTAAAAAACTAGAGATAACGGTGTCAAAGGCACAGGAATAAAACAAGGTCCCTGATCGGCTCTGGTAGCAGCTCCTGTGATTTTGAAACCCTTTGCAGAATATCTTCTTGGGAGAGGATATCCGCAAGCAGCTGCCCAGAGAGTCCGCTGAGTTCGATGACATCAACAGCAGCTGGAAATCCATCATGGATCGACTGAATAAAGACAGCAACGCTCTGAGAGGGACCCACCACCCAGGTATGAGCCGGGCACAGCCTCAGTCATGGTGCTTTACCAAGCCTCTGACTTGCACTACCTCCGTAATTTTTATCGTGCTTCCAAAGGTTTCCCTAGGCTGTGCACTGTATTAAAAAACAAACCATGATAAACTAACCCTTATAAAAGTTTCCCACGGTAAAAGCATAACAGAGTGTAATAAAGCACAGTGAAAGCATGGTAAAGCACATTAATACCTGATTTCTGTCGCTAGCTGTTGTCTAAATGTGCTATTTCAGGTTTCTCACTGCATCTTATTCGTGTGATTCTGTATGACACACGCATCCACAGTGTCTAGAATTCACATCCTAGCCTTGTATTTAATGTAATGCCTTTATTTAATGTATCTGCATTGTTTTTTACTGTTTGTATTGAATGTGCTATGCCCTGTATTTCATTGTATTTAATGTAATATGCATTGATTCCCACTCTCTTGTAAAGCACATTGTGATGGTTGTCCACTTTGAAAAGGGCTTTAGAAAATAAAGATTGATTAATTGATTAATAAACATGGCACCCCTGTTCACTATGGTAACTGCACAGTACAGCCGTGGGAAAAGCTTTTACACGGGTAACACGGTGTTCACTGTGTTGCTGACAGGTCTACTGGAGAAGCTGACGGAGATGAACACAAAGCTGGAGGAGATTCAGAAGTCTCTGGACATGTACCTGGAGACCAAGCGTCAGATCTTCCCCCGCTTCTACTTCCTGTCCAACGACGACCTGCTGGAGATCCTGGGCCAGGCGCGCAACCCTGAAGCCGTGCAGCCCCACATGAAGAAGTGCTTTGACAACATCAAGTCCCTCAAGATGCAGAAGGTAAGGAAAGGGTCTGAAAGCATGGCCACAGGGGGAACTTCAAAACCAGAGTCCTTCTGACAAAGCGTACAGCAATTCATTTCTTTTTCTTCTTGTTGTTCTTCTCCTCCTCCTCCTCCTCCTCCTTCTCTTTCTCCTCCTACTTTTTCTTCTCCTCCTCCTTCTCTTTCTCCTCCTTCTACTTTTCCTTTTTCACTTTCTCATTTTTCTCCTCCTTCATTTTTTTCTCCTCCTCCTCCTTCTTCTCCTCCTCTTTCTCCTTCTGCTTCTTTTTTCACCTAATTTTTCTCCCCCTCCTTCTTCATTTTCTTCTTCTTCTCCTTCTCTTGCTTCTCCTTTTTCACCTTCTCATTTTTCTACTCCTTCTTCTTCTCCTGCTTCTCTTTCTTTCTCCTTCTCCTTCAACTCCCTTTTCACCTTTTGCTTTTTCTCCTTCTCCGCCTCTTCCTTGTTCTTTGTATTAATTATTCTAGTAGTTGTGGTAGTCATATTGTTAATATTGTCTGAATTTGTATTAGTGGTAGCACAAGTTGTCATAATTGTAGTATTAATTGACTACCAGAAGCAGCACGTAGTAATGAGTGGATCACCGAAATGGTTCTTGAATGATAAATAAAGGATTTATGTGTTCAGGTTTTGTGTTTGGTCAATCACGAATGATCATTGTATCTTCTTATTCTGGTTGTCTTTTGCTTCAGTTGGGGATTACCAGCAAGTATGAAGCTTCTGCGATGTTCTCAGCTGACGGGGAGGGAGTGGAATTCACCCACCCTGTCTTACTGGAGGGGCCAGTGGAGGTGCGGGTTCATCATTCATTCACTCATCTATTACAGCGGTCTTCATAGCTTATTGGCCACGGGAAACATGTGCACATTCCTCATAAGGTTGAGGGCGATGGTGAAATCTCTCTCAAATAACATCTTCTGCCAAAATTTAAAAAGAAAACATAATAAAGATACATAATGAAGATTCTTGCTTTGAGTTTGTTAATAGGGTCCTATGTCACAGGTTATGAATGCCGTGTGGTTGTTTTTCAGTATTTCCTAATGAAGATTCTTGCTTTGAGGTTGTTAATAGGGTCCTATATCACAGGTTATGAATGCCATGTGGTTGTTGTTCAGTATTTCCTAATGAAGATTCTTGCTTTGAGGTTGTTAATAGGGTCCTATATCACAGGTTATGAATCCCATGTGGTTGTAGTTCAGTATTTCCTGTGACCTCCCTGTGTTCACGGTGTAGGCTTGGCTGTGTGATGTGGAGAGGACCATGCGCTGGACCCTGAAGGAATCCCTCAAGAATTGCCGCATCGCACTCAAGAAGATGACAGGGAAGAGGGACAAGTGGGTCAAGGACTGGCCAGGACAGGTCAGCTATACACACACACACACATACGCACTACTGACACTCACACCAACACACACACACACACACTGACACGCACAAACACACACACACTTGTACGCACTACTGACACACACACACACACACATGCGCGCGCACACACACACACTGAGACACGTACACACCAACACACACACATGTATGCACTACTGATACACACACACGTACGCACTACTGACACACACACACACACACACAGACACGCACACACCACGCACGCATTACTATTATTATTATTATTATTATTATTATTATTATTATTATTATTATGCAATATATTCTCTGATCGCCTCCAGTCAGATCCAGTGGACCACTGACGTCACCAAGGCTCTGATCACCAGCAAGGAGAGAACTGACAAGAGTGCTCTGAAAACCATGAAGAAGAAACAGGTGCAGCCCAGCTGGTGAACCTCACAAGCAGGTTCACTCGGGGGATTGTGAAATACAACACAGTGTACAGCTCTGGCCAAAGGTTTTACAACACCCTGTAGAATTAATAAATTTTTCTTCATAATGAAACCTGACTAAAGTTACGCTGACATACTGAGTTACACACCACTTTGTAGTTTTCCGAAAAACTGACAAAAATTGAAAAATGTGACAATTTGAAATATAACATGAAATATTACTGTACTGCTGGACGTTTTGCGATATCAGTGTGTAGTTTCTTTGAGTACATGATGTTAAATATTTATTTATTTATTTATTTATTTATTTATTTTTCAATCCTAAAATTCTAGGTGATGCAAAACTTTTGGCCACAGCTGTAGATTTTCAATGGGGCTTTTCATGGAAAGCACCTGGAGAGACCCGCCTTTACTGGATTCGCCACTTGGGAGCCCACTAGCTGTATAATTGAGAGAATAATGTTCACCAGCTTCAAAGTAAAGTAGACAGCGATGTCCAGGATTTGAAGTTTTGCCAATGCAGTGTTTAATAATCTTCCCCAAAAACCTAGAAAAACAAATGAGCTCTTCTACCACGCTGAAAAAAACAAGAAGAAGAAATGTTTTCACTCCTCCCCCTCCTCCTCCCCTCTCAGGTGTCTATGCTGAACAAGTACTCGGAGGCTATCCGTGGGAACCTCAATAAGATCATGCGGTTGAAGATTGTGGCTCTGGTGACAGTGGAGGTGCACGCCAGGGATGTGATCGACAAGCTCATCAAGTCTGGCTGCATGGACGTCTCTGCCTTCGAGTGGCTGTCCCAGCTCCGGCTGTACTGGGACAAGGTAACACAGCTTAGCTGTAAACAATAATATCTTTACATAGGTCCTTTCACAGTGGACCACTGTCACAAAACACTTTACAGAGGTAGGGTGTGACTCTATAGGCAGAGTCACTTACAATAGGACATTGATTTAACATCTGATCTGAAGGAGGTTAAGTGACTTGCTCAGGGTCGCACACAGTGAGTCAGTCATTGGCAGAGGTGGGATTGGAACCAGTGACCTTCTGGTGACAAGCCCTAGACTTTAACCACTGGACCACACTGCCTCCTTCACAATAAGAGCTAGCACACTTTAGATCTGGGGGTTTTGCTGCGGTGAGAAAATGATTGGGCATTCCAAATTGGGGAGGAAATCGGGGGTACAATAATTGGGTACGCTGCATTTAAAATTAAACCCCCAAAAAAAAGGATACTGATGAGCCTTATGTATGTGATCTCTTCTCTTGTGATCTGCAGGACGTTGATGACTGTATAATCAGGCAGACTAACACCCAGTTCCAATACGGATATGAGTACCTTGGGAACTCCGGACGCCTGGTCATCACCCCGCTCACTGACCGGTACACAATCACTTTGCATTCCACACAGCACTGCTTGAGGCAACGCAAGCAAACCTGTACCTTCATATTGCTTTTCAGTTTAGGTCCTCACAAATATATATCAAAAATAAAAATAAATACACACATTAACACATCCATCGGTATGTGTAACAAAACTTTACATTAAAGTAGTTTACTTTTTATCTTTACAGTAGCATTAAAAAATATATAAAAAATCTCTGCCTTATAAAACCACTGTAATTGTGCATTTTGCAGTTTTGCCTGTGCTTCATTGCATGTCGCTGTGCTTTTACAATAGCAAACATTTATATGGTTTGTTTTTTAATATGCTTTACCATACCTCTCTGTGCTTTACAATGCTTGATATGCTTTACCATATGCTTTACCATACCTCTCTGTGCTTTACAATGCTTGATATGCTTTACCATACCTCTCTGTGCTTTACAATGCTTGTCTATGCTTTACCATACCTCTGTGTGCTTTACAATGCTTCCCTGTGCTTTACCAGACCTCTCTGTGCTTTACAACGCTTCCCTATGCTTTACCATACCTCTCTGTGCTTTACAATGCTTGATATGCTTTACCATACCTCTCTGTGCTTTACAATGCTTCCCTGTGCTTTACAATGCTTCCCTATGCTTTACCAGACCTCTCTGTGCTTTACAATGCTTCTCCATGTGTGCTTTACAATGCTTCCCTATGCTTTACCAGACCTCTCTGTGCTTTACAATGCTTCCCTATGCTTTACCATACCTCTCTGTGCTTTACAATGCTTCCTATGCTTTACCAGACCTCTCTGTGCTTTACAATGCTTCCCTATGCTTTACCATACCTCTCTGTGCTTTACAATGCTTCCCTGTGCTTTACCAGACCTCTCTGTGCTTTACAACGCTTCCCTATGCTTTACCAGACCTCTCTGTGCTTTACAATGCTTCCCTATGCTTTACCAGACCTCTCTGTGCTTTACAATGCTTCCCTATGCTTTACCAGACCTCTCTGTGCTTTACAATGCTTCCCTATGCTTTACCAGACCTCTCTGTGCTTTACAATGCTTCCCTGTGCTTTACCATACCTCTTCATTACATATTTCTATGCTTTTACTCTGTTAAACTTTTATAAGGATAGTCTCATCAAAATGCTCCTTCCTCCTGATTATTCGAAGTCGTGGATGTATCCCCTCTATGATAGAGCAGCGGTTTGGATGATCAGGGTCTCCTCTTGATTCCCGGCAGGTGTTTCATGACCCTCACCACAGCCCTGCACCTGCACCGCGGCGGCTCACCCAAGGGGCCCGCCGGCACAGGCAAAACAGAGTCTGTGAAAGACCTGGGCAAAGCACTGGGCATGTACGTCATTGTGGTCAACTGCTCCGAGGGGCTGGACTTCAAATCCATGGGCCGCATGTACTCCGGACTTGCACAGGTACTCACACGCACACACACTCTGATTCGCACACACAAACTATAATTTTCTACATCAGTCTTAGCATTTGTGTGAAAAATTTTTTAAAAAAATAAAATAAAAATAAAGCCAACACAAGACAAGCAGAAAGTGTTGGAGAGAGTGTGAGAAGAAGGAACGTAACTCCCAAGAATGAAGTCGGGTTTGTCATGATCCTTTTTAGCCAATAGTGGATCATTGATCGTCCTTTGTCTTCCTCGCAGACCGGGGCGTGGGGCTGCTTCGACGAGTTTAACCGCATCAATATCGAGGTGCTGTCGGTCGTAGCCCAGCAGATCCTGTCCATCCTGTCGGCTCTCTCGGCCAACCTGGACCGCTTCATCTTTGAGGGGAGAGAGATCAGCCTGGTGTGGTCCTGCGGCATCTTCATCACCATGAACCCAGGTGAGCTCAGAGCAGCTCAGAGCAGCCCGGAGCTGCAGGAAGTGATGTGTAGGAAAGCTGAAAAGTCACTGGAGACACTGAGCAATGCTTCATTATAATTGGTTAAGCTTTTACTTTGAGAAAAGTTTATTTAGGGTGCTAGGACATCATTAAAGACGTTGAGCAAGACTATTATAAAAGTTTACCGTGGTGTTTCTGCAGTTTTCCCCATGGGTATATTATGCATTTACGATAGTTTACCTTGTTTTTTTAATATGCTTTACCATACCTCGCTATTCTTTACAATTCTTCCCTATGCTTGACCATGCTTTCACTGTGCTTTATTTCACTTTGCTATGCTTTTATTATGGGAATCTCTTATACTAAAGCATCGTTGAAGACATTGAGCAAGCCTGAGCAGTGGAAATGTTTCTCAAAGGATTTTATTTTACCTTTATTGGATGTGAAAAAATGCTGACAAATTCTCAGCGCACACCCAACCCTGTTGCTGTTCCCCGTGCTCCTAGGGTATGCGGGCAGGACGGAGCTGCCTGACAACCTGAAGTCCATGTTCAGACCCATCTCCATGGTGGTGCCAGACTCCACCCTCATCGCTGAGATCATTCTTTTCGGAGAGGGCTTCAACAACTGCAAGGTACATTCTAGACGTTACGCATTGTTTTTTTTTTTGTTTGTTTTTTTTACTGTATATCATGTATTAGGCATTTCTCTGTGTTGTGGATTTTCTTGTATTTACTGCATCTTGTAAAGTGCTTTCAGATGGTGGTCCACTGTGAAAGGCGCTATATAAAATAAAGATTGATTGATTGATAGAACCGCGCTCGACGCTTCACACGTTCTAGAGCTGCACTCCACGCGTACTAAAGCTGTGCGAGACCAGAATACTGCAATACTCATGTGTTAGTAAGGGGTACTGAAGTAATTACACTTTGTGCTCTCAGTTTCTGCTGTTGTGCCATTTGATGTATTTTAATGTCCTTTTATCGCTCATTAGGGAATGAGCAGTTAGTTAAATGTCAAAAGAGTGATATGTTACATGATGTTAAATAAAAGTTATACATGATGTTCGAAATCCCAAGAAGCCGTGGTGGTGAGTCGCGTGTGCACCCGTCTCTCTGCTCTGTTCATCTCCAGGTCCTGGCGAAGAAGGTGTTCACGCTGTACTCCTTGGCTGTGCAGCAGCTGTCCAAGCAGGATCACTACGACTTCGGGCTGCGGGCTCTGACCTCCCTGCTTCGATACGCCGGGAAAAAGCGGCGCGTCCGACCTGACGCCGCTGACGAGGAGGTGAGCTGTGGCCATTTAGCTCCTGTAAAGGGAGTAGAGCATCTCTGCTCTCCATTCTCCAGTACCCGCTCCTTCTCTTCCCTAGCCTCTCTGTGGTGGAACCAGCTACCAGAGAACTTCAGGGCTGCTCCGCCTCCTCAAGACCCCCCTGTTTAGACTGCACTTGTAGATCTCTGGATCCACCCCCCCTACTCTGCACTGGACCCTCAGCCAATGCACTATTGCACTACTAATGCGTCATTGTAGATATAACTTGTTGTAATCCTAGCTTGTTGCATTCTAGTTTGTATTGTAGTTTAGTAGTGTTATTTGCACTTGCTGTAAAGTATACTGTATTTAAATATTAATCATGCATTGTAACGCTGTACTTCCCTGTAGCACCTATAAGTTTCTGTGGATAAAGGCACCTGCCAAATAAATAAATAAATAATATTTATTTAAAAAACATACGCACCAGAGCTTCATAAAGCGATTATCTGATTGTTCGGATCAAGCTTTCCACAGGTGAGGGTCGCTGGTGTCGATCAGGCTGATTTGCCATTCAGAGTGAAGCGAGTGAATAAACAGCTGCTTGGGTTTGTGTGGATCGCTTTTCTCCACAGTCTAAAGAAAAGCAGCGATCATCACAAACCCGAGCAGCTGTTTCTTCACTCATTTAACTTTTGAATGGTAAATTAAACATCAGTGACACTGAACTGATTTCTGTGGAGAGCTAGGTCTGAGTAATCAAGTAATTGGTTTGTGCAGCTCTAGTAATCGAGTAATCGGTCCATGCAGCACTAATGCACACGCACCAGGAAAACCTTGTTAAACTGGCTGGTATTTTCCCCGTCTGTCATTCTTGCTCACGCTTCTCTTCCGCCAGCGATCACATATCTTTCCCTGCCTCTCCAGATCCTCCTGATGTCAATGAAGGACATGAACATTGCTAAGCTCACCTCGATGGACCTCCCCCTCTTTACAGCCATTCTTCAGGACCTCTTCCCAGGCGTGGACACCCCCACAATCGACTATGGAAAGGTGACCATTCTTGAGCCTGTCCCTATTTTCAGCTTGTGTTTTGACCTCACAGAATTTTGGTTCACAGGATTAATTGGGTAGTTTAGGGGTCCCTAATGCTTCCCTATGCTTTACCATGTTTTCACTATGCTTTATTACATTTTGCTATGCTTTTACTGTGGGAAATTTTTATCAGGGGTGTTAGAGTTTAAACGTTAGCCATCTGTGAAATGTTTAGATCTGCTTGCAGTGCAGACTACATTAAACATTTATAAAGAACTTATGAAGATTCGTTTGGCTCCATATTGATAATGGGTTGTAGGAAACAAAAAATGCGATTGATATTAACCGGAGTGTGATATAAGCAAAAGGGATGTTACCATCAAGAGCTTGTTCCCTTATCTGGGGAGCGGTTTCCATTATATTTGCGACATTTCAGAGGTGACAGACACAGCGAACAGAGAGTGATACAGAGCAACTCCAACTGAACGGCCTTAGTCATAAATATTAAAATCAGTAATGCAATAATGCTGAAATTAGAAATGCTAAAAGGAACTTAAGAGAATTCACCGAGAATGGCTTTTCAACTACAGCTAGGGACAAAGGTTTTGCACCACCGTATAAACTTAACAAAATTTGCCTCATTAAAGTCGAATGAAACCTGCTGAATAACGTTACGTTAAAGTATTGAGTTACACACCACTTTGCAGTATTCCAGCTACTGGCCAAAGCTGTAGAAGTCTTTTGCATTGTCTTCAACGGCAATGAACGTCCCTCTGTGTGCACCTGATCCCTGTGGGGGCTGCCTTTACATTGACAGCGTGCGCTGCACGCGTGTGGCTCTCTTTCCGCAGCTAAGAGAAACAATCGAGGCTGAGCTGAAGACCAGCGGGCTGCAGACGACCCCCTTCACCATGGCCAAAGTGATCCAGCTGTACGAGACGAAGAACTCGCGCCACTCCACCGTGATCGTGGGCAAGACGTGCAGTGGCAAGTCTGTGACGTGGAGGACCCTGCAGTCTGCCTTGAACGCTCTGTATAAAAAGGGAGAGCCGGGCTACAGCCTGGTCAGGGTGAGTCACAACTGTGTGATATATATATATATATATATACTCATATATCATATATAATAGATATAATATATATATATATAACACACACCACACAACACACCACACAGTGTGTGTGTCTTTCAAATGTTTCCCAAAGGGTTCTAAGACATGAAAGTCTGTCAAAATTATCCGGTACCTGCGTAGTACATTATATGTGACATAAATTAAAAAAAATAAATGTAAATTTAAAATTCCGAACTAAGGACAAAATGGAACATAAAAAAAAATCAAACGTCGGTAAGTCTAGGAAAAGTTTGGACAATGGACAATTTAGTTGGAGCACCGTGTGACACTTAAAAGAGTGGCACAGAAAGAAAATAAAGGACTGTCTTTTATTTCCTGACACCCCCCCCTCCCCCCTCCCCCTCCGCCAAAGAGAGTTTCTCATGCTGAGTACCCGCTTTCCCCCCCCCCCCCCCCCCCCCCCCCCCCCCCCCCCCCCCCCCCCGTGACCCCTTTGTGTTGGGAGCGGGGGCCGCGTTGGCAGGACTGCCCTCTGAACCCCAAGGCACTGTCCCTTGGCGAGCTCTACGGAGAGTATGACCTCACGACTAATGAGTGGACAGACGGAGTCCTGTCCAGTCTTATGAGAACAGCCTGCGCAGGTACACCAACAAATACACGCTCAGAGCCGCCAGCGTTTCCTACGAATCCCCGGCACTAGTGTAACAGACTCCCAAACTTGCTCACTAGAAGCAAGATTCCTGAACAGCCACCCTGGGTTGTAGCTAGGGCAGTGTTTTTTTTTCACGGTAAACAAAATGGTTTATTTCTCAGCATTTCACGGTCTAAAAAAAAAAAAAAGGTATTTCGAGATCCTTCACCAAATAAACATAATATTTATTAAAGCAGAAATAAATAACGTTGTCTCGTTCAAAATCATTTTCTCTAGATTTATTATATAACAAATGTTCCAAAGTATTTAACCATATGAAAAACAGTAAACGCTAAATTGTAGAATATTTTTTATGTAAGGTTTTTTTTGTCCACCTTTTTAAAAAGACATTCTGTTTTCACCATCTGTGAGCTATTAAACATAAATAAATGCTCAGGCATGTGAAATGTCCCTTTCTTGTGCTGGACAGAGAGAGATCTTTAGCAGAGATATTTCCCATCTTTCTTGCAGCGTGTGCTCAATCAATTACAAGAATATAGCCTCGGTCATAGCATTTGGAAATAATCAATCAATACGTGCAACAGCAATACAACATCTAATTCTAATCTTATAGTCGGGTTCCTCCACATGCTAATACAGCAGCATTGTGAAATTATCAAAACAGTTTTTATTATTTTTACAGTCTTCTATTACACAGGTACAAATGATAATTCAGATAAACACATACCTGCACTAATCTTTGCAACACAGTACAATAAAATAAAATTCAATACTATACAGTATAGTACAGAACTCTACAGTACAATACTATGAAATACAATACAACATGAATGAAAGTTGTAAAGTTGCCGACATGAAAAGGGGAACGAACCACGAGCAAACCCAGTGGCAAGCAATGAACTGCTCAAAATCCCTCTTCCCCTTGAAAATACAGATAAATCACAACTCAATAAAGCACTACAGAAACCCTGTATATTTAACGTTACCACCTGTCAAGCAGTAGCAATTCCATTTTGTTGGATTCGAGAAGATGTCGCCGGATTTGACCAAATAAAACGATCATTACTAACCTGTTGTCTGTTTTTCCCATTTTCTTCCCTAACCCTTCTCTCCTGCTCAGCTTTTCTGTAGATTTTTTTTTTTTATTAGCAGAACTGCTCTTGTCAACTTCTGTTAAAGTTTTAGAGAATGGACAAGAAGGGCTAATGCAGTGGGGCTTTGACATAAGATTATCCAGCAGCAGTACTAGTAGTTTTGTTTGTTCATTTTATGTTTTCCGTAATTTAATCTATTTTGTATTTCGAGTTGTGCCCAAAATTCAGGGTGCAAATCTTGTAAAAATTAAACAACCTGGAAGAAATATTTTGTAAAAAAAAAAAAAGTAAAAACTGAAAAGAAAATACTTCTGTTGGCCCAATTTTTTGCACATCTCGCTGAGCACAAACTCTTTGGTGTAAATTTGCCAATATTAGCTTGTTGTGTATCTGACAGTAAAAAAAAAAAAAAAAATTAAAATGAATAAATGAGAAATTTAAATTGAATCTTCCACATTTATTTTGATTTGATTCCATCATCCACTGGTATTTTTCATGAATTTCAGTCAGCGCTTTTATATCCGACCAGCAGGTGGAGTTGGTGTATGGCTAAAAACAGAATATTTGACTACGAAAGACATTAACAATAACTCAAAAGCACAGTTTGGAAATGCAGAACAGTGAAAAGTACCAGCAATTTAATATTGGCAATTACAGTACAGCCTTTTGTGTAGCATGCAAGAACTCCACTCAAACCCCACTTTTTGTTTTGTTCAAATATCGCCGATGTCTGCAGGAGTTTCCCATTAACCCCAAAGCTCTGGGTCTTGGGGAGCTGTTTGGGGAGTTTGACCTTAACAGTCACGACTGGGCAGATGGTGTTCTCTCGTCTGTCATGCGCGACGTATGTTCAGGTACACAAAGCGTGTGCGCATGGATTGAAGTGCCTGTTTAAACAGCTCTGATCGCTGTTCATTGCATGTCAGAATCACTGAACCTGAAGAATCCACAAGGCGTGTTTTTGTTCTGAAACGCGTGTCGCGGATGCAGAGCAGCAGATCGGACAAGATTGTTTTAATTTCCACGTAGTGTGTATATAACCAAACCAGTGGCACTTCAAAACGGTGTCGGCTGACTGTCAGCAGTAATTTTGTAGCTAAAGTTGAGAGTGTGTAATTGTGTGTGTGTGTGTACAAATCACTGACTGAAATCAAAAACATTATCAACAAAAATAATGGTTTTGAGATATGGTGGGTTTCCACTGTTGTGAAATTGACCATGTAATGAAGTTTATAAACTGCCCCCTGCCCACATTACATAATTGCATACAAAAAAAAAAGAATTATGAAATTTTGAAAGTTAAATGTGTTAATTGCTTGTGTGGGTTTTTCTGTCTGCTGCATGTGCGAGTTAGTTTGGGTTAAAGTGTGTGTCCTTATGTGTCTTTAGAATAAATAATCAATATCTGGCTGTGCATCTCTTTGTGTGGATAGCCTGTCTGCCTTTCTGTCTGTCTATCTCTGTCTGTCTATCTTTCTGTGTGTCTGTCTGTCTGTCTGTCTATCTTTCTGCGTGTCTGTCTATGTGTGTGCCTGTCTGTCTTCCTGTCTGTCTATCTGTCTGCGTGTCTGTCTCTCCGTGTGCAGTCTGCGTGTGTCTGTCTGTCTATCTGTCTGCGTGTCTGTCTCTCCGTGTGCAGTCTGCGTGTGTCTGTCTGTCTATCTGTCTGCGTGTCTGTCTCTCTGTGTGCAGTCTGTGTGTACAGCGCTGTGCATTTCTCTCTTACCACTTTGTGCTGTTCAGATGAGAAACCCGATGAGAAGTGGATCATGTTTGACGGCCCGGTGGACACACTGTGGATCGAGAGCATGAATTCTGTGATGGACGACAACAAAGTGCTCACCTTGATCAACGGGGAGAGGATCTCCATGCCAGAGCAGGTACGCAGCAAGAATCCCAGATCAAGAGAATCCCTTGCAGGTGGCGTTTCCCAATTTCCATAGTAAAAGCATGGCAAAATATTCCCCAGTGAATTTGTTAGTTACGGTGTTGTTAATAACAGCGCAGCAGTGTTAGTTACAGTGTTGTTAATAGCAGTGATGCAGTGTTAGTTATAGGGTCGCTTAGTGACGCTGCTCCCTGTTTGCCCTACAGGTGTCTCTGCTGTTTGAGGTGGAGGACCTGTCAGAAGCCTCTCCAGCCACAGTGTCCCGGTGTGGGATGGTCTACACCGACTACAGCGACCTGGGCTGGAAGCCCTACGTGCAGTCCTGGATCGACAAGCGCAAAAAGGTACCAAACCACAGACTATGGGCAGTTACCGTGTTTCTGGATGCACTATTCTTGCACTATTGCACTCAGCTAATGTATTATTGCACTACACTGTAGTTATAACTTGCTGTAATCCTAAGTGGCTGCATCATATTTTATATTGTATTTTAGAGGTATTATTGCACTTACCCTAAACTATACTGTATTTAAATATTAATCTTGCATTGTAACTCTGTACTGCTCTGTAACACCTTTTAAGTCACCTTGGATAAGGCATCTGCCAAATAAACTAATAATAATAGTTAAGCTGCCCAACTAAACTGCAATGCGGTTCCCAGTTTTTGGACATTTACCAAAAGCTTATTGGTAAAGGCACTTGGTTATTCTTGAGTAAATCTTGAATTCTGCCCATAATTGGACTTTTACCATAACAGAGACAAGTCGAGTTCATGATTCTGTGTTGTTGTTCAGGAGGAAGCGGAACCCCTTCAGCGGCTCTTTGATAAATTCATCTACAAGATCATGGAGTTTAAGAAGGCTAACTGCAGGGAGCTGGTCCCCATCGCTGAATTCAACGGGGTCGTGTCTCTGTGCAAACTGTATGAGGCCCTGGCCACTCCGGAGAATGGGGTGAGGAACGAAGACTCTCTCACACACTGAACCTTACCTCTCTGGGTCTAATCAGTTGACCCTGATAAAAATTTATATAGGACACTTAAAAAAACTAAAAAAAAAACCCTATATGAACATAATTTATATGTTTTATTTAACATCATGTAATTAAATATGTTAGCGTAACATTATTCAGCAGGTTTCATTCAACGTTATAGTTAATTCTAAAGGGGGATGGTCTTTTCTCATTGCCAAACTTTTTTTTTATATGTTTCTGTGTCCTTATGTGTAAGAAGCCAAAGGATGAATTCCGGATCTTAACAAATAACAAAAATTACCATTATATGTATATATTGATTACTATATATATAGAGATATATAATAATTATATATATATATATATATATATAGTATTTAGTATTGTTTATTTATGTATTTGTTAATTTGTTCTCAGGTGAACCCGAGCGACACTGAGAATTACAGCCGCATGGTGGAGCTGTGGTTCACCTTCAGCATGATCTGGTCAGTGTGCGCCGCTGTGGACGAGGACGGCCGCAAGAAGATAGACAACTTCCTCCGAGAGATGGAGGGCACCTTCCCCAACAAGGTGAGGATGAGTCACGACTCCAAGCCACGCCCTTGTAACACATCGTGATGAAACGCCTTCACCTCTCCGAACCTTGCCCTTGTAACACGTCATGATGAACAAATCTAAAGAGTGCAGCCAATCAAGTAAAATCAAGTGATTTTCAGTCATTATTGATAAGCAGCAAGGTCGTCCTAGTAGAGCTTCATCCTTCACAGTGAAAGGGACTGACAGACAATGGTCTTTAGTCGCACTAGCTACGTAAAACCTGATTTTGAATGTAGCACACAATGAATCGTTCCACCCCAACGCATCATGCAGGTTGTGTTCATAGGGTAATAAGGAGGCAGCATGGTCCAGTGGTTAAAGTCCAGGGCTGGTCCCCGGTTCAAATCCCACCTCTGCCACTGACTGACTCGCTGTGTGTGACACTGAGCGAGTGATTACACCTCCCTGTGCTCAGCGGATGAGATGTTAAATCAATCTCCTATTGGAAGTGACTCTGCATATAATGCACAGTTCACAGCCTGCCTCTGTAAAGCGCTTTGTGATGGTGGTCCACTATGAAAGGAGCTGTATAATAAAGCAGGCTGTGTTTGGGTTTTTCTTTTGTGCAGTGGTGTTGAGTCCATGTTATTAATGTATGTTTCTGTTTGCCTATTGGAAACTTTATTTTCTGAAATTTCAAAAAATGTATATAATACCCCCTTTTGTCTTCACCCCGTATCGTTTCATGTTTGAATCCCCTGCCTCCACCTTGCAGGGCGCCTTGTTTAAGGGGAAAGTAGCCTCAAGTGACACGTGTCCTGCATGCTGGCAGTAGTTATTAATTTCATTCAGATACTTTGTTTGAGTGGCGGATGACTCCTCCTTTCTGAGAATACTATTTTGTTTTCATCCCCCAAGGACACTATCTATGAGTACTACGTGGATGCCAAAAACAAGACCTGGGCCCCGTTTGAGGATAAACTTCCCAAGGGGTGGAGGTACCCGCAAAAGTACGTGAGGATTATCTGTTTCTTTATGAAAGGCTGAAGCCTTTTTTTTCCCCCACATTTCTGTTCTGCATAGCATGCATTCAGTTATGGGCAAAAGTTTTGCATCACCTAGAATTTTAGGGTTGAGACATCATTAAAAAAACAAAACAAAAAAAAAAAAAAAACCTATCCGAACATAATTTAGATCTTTTATTTAACATCCTCAAAGAAACTACAAAATGATATCGCAAAAAAGGAAGTCTAATGGAATAGTGGTACAGTAATATTTCATGTTAGATTTTGAAATGTCACATTTAAAAAAAAAAAAAATGTCTATGGAAAACTACAGAGGTGTGTAATTTAACATGTCAACGTCACATTATTCAGAAGGTTTCATTCAACTTTATGAAGCAAAATTAGTTAATTCTATATGGAGGGTGATGCAAAACTTTTGACCACAGCTGTAGCAATGCAGTGAAGAGTTTGGTTCACGCTGCATTCTAGGGATAATCAAGTTCAAATCATGGATAGACCAACAAGTCTCATTTACATAACTGTTCCCAAAACTCCTTTAACTCACGCAAGTTGTTTAAAGAATGCTTTTTTTTCCTGTCTGTTTTAATGGATTAAATAACATCTGATTTTAATGAGACTGGCTTCTTTCCAAATCCCATGTATGCAAACCTTTATTTAATCCATCAAAAACACAACAACAACAACACATGGCACAGCGCGGAGGTTGGCATGTCGCTGTTGTTTGAACCCTGTGTTCGGTTTTTGGTTTCCACAGCGCCCCATTCTATAAGATCATGGTCCCCACCGTTGATACCGTGCGCTATAACTTCCTGGTGAGCTCTCTGGTGTCCAACCAGTGTCCAGTGTTATTGGTGGGTCCAGTTGGGACTGGGAAGACCTCGGTTGCCCAAAATGCCCTCCAGTCCCTCGATTCGTCCAAGTGGTCAGTTCTGACTGTTAACATGTCCGCCCAGGTAAGGATGACTCCAAAAACATATCATACAAGACCTTTGAAGAGAAGTCTTCTTCTCAAAATCCCCCTTTTTTTATGCTAGCTAAGAGATTCAGTCCATGCACATGGTGTCCTGTAAATGAGCATCCACCTCTATATAGAATTAACTCATTTAGCGTCATAGAGTCGAATGAAACCTGCTGAATAATGTTACTGTAACATATTGAATTACACACCGCTTTGTAATTTTCCCCATAACTTAATGAAAAACGGACAACAGTTGAAAAACATGACATTTAATACTGAAATACATTAAATACTGTACTACTATTATGGCTTCCAGTTGACTTTTTTGCAATATCATTTTGTAGTTTCTTGGAGTACATGATGTTAAATAAAAGATCAAAATTATATATATATATATAAAATTATGCCTCAATCCTAAAATTCTAGGTGATGCAGAACTTTTGACCAGAGCTGTAGTTCATATATTATACCAATTAGGATGATCTCTGTTAAATCAAGCAGTCACACCCTTTTCACTGGACTACACCTGAAAGTGATCTAAATATTTAAATTTGTTTTCCCCAGACCACCTCGAACAACGTCCAGGACATCATTGAGAGCCGCGTTGAGAAGAGAACCAAGGGGGTGTACGTCCCCGTGGGTGGGAAGAAGCTGATCACCTTCATGGACGATCTCAACATGCCTGCCAAGGATTCGTTCGGCTCCCAGCCCCCCCTGGAGCTGGTGCGCCTCTGGATCGACTACGGCTTCTGGTACGACCGGCAGAAACAGACCGTCAAGTACGTGAAGGTGAGCAAAGAGCGACTGCGCTTTCACTATCACGCCCGTCTCGTAACGATGCGACAGCGCCCTGTCTCTACTGTTCTCACCAGGACCTCTGTGCTATTATCTGGATCACTGTGGATTAACCAAGCTGAATGCCTTATTAGACTTACAGAACAACATGAAATACTATAAAGGCATTTTATGTGCATAATTAACTAATTTGGGAGACGACAGGGTGTGCAGTCTTCTCTTCATTTCTCTGGTCTATCAGAGGATTTATAAACAAGCCTTTTTATAACTAACCTGTGGTAACATCATTCTTTCAACAGGTCTTCTCCAGCGCAGCTTGGTTTCCTCCCAGACCTTTCCTCTCTTTCTAATTTTCTAAGATAAAGTGACTCACAATCCATGCATTTGACACACATGCACCTTGCTAATAAAATATATTGCTCCGAAAAACTACAACACAGAGACACCGGTACGGATGATTACAAGAACCCAGACAATATTCGAATAAGGAATGTGTCTCCTTATCAATAATTTTCCACTAGCTGGCCTTTACATTGAGTTCATGAAAATACACAGACGAAGCACAAAAATAATACAAAAAACAACACCGCATCTTGCAAGAGTTTGTAATTAATTGTCAAACAATACTTTGACAATTAATCCACCCCCCCCCCATATATGCAAGGACCTTCTAAACTGCTTGGCAAGGTGGCCCCAAATTCAACGGCAAGCAGCAAACGTAGTCTAGAGGGACTTTGATGACTGTCTTTGAATTTGTTGTTGTTTTGACAGGACATGTTTCTGATGGCCGCTATGGGTCCCCCTGGTGGCGGGAGGACTCACATATCAGGGCGCCTGCAAAGCCAATTCAACCTCATCAACATGACTTTCCCCACGGTAAGAAAGAAGAGGAGCCAGGGCCATGTTCTGTGGGTAAAGAGACAGTGTAGCGATGCGGGTTTTGATTAAATTATTTAAATCTGAGTCGACCTTTTCATTTTAACCACAGCTTGTGCACAGCTATGGCCAAACGTTTTGCATGGCACCTATAGAATTAACTAGTTTTGCTTCACAAAGTCGAATGAAACCTGCTGACTAATATTATGTTAACATATCGAATGGCATACCGCTTTGTAGTTTTCCATAAAAAAAAAATTACATTTTCAAAATCTAACATGAAACACTGTACTAGTATTATGGCTTCCGGTAGACTTTTGCAATATCATTTTATAGTTTCTTTGATTACATAATGTTAAATAAAAGAGCTAAATTATGATCATATAGGTTTTTTTTTATTATTATTATTATTATTATTATTATTATTATTTATTATTATTATTATTATGTTTCAACCCTAAAATTCTAGGAGATGCTAAACTTTTGGCCAGAGCTGTATGTATATATCGACTGATGCTTGTTTATCGTACACTAGCAGATGAACCGGTAATTTCTTGACGTAATTTTGCGAACTATTAATATTTTCTAAAAAACCATCTCTGTGTCTGATTCCGCCGCTCTCTTTGCCTCACTGCAGGAGTCTCAGATCAAGCGTATTTACGGAGCCATGATCAACCAAAAGCTGCAGGAGTTTGAGGAGGAGGTGAAGCCCATTGGGAACGTGGTCGCTCAAGCCACGCTGGAGATCTACAACGCCATTGTGCAGAAGTTCCTGCCCACTCCGGCCAAAATACACTACCTGTTCAACCTGAGGGACATCTCCAAGGTAACAGAGCAACCAATGAGGGCTGTTCATAGCGCAGTATAGAGATTAATACAGCAGCAATGAGAGCTGTTCATAGTGCAGCAGCAATGAGAGCTGTTCATAGTGCTGTATAGAGATTTATACAGAAGCAATGAGGGTATTACGGAAGCCATAATAGTATTCCAGTAGTATTTCAAGTCAGATTTCGAAATTTCACATTTTTCAGTTTTTGTCAGTACGAAGCGGTATGTAATTCAGGATGCCAAAGTGACGTCGTTGCTTTGTCCCCCAGGTGTTCCAGGGCATGCTGCGGGCTCACAGAGACTTCCACGACACCAAACACAGCATCACACGGCTCTGGATTCACGAGTGCTTCAGGTAGGGCACAGGATTGCGCCTGGAAAATAACCATGCATTGGTGCTGACGTGAGCTACTCCCTTTACAGGAGCTGTGTGGCCACAGCGCCCGCTTCCCACTCAGTACCTCTCTTGCGGACTTTGTTGTAAGGCAGAACCCATATAGCAGTACCCACTTTTCAATTTTAATTTTTTTTTTTTTTTTTTTTTTTTTTTTTAGATGTAATGACTCAGTATATTTCTAAGTGTTTCAGTGGCTGCCTCTAATCAAGTTGAGAGAGCAACTTTCTCTTGCACTCGCTCGCTTTCTTTTGCACATAGAGTGTGCTTGAGAAAACAAACTCTCGTTTTGATCAGAGGCAGCCACCTAACACTTAGAGACGTTCAACAGACGCCCGTTCGCGTTTCAACTGGACTGCAGTACCTTGTCGAATTTCCGAGTCGGAAAGGTGGCACTGACATGGTTTCGTTCTGCTTGCATCATGCCAGGGTGTTTTCAGATCGCCTCGTTGACCAGAGCGACATGGACACGTTCACTGGGATGATGGCTGAGAAACTGGGCTCGCTGTTCAGCCAGACCTATCACAACATCTGCCCCAACAAACAGCCTCCCATTTTCGGTAAACCTCACCTTTAAAAAGCTGCGCCAGCACTGAAGTGATTTATTTTCCTGTAGTAAGATTCAGCTGTATCTTATATCACAGTACAGCACGTGGCATCATTTCTCCTGGGCAAATGGAAGTTGAGACTTTTAAGGAATGTTTAGCTAAGCGCTTTCATTTTTAACGCTTGTTTTGATTGATTGAATCGTTTTCTCAACTGTTTTAGAAAAGGTTAGTTTTATTTTAACAGAATATTTGTAGAAATTCTCTCTCTCTTCCTCCCCCTCTCATTCTCTCTCCCTCAATCTCTTCCTCCCTCTCTCTTTCTGTCTCTCTCTCTCTCTCTCTCTGTCTTTCCATCTCACTCTCTCTCTCTCACTCTCTCTCTCGCTTTGCCTCTGTCACTCTCTCTCTCTTTGTCTCCCTCTTTCTCCCTCTCTCTCCCTCTTTCTCTTTCCCTCTCCCTCTTTCTCTTTCCTTCTCCCTCTCTCTTTTCCAGGTGATTTTACCCGGGAGCCACGGGTGTACGAGGACCTGGTGGACTTCAAAGCTCTGAAGCAGTTCATGGAGACCCAGCTGGGAGATTACAACACCACCCCCGGGGTGGTGCCCATGAGCCTCGTGCTCTTCAGAGACGCCATTGAGCACAGTCAGTATCAACAACTAATCCACTGATCAACTGTTGATCGCCGTGGCTTTTATTTCGCGAGCCGCTGGTGTCCCTACTCGGAGCGTCACATAGCTAGCTGCGCAGTAGCAATTTGCTAGACCAAAGCTCTTCTGCTTGTGTTGGTGTTGAGAAATGAAAGACGCTGCTGAAAATTTTAATTTTCCCAATTTCCTCAGTGCGATATATTATATCACTATGTATAATAATTAATACACACATTTTGTGAAGAGTCTGCTTTGTTTTTTTACTAAAGTTTCCTCATTGCTTACTATGTATAATAACAGGGATTGGGACTCAAGGTTGTAAAGGTGAAGGAATGGCAGCTTTCTGTTTTCGAAACCAACGCATTAATGAATGGATGTACTTCTCAAAGGCAATTCCGAGTAAGAGTATCAGCGCAGCCCTGCCTATTTTACATAGTGTGCCTCGAGGAAACTTAGGTATATACAGTAACACAGATAAGAGATCTTGCAATTTGCATTCTGCTTTATGAGAATACATAGTGTAATGGCATCATGATGCAAACACTGTATATGTTCTAACCGTGTGCAGTTCTGTGTTTTGAGCCGTGCTGTCTGCGTGTTTGCAGTTGCCCGGGTGGTGCGTGTGGTCAGCCAGCCCCGCGGGAACATGCTCCTGATTGGGATCGGAGGCTCAGGCAGGCAAAGCCTCTCCCGCCTCTCCTCCTTCATCTGCGAATACGACGTCTTCCAGATCGAGGTCACCAAGATCTACCGCAGGCAGGAGTTCAGAGAAGGTCAGCGCTGGCTCTCCCCGCTCGCACACTGGCTGTGCATCCTCCGCAGCCACCTCTGACACGGCGTGTTACAGGAGACAGTGTACAGCTATGGCCAAAGGTTTTGCATCACCCTGTGGGATTAACTGATTTTGCTTCATAAAATCGAATACAGTCTGCTGAATAATGTTTAGTTTTTTCCATGTACTTCTTGAAAAAAATTACAAAAACTTTTGGCCATGGTTTTAGCGGTGCGCTTCTGATAACAGGAAAGTCCTTACAGTGAAAAAAAATTAAGGGGATGGTAATAAAATGAATAAAATTTAGCAGTTGCCACAACAGTGTATCACAGGTGTGTGTCAAGTACCTGCATGGCCAGTTTCACAGACCCCTATTTAGCAATATTCTTGGACTGCTGAGGTAAGGCAGTTCAAGATCCTTCCATCTAATACATACAACACTTTAATCAGGACCTCCGCCCAGTTTAAGAGAAGCAGAACGGCACAGTGTGCGTTAGGAGGAGGGGGAGAGGAAAGAAAGCAGGTCAGAGACTTGCATACTCTCTCTGTCTAGCAAACAATGGTTCATTATCCCCCAAAAAAAAAAAAAAAACGAAAAGTTCAAGTGCACTGCGGAGCAGGGAAATTGGTGCTCAAGGTAACAAAGGCAGAGGGGGGCTGGGGGGGAGCAAGATCCAGTGGTTAAACCAAAAGAGGTTCACAGTTCAAATCTAGACTCAGCCACTGACTCGCTGCGTGTGTGAGTCCCTGAGCAAGTCACTTCACCTCCTTGTGCTCCGTCCTTCAGATGAGACGTAAAACAAACGAGGTCCTATTGGAAGTGAGCTGCAGTTGTTGATGATGTGTAGTTCACCCCCCTAGTCTCGCTAAGTCGCTTTGGATAAAGGCGTCTGTTTAAATGACTAATTAATAATACTGCACTGTGTCCCGGCGTTTCAGACATCAAGAAGCTGTACCGTCAGACCGGAGTTGACAACAAGCCCACAGTGTTTCTGTTTCCGGACACTCAGATCGTGGAGGAGTCCTTCTTAGAGGATATCAACAACATCCTGAGCTCTGGGGAGGTGCCCAATCTCTACAAGGCAGATGAGTTTGAGGAAGTACGAGACTTCGTCCACCTGCCTAAAAATCACAAGGAATCTGTCTGCAGCTCTGGCCAAAAGTTTTGCATCACCCTATGGAATTAACACATTTTGCTACCTCGAGGCGAATGAAACCCGCTGAATAATGCTACGTCAACATATTGAATTGCACACCTTCTCGCCTTGTAGTTTTCCCGTATACTTAACGACAAAACTGACAAAGTGAAAAATGTGACATTTTTCGAAATCTAACATGAAGTACTACTGTACTGCTGTTATGGCTTCCGGGCTATTTTACAATATCATTTTGTAGTTTCTTTGATTACATGATGTTAAATAAAAGATCTAAATTACGTTCATATTTGCTCCAATTCTAGGTGGTGCAAAACTTTCAGCCATAACTGTAGCGTCAAATATCTTGCTTTAAAATGAATTTTAGCTGTAACAGGTATTTTGAAACTACCCATTGTAGATGTACGCAGAAACTGGTTTGTAGCAGTTTCTTTAGCTACGAGCAGTTCAGCAATGGGGGTTGCCTGTGTGGTTTAAGGACCATGCATCCTAACTCCTCCATGTCTCTGCAGATTCAAAGTGCCTTGGTGGAAGCAGCTAAAGCAGAAAGCCTACCGGAGACTCCAGACAGTATCTTCAATTACCTGATCGAGAGAGTGAGGAGCAACCTGCACATCGTCCTGTGCATGAGCCCTGTGGGGGACCCGTTCAGGTGAGAGGAGGGGTTCATTTACCGTGCAGCCAACAGTCTACAGCTGAGGCCAAATCCCAGCTCAGCCACTGACTCACTGTGTGACCCTGAGCAAGTCACTGAACCTCCTTGTGCTGTGTCTTTCGGGTGAGTCGTTGTTGTAAGTGACTCTGCAGCTGATGCATGGTTCACACACCCTAGTCTCGTATCTTGTAAAGTACTTTGTGGTGGTGGTCCACCATGAAAGGCGCTATATAAAGATTATTATTACTTGTTCCTGTTACTCCATAAGGAACCGTCTTCGTCAGTACCCAGCACTCGTGAACTGCACCACCATCGACTGGTTCTGTGAGTGGCCGAAAGATGCCCTGCTGGAAGTGGCAGAGAAGTACCTGGAAGGAATGGCCCTGGGGGCAATAGAAGGGGTAAGGCAAGAACCAAACCTACCTGTGCAACGCGATGGGGGCAAACTTTAAAAGAAACAAAGTCAATTGAACAAAAGCTTCTTCTGGTGAATCACAGTAGCCAAAATGTTTGACTTAGTTTCTTTTAAAACCACAGCATTTGTGTAGTTTTACCAGGCTTTTCTCATTGTTGCACTATGCTTTACCAGACCTCTCTGTGCTTTACAATGCTTCCCTATGCTTTACCAGACCTCTCTGTGCTTTACAATGCTTCCCTATGCTTTACCAGACCTCTCTGTGTTTTACAATGCTTCCCTATGCTTTACCAGACCTCTCTGTGCTTTACAATGCTTCCCTATGCTTTACCAGACCTCTCTGTGCTTTACAATGCTTTACTATACCTCTCTGTGATTTACAATGCTTCCCTATGCTTTCCCAGACATCTCTGTGCTTTACCTTGCTTTCCCTGTGCTTTTAGCCCTGGGACACTTGTATAAGGGATGATGGAGTGTTTGTTCCAACACGTTTAGTTACAGGGCGCACTGTTTCTACACTGCGTGACAAACCTGGAAAAGAATTGCACTTCGTGTAAAGTTACATTTCCCTTTTTTTTTTTTTTTTTTTGGTTTTCCAGATAAACAGCAAAGTGTCTCAGGTCTTTGTCACCGTGCACCAGTCTGTGGCTGAGTATTCCCAGAAAATGAAGCTGGAACTGCGACGGCACAACTACGTCACGCCAACCAACTACCTGGAGCTGGTGTCTGGCTATAAAAAGTGTGTGCTGCCAGGGAGACGTTTTAAACAGGGTTTTTTTTTAATTGGGTACAGCTGGTTTATTTGCCCTTTTCCAATATTACCGGTAGAATTTATTTAATAGCTAAATTGGTAATTTGTCCTGAAATTATAGTTTTTTTTAATTGAGTCACTTGTGTTAATTGATTCATTGAATCTTCCTATCTGTAGTAAAGGTGTCCCTGAGGTTGCATATGTTGCTGCTGTACGGTTCTTTTTACATGCATCTTGATATTTTGCTGTTTCTTCCAGTGCAAAATTCACACCACTAATTCCTGCTTAGTCAAAGTGTTACTGGTTGCTAATGTCCTTTAAGATGTACTTGTCCACTGTCTGCTAGCATACATGCCAACAGTCCCTATATGCTTGGGACAGTCCCAATTTCCTAGCAAATGTCCTGCGTCGCGATGCATAGGAAGAAAGTCCTGATATTTACCCATAGAAAAAAATAAAATAAAATTCTGCACAGTAAAGTTAGCAAAAACCACACGCTATGCTCTTCATGTGGCTGACACATCTGCTGATCACTAACTTATACAAAGGAAAGAACGCTTCATTATGTCTATTTTTACTGTCATGATGGTCAAGTTGAGTTGGGGGGGGGGGTATACGTCTATTATATGATAATGAGTGTTTTTTGCGTATGACTCCTCCCATGTGTATGATGCGTATGATCCCACACTGACCCTGCTTTCTCCTCCTTGCCCTCGTCCAGACTGCTGGGGGAGAAGCGCAAGGAACTGGGCAACCAGGTGAACAAGCTGCAGAACGGCCTGTTCAAGATCGACGAGACCCGGACCAAGGTGCAGGCCATGTCCCTGGAGCTGGAGGAGGCCAAGAAGAAAGTGGCGGAGTTTCAGAAGCAGTGTGAGGAGTACCTGGTCATCATCGTGCAGCAGAAACGAGAGGCCGACGAGCAGCAGAAGGTGAGAGAGAGAGAGAGAGAGAGAGAGAGAAGGGAGAAGAGGGGGAGAGGTGGCAGAGTTTCAGAGATAGAGGGTATGGGGTCATAAACGAGAAGAACTGAGAGACACAGGCAACAGAAGAGTTGAGAGAGATAGAGAGAAGGGAGACGCCGGAGAGGCTGAGAGGGTGTGGTGGCACAGTTTCAGAGATAGAGGGTATGGGGTCATAAACAAGAAGAACTGAGAGACACAGGCAACAGAATAGGAGAGAGAGAAGAAGGGGAGACAGAGGGGAGAGAGGGAGGTGGCAGCCTTTATAAAGGTTTACCACTATATTTTTGCATGGTGGGTGTGGCAGAGTTTCAGCGATAGAGGGAGAAGTAACTGGCCATTATAACAGAGAGGGAGGGAGAGGAGGCAGAGGGGAGAGGTGGCAGAGTCACTTTGGGGTTTGTTCATTGATTGATGAACCCCCTGCGTCCCCTCAGACTGTGACAGCGCACAGTGAGAAGATCGGCGCTGAGGAGATCAAGTGCAAAGCGATGGCGGAGAACGCACAGAGGGACCTGGATGAGGCCCTGCCAGCGCTAGAGGAGGCCATGAAGGTATGGCTGTCATATCGAGCACGGCTATGTCCGTGCGGGGTTACAATACAACGGTAAAAACGTAGTATCTCCCACTTTAATCTATCCTCCTGTTGGATTTTCTTTTCCAGTATATACAGCTGCGATGAAAAGTTTCGCATCACCTACAATTTTAGGATTGAGACAGAATAAAAAAAATAGATGAACATATTTTAGGTATTTTATTTAACATCGTGTAATCAGAGAAACTACAAAAATGATATTGCAAGAAAAGTCTAGCGGAAACCATAATTGTAGCACAGTAGCATTTTATGTTAGATTTGGAAACATTTAAAAAAAAAAAAATTGTTAGGTATATGGAAAACTGCAAAGCGGTGTGTAATTCAACATGTTAACGTAACATTATTCAGCAGGTTCAATTCAACTTCATGAAGCAAAATTAGTTAATTCTCATTACTAATCTTAAAATATTGTTTTTTGAAAACAGTTAAAAAAAATAAATAAATAAGAGAGCCAGCTTGCTTGCTTGCTTGCTTGCTAGTGGTAGCTTTGTGAAACTGGCATTGCCTAATTAAACTGACGACGGCTTGCTGTCTCTTGCTAGGCTCTCGAGTCCCTGAACAAGAAGGACATGACGGAGATCAAGTCATACGGCCGCCCCCCCGTCCTGGTGGAGACGGTGATGCAGGCTGTGATGATTCTCCGAGGGAACGAGCCGACCTGGGCAGAGGCCAAGAGGCAGCTGGGTGAGCAAGTCTATTAACTAGAGACCCTGCTGCCATCATAAGATGATATCAGAGCTGTTTCTTTCCCCCATTCTTTAAGAACTTTGAATACCTCCTCTCCTGGAATTTAACTCCTAGCATTGGGGTATTTAAAAAGGATTATATTTAACAAGGGGGAGGGAGGTGTTTGAAAAGGGAATATGGGTTATAAGTTCTTGAACATGTTCAGAAAGTCAAACCTACCCTGGGTTTTCTTGCTGTGGTTAAAGAAAAGGGCTTGATACCAGGAGCCACTGACTCACTGTCTACTGAACTACTTCACCTCCTTGTGCTCCGTCCTTCGGATGAGACGTACAGCAAACAAGGTCCTATTGGAAGTGACTCTGCAGCAGCAGCAGTTGTTGATGATGCATACTTCACCCCCTAGCCTTTGTAAGTCGCTTTGGATAAAACCGTCTGCTAAATGACTGATTTAGTGATTGGGTTCTCGCAGGTGAGTCGAACTTCATCAAGCAGCTGGTGCACTTTGACAAGGATAACATCTCTGACCGCGTGCTGAAGAAGATTGGGCAGTACTGCACCCAGCCTGACTTCCAGCCTGAGATCATCGGCCGAGTCTCATTGGCAGCGAAGTCCCTGTGCATGTGGGTCCGAGCCATGGAGGTGAGTGACGGGCCCCCCGAACCCGAACCCTGACCCAAACAACCAGGCATGTACAGAATATCTTTACTTAGTAAACCAGAAAGTATTCATTAATAGCGGATCTGGGTGATCAGTGTAGTTCTAAATGTTACTTAACTAATATAATTGATAATAAATACATTATTATTATTATTATTATTATTATTTGTAATTGTCTTGCAGGTGTACGGACGTATTTACCGAGTGGTGGAGCCCAAGCGGGCCCGTCTCAATGGAGCAATGCAGCAGCTGGCTGAGAAGCAGAGGGACCTGGCTGAAGCACAGGCGAAACTCAGAGAGGTCGGTACCAAGCTATACCTCATTACATACTATCAGGGGAACAACACCCTAACGCCAGAGTATTATTATTATTATTATCATTTAGACATTTACCAGATGCTTTTATCTAAATCGACTTAGAGACTAGGGGGGTGAACTCTGCATCATCAACAACTGCTGCTGCTGCTGCAGAGTCACTTCCAATAGGACCTCGTTTGTTTTGCGTCTCACCTGAAGGATGGAGCTCTGCTTGATTCTGATATGTGTTGGTTTGTAATCCTGTTGATACGTCAGAATATGAAAATGTTAATAACGAGACGCTGTCCTTTTATAAAGCGTCACTGGGGTACTCCTTGTTAAACGGATAGCAAAGCTGGAATTTAGTGAAGCATTATAAAAGCATTGAAATGAGTTCATTCCACAGGCTGCAGCTTAAGCATTACAGCTCAGATTTCCTCTGTGTCTCTCAGGTGGGAGAGAAGCTGGAATTACTGAAGAAGAATTACGATGAGAAACTGACTCAGAAAGAGGAGCTGCGCTTGAAGTCCGAGGACATGGAGATGAAACTGGACCGGGCCGCCAAGCTAGTCTCAGGGCTGGCCGGCGAGAAGATCCGCTGGGAGGAGACTGTCAAAGTATTATTTTATTATTATTGATTTATTTGGCAGATGCCTTTGTCCAAGGCGACTTACAGGTGTTACAATGTAAGATTAATATTTAAATACAGTAGGGTTTACAGTAAGTGCAACAATACTACTAGAATACAGTGAGAGCTAGGATGCAGTAAGTTAGGATTACAACGAGTTACTTCTACAGTGACATATTAGCAGAGCAAGGATAGCGCATCAGCTGAGGATCCAGTGACATGGTGCTGAGGTCAGGCAAGTCCAGTGCAGGGCAGGAGGGGTGGATCCAGAGATCTACAAGCGCAGTCTAAACAGGTGGGGTCTTGAGGTGGCAGGAGGGAGCCTGCTACACACACAGCTACATTCTCAGATTTCAATGGCCCAAGCACCAGGATGTGTTTGTTGTCATTTGTTGGTTTTAAAAATAAAATAGAACCTTTTGATTTGCCGCCCCTGGTACGCTTCAGCCAGTGCCCGTTCGTGATTTATTTAGCGTTTATTTATTTTTTTGCAGGGGTTGGCGGAAGATATGGGGTACTTGGTGGGAGACTGTCTGTTGGCTGCAGCCTTCCTCTCTTACATGGGTCCGTTCCTGTCCAACTACCGAGACGAGATCGTCTCGAAAATCTGGAGACAGGTCTGTATCGGTCAAGTATCAATCCAGCCCCCGTTTCCAAACACCGTTCTCTGACCCGTTTAAACTACACACGGTCACCTGCTGCTAAATTGCTTCAGTGATTGTTGGTTTTATATTACATTTTAACATCTAATAAACTTGGGTGCAATTTCTAACTTTACATTTTGCACATCATTTAGATGTAGTTCAGTATGTTAACATAACATTATTCAGCAGGTTTCATTCAACTTTTATGAAGCAAAAATTAGTTCTTTCTTTGTCCCTAGCTGTAGCTGCGCAGGATGACTCTTCTCCCTTTTGAACGCGGTTTTACTCTTTTCAGATCCGGGATCTGACCATACCCTGCTCCCCCAGCTTCAGCTTCGCTAACTTCCTGTCCAAGCCGACGGTGGTCCGAGATTGGAACCGTCAGGGACTGCCTTCTGACGCCTTCTCGACGGAGAACGGGGTCATCGTCACCCGCGGCAACCGGTAAACGTGGCCTCCAGCATCACATGAGCCAGCGTTATTGTAGTGCTTGCAGCTCACAAAATAATACATCTCACCTGTGCTACACTCCCTTATACAAGTTTACCATAGCGAAGTGTAATCAAGCACAGTGAAAATATAGTAAAGCCCAGGCAAGCATTGCGAAGCACAGAGGGGCCTGGTAAAGCATAGGGAAGCATTGTAAAGCACAGAGAGGTCTGGTAAAGCAAAGGCAAGCATTGCAAAGCACAGAGAGGTGTGGTAAAGCATAGAGAAGCATTGTAAAGCACAGAGAGTTATGGTAAAGCATAGGGAAGCATTGTAAAGCACAGAGAGGCACGGTAAAGCATATAAAATCACAGGGTAAACTAATCCTTATAAAAGTTCCCCATAGTAAAAGCACAGCAAAGTGTAGTAAAGCACAGTGACACCATGGTAAAGCATAGGTAAGCACCGAAGAATAGCAAGGTATGCTAAAGCATAATAATAATAAACATGGCAAACCTGGGTAAACTGTGTGGAAAGCATGCTACAACTGCAAAAAATCCTGTGGTAAACTTATAAGAGCTTCCATGTGCAGCGTCACTAACCAGCCAGCTAGCCGCTCCTCCTGTTGACTGACTGACAGGCTTTCAACCATTAACATGATCCAGAGAAATTACCCTAATCAAGTAGCAGAAGTTTTACAATGAAAAAAAAAAATTTGAAAAAAGATACATGCTTGCCTCAGTATATGCCTACATCTCTATTCTGTAGCATTGGACTGCCAGAACTCATATCTTAGCATTGCTTAGAAAAGCTGGCTTAAAAAATGAGCTGCTCTGAGCTGCTCAGAGGGAGCGTAACCGCGCATGCTGTTATGCGTGTTTAAGTCACTAAGCTGCTCTGAGCTGCTCACTTACCCACCCTGGCTCTAACGGGGTTAAGTATGTTGTGTTCTCGGCTACGCTGCTCCCAGTTGTATCAGCTTGGCCCTGTGTCTCATTCTAGGTGGCCCCTCATGGTAGACCCTCAAGGACAAGCTCTTAAATGGATCAAGAACATGGAGATGTCAAAGGTAGGAGTTTGAAATGGCTTTGTATAATAAACATGGGAACTTAATCCACACTTCCATGCTGTCGATCAAAATGCAGTATGCAGGAAGGCTAACTCTGTTAACTGCCATAGTATTTGCATAAAGTCACATGGCCACACGCATGGCTGGAGACCTGTGGGCTTCATTACTTGTGTAATCCTAACCTATCATGCAGTTTATCAAATATCATCAACCTTATATACTGCGCACCTCGTATATAAAGAGATATCTGCATATAACACATTTGTAAAAGTGAGTGCATGTGTGTGTGTTAGATTTATAGAAATTATGAATTAGCAAAAAAACAGGATGGTTTTTAGTGTCTTCTTCCCGGGCGGTTTTGTAAATGGTAATTCCTTTGCAGAGGGTTTTATTTGTGTGTGTCTTCACAGGGTCTGAAGGTGATCGACCTGCAGATGAGTGATTTCATGCGAGTCATGGAGAATGCAATCCAGTTCGGCTCGCCCATCCTGCTTCAGAATGTGCAGGAGGAGCTGGACCCCTCGCTGTCCCCCATCCTCAACAAATCTGTCACCAAAGTCGGTCAGTCCAGCATAAGACAGGACAGGACAGGACAGCATCCGAGGGAGGCACTGTTAGACTTTTACAGCTGTGGCCAAAAGTTTTGCATCACTAGAATTTTAGGATTGAGACATTATTTAAAAAAAAAAAAATCAAAACAAAAAAAAAAAAACTATATGAACATAATTTATATCTTTTATTTAACATCATATAATGTAAAAAGTCTACTGGAAGCCATAATAGTAGTACAGTAGTATTTCATGTTAGACTTCGAAATGCCACATGACGTAAAACTTTGTCCATAGTTGTAGATCATCAGTAACTTCGACAATCAACCAGGAAATCTGTTCAGAACTGAAGAAACTTCAGGAAAAGCTTTGTTTTGAAAAACGTCAATAGGCAGCTTTAGAAATCTGCAAAACAAACTGGTTCAGTAGTCTGTTGCTTTTCAGATTGCTCTCCCGCTGACGACATCGCCTCACCTTAGCCCTCGATATAGAGAAACGAGCGAGGCTTCCTGAGGTGTGTGGGAGGATAGCGTCAGAAAGGGCACTCAGAGGCTTGGAAAGCTGAAGTGAAGCGCTTGTTTATTATACAAACAACAACGACAAACAGACACGGAACGAGATTCAAAATAAAGATGAAACGAAAGAACAAAACACTCCCACTTATCTGTACACCAACCCCTCAAACAATGGATTTTACTCCCCTTATATACAGATGACCATTCTCCAATTAGCACTCAGTTACCTAATTAGGTGAATGTCCACACACATTGTTGGCAGGGACAGAATTAAACCCATCCCTGTCAACCTTTCATCCCCACACACACTGCATGCAGCAGCAGGGCTTCTGCCCTGCCGCAAGGCTTGTTGACATTGCTTTTGAGATTTTGTGAGCTGACATGTGATCCGTTTTGCCTAGGCGGTCGATTGCTGATCAGGCTGGGTGACAAGGAGGTGGAGTACAGCCCTGAGTTTCGTTTTTACATCACCACCAAACTGTCGAACCCGCACTACACTCCGGAGATCTCCACCAAAACCAGCATCGTCAACTTCGCTGTCAAAGAGCAGGTGAGGCTGCCCTGCACTCACGAGGTTAACACTGTACCCAGCGCTCCCCCTGCCCTTGCCCTGCCCGATTCCCCCTTCTCTGTCCCTCACTCTGCCTTTTTAAATAAATCCATTTAATTAATCAATAAAGAGCAATGTGTCTTGACCAAACCTTGTGCAGTATGTAAGTTGAGTATTTTTGTCTTTGTATATAAGTGCTCTAATCTCTAACCAAGTCCTGTGAATGTCTTGTAAGCCTAAGGGCCAGATTCTTAAAGCTGTTTACTCCAAAAATGTCATGAGCATGATATTTTCACAAAGTAATAACAAACCCAATAGGAGTTACCAAACCGGAAATAAGCAACAAGTGCTGAGTTGTTTCTCGCTCTTTTTAGAATTGGAAATAGTGGCTTTTTTTTCCCGCAGGAGACAAAAATAATGATAGGATGACGATTTAGGATTGAATACCTTTGAGAATCTAGCCCTATATAAAGACAGTGAGCTTGATTCTCAACGCTGTTTACTCTGGAAAACGTCATTACCACAATTTTCATCAGATGGTAAAAAATGCACCGAGTAAAATGCCCAGTCCAGAACAAATAAACAACTAGGAGCTTTGCGAGTAGATGTTTGTGATCAGTTTTAGAACTTTGTGGTAACCCTGCCGGCTCTCCCTCTCCCCCTGTCTCAGGGTCTGGAGGCACAGTTGCTGGGGAACGTGGTGCGCAAGGAGAGACCGGAGCTGGAGGAGCAGAAAGACACACTGGTCATCAACATAGCGTCAGGAAAGAACAAATTGCAGGAGCTGGAGGACGAGATCCTACGGTGAGAAACTCCGGCGAGAGGTTATTTACTAAAACAAACTAGACAACTACACTACTGCATTATTATTATTATTATTATTATTATTATTATTATTATTAACTATTAACTATTCTTCCAGCAAAACATAAAGCCTGATTGTGGGGCGCTGACGCGGCACAGCACTACGCTAATATGCTCCCCCCCCCCAATCTCTCACTTCCCTGCAACTGAGTTGTCTTTGGGAGCAATCTTTTTTCTGGAAAAGTTAGCAAGCCTGGTAAAAAGTGCAATTGAGAATTTGCCTAAGGCTTTCTTGCGCTTGAGCACTGCTTTTTCTGCATATTAGTGTCACTTTACAGTTTGCCCACACTGACAAAGAAAGCCCAGGTAGTTTTGGGACACACTGTGATTGCCTGCATGTGTAACTGGATACCGTAGTGAGCTGTATATTACCCCTAGCCTGAGCAATCTGCAGCTAGCATTCTAATCCAATCTGTTGCCATGGATTTAGTAGCCTTTCTCCCCATAGAGCATCCACTGTTTATTAACATTCAATAACATTTGATACCACAGCCCAGTATTACATTAGTTGAGGATTAAATCAAATGTATTATCAGTGCTGGGGAAAATATACACATTCATTATACGTAACCACAGCTCTGGCTAAAAGTTTTGCATCGCCTAGAATTTTAGGACTGAGGCAACAAAAAACTGGATGAACATAATTTAGATATTTTATTTAACATCATGTAATCAAAGAAACTACAAAATGATAAAAATCGCAAAAAGTCTGTACCGAAAGCCATAATGACAGTATAGCAGTATTTCTAAATGTCACATTTTTCAATTGTTGTCAGTTTTTCTTTAAGTATATGGAAAACCACAAAGCGATATGTAAATCAACATGGTAACATAACATTATTCAGCAGGGGTTAATTCGACTTTGTGAAGCAAAAGTAGTTCATTCTAGGTGATGCAAAACTTTTGACCAGTGTACACATTCATTGTAATATGCGTAACACCTACAAACAAAAATAGTTTTGTGCATCAGCTAGAATAGCCCGTGTCGTGTGTAGGCTTCCCATTGGACTGCGGAGTAGGAATAGGAGCTCACATTGTGTTGTTCTCGAATGCCACAGGTTGCTGAACGAAGCCACAGGCTCTCTGCTGGACGATGTCCAGCTGGTCAACACCCTGCAGACCTCCAAAGTGACCGCCACAGAGGTGGCCGAGCAGCTGCAGGTCACCGAGCAGACGGAGATCAAAATCGACACGGCCAGAGAGGTGAGGGGTCTCGCCTCAAGAACAGGGCTTAGAGCAGTGCAGAGCCTTCTGGGTAAAACAGTCAGACCATCAGTCAGGGTGTTTTTCACTTCGTCGTTATGTATTTTTTATCTATGTATATATTTTCTCATCTATATAAATTGTATTTTATGTAAAGCGTTGTGAGATACCTTTATTGATGTGAACTGTGCTATATAAATAAATAATTAAAGATTGATTTGATAGATAGATAGATAAATAGATAGATGTATGCACGTTTTTGCTCACAGGTTAGAACTACGAACAAAAAGACACAAAGAGAAAGTAGGAGGCATTTATATTTAGCCTCAGTAAACTATTAATAGTCTCATATTGTTTTTGTTTTTGTATCTGTGTGTATTGATTGCGTGTGTTTCTGTTTTATGTTTGTGTGCTGGTGTGTGTGGTTGTTTGTGTGCTTTTGTGCGTGTGTTTCTGCACTTGTCCGTGTGTGTGTATGTGTGTGTGTGCGCAGGCGTACCGCCCCTGTGCTCAGAGAGCCTCGATCCTGTTCTTCGTGCTCAATGACATGGGCCGCATCGATCCCATGTACCAGTTCTCTCTGGACGCCTACATAGACCTGTTCAACCAGAGCATCGAGAAGAGCCAGCGCAGCACCAAGCTGGAGGAGAGGATCAGCAATCTCAACGAATACCACACCTACGCTGTGTACAGGTAACACTACCATACCAACACTGTGTACAGGTAACACTGCAACTCTACAGTGCAGAGTGAGAAAAGGCCATTCGGCCCATCAAGAATCGCCCCTGGTCATCAGTTCAGTTATACAGTAGTTATAGGACTGCAAGCGTCTGTGTATGGGTTATGTAACTGACACTGCTTTCAGCCTCAATCCATTCACTTCTGCTAATGATATTACCCAAGTCCACATTCAGTACATTCAGCGTCCTGTAACCCTATATGAAAGCACAGTGATGGTCCATGCTGACTGGGGTAACGCTCTCTTGCAGGTACACGTGTCGGGGGCTGTTTGAGCGTCACAAGATGCTCTTCAGCTTTCAGATGTGCTCCAAGATCCTGGAGGTGGCTGGCAAGCTCAACATGGATGAGTACAACTTCTTCCTGAGAGGCGGGGTGGTGAGTGGAGTCTCGCACAACACCGGAGACCTCGCTGGCGTGTTACTGACGCACTGGGCAGCTATGGCCAAACGTTTTGCATCACCCTATAGCAGTGGTACTCAATCCTGATAATTTGCTTAATTACACCTTTTCACTTGTTTTCAGCTCTTTAAACAGTTGCAGAGTTCAAGTTACTTATAAAGTGGTATACCTAACTGGAAATATGCAACTGTTAAGAGCTGAAAACAGTTCAAAATGTCTAATTCAGCAAATTAGCAATTCAGTTAAGAGTCTAGTTAAGTAATTGAGAGCTCGGTTGGAACGAAAACCATCAGCCACAAGGGGGCCCCAGGACCGAGTTTGAGAAGCCCTGCTCTATAGGATTAGCTCATTTTGCTTCGGAAATTCGAATGAAACCTTTGGAATAATGTTATGTTAACATATTGAATTACGTACCGCTTTGTAGTTTTCCCTCTATATACTTAATGTAAAAAAACATGAAATACTACTGTATTACTGTTATGGCTTCCGGTAGACATTTTTTTCAATATCATTTTGTAGTTTCTTTGATTACACAATGTTAAATTAAAGATCTAAATTATGTTCATATAGTTGTTTTTTAAATGATGTCTCAATCCCTAAATTCTAGGCGATGCAAAACTTTTAGGCACAGCTGTATGTCACTTAGGCTTCAGGAGTCTTTGCTGCTGTTATTATGTTTAAAATCTTTATTTTCAGCCCCTGTTGAGTCCTGTCTGTCACAAGAGAGTGTACACCGATTCACCACTTTTCTGCCCCTTAAAACATTTCTAAATAATTTAAAATGCCATTGCTATTTCCAAATACTGCGGCTATTCCTCTTCTTAGCAAAGGAAGCCTTTTAATTGGCTTTCACTGCTGTGGTGCCAGTAATTGTGGCTTCTTTTGACAATTGCAGAATTTGTAGAACAAATCCAGAGTTCTTTATGTTCTCTTTAACAAATTCACTGTTTCCCAAATCAGTCAGTTAAAATCCAAAGTCGATGTCATGGAAACGTTTTCAATGTTAATTCTGTGTTTTGGGAACATATTATTGCATAATCACAAAGGCATTAACCCCCCCCCCCACACACACACACAGATCTTACAGGCTGTAGCAAAACCCCTCCCCCACCAAGTCATACATGAAGGTAAAACGTCTAGCAGACCAACTAGGACCTTCTTCCATGTACAGAAACACAAAGGAAGTTTAAAAACAAGAGGAGGGAGGAGGGACAGCCCCTGCATTGAATTGTAACCTTCCAGTAACATTGAAATCCCCATGTAACTCACCCCTCTCTTGCGTCTGATTCATTCACATCCCTCCACCTCCCCCATCTCCACCCCAGTAGCTTCTCTAGGTACATCCTGCCTCGTTCAGACAGCCAGGTGGTGGACCCTCAAACCAAGCAAGTTTGATACCAAATTGTTTCTTTCATACACCTCATAATCAACAGTAAATCATTTTCTTTAAACTCCAATTTAACTGCGTTGTGGATTTTTGCCCTACTGAACTAATGAAACAGACAAGTGATGCTGATTAACTGCGTGTGGGTTCAGGTTCTGGATAAAGAAGGCCAGATGGACAACCCTTGCACAGGCTGGCTGTCCGATTCCAACTGGGACAACATCACAGAGCTGGAGAAGCTCACCAACTTCCACGGCATCATGAACTCCTTCGAGCAGTACCCCCGCGACTGGCAAGCCTGGTTCACCAGCGACGAGCCCGAGACCGCCACACTGCCCGGTGAGCAAGGGGGGCAGGCAGGGACTGGAGCAGGGGTCTCCAAACCCGGTTCCTGTGAGGCGCAGTCCTGCAGGTTTTATAGGTGTCATTATGTCATATGTTAATCTTGACTAATAGAGCCAATAATTGGTGCAATTCAGTAGTTCAGGAAACACCAATCACAAAATGTTTTAACTATTTATTGTGGAGAATATGGAGCAATTTTACAGAGAATTATGTTGTATATACGCTTTCATTTGGGATCAAACCTTGGTTTGAGGGCTCGCTGCCTGGCCGAATGGATGAGGCGGAGACCCCCCCCATTGATAAAATATAGAAATTGTTTTTAAGAAAGGTGGAGATGGGGAGGTGGTGGGTTACGCAACTGAGAGGAAAGTGAAGAGGGTATTTATAGTGCTGACAATCTTAATCAGCTAATGTGCAAATTGAATGATTCAGTTTGGTGACGCAGAGATTGGTGTCTGACCCTCCTCCCGAACTTTAATTAGAAATATCAATTATGTAACTGAGAGCTCAATTAAAACCCTGTAGATCTCCAGGACCAGGGGGGAAAGTTTGACGAATGAAAGGAAGTCATTAATTCATGAAATTTATGAAATCAAAAATCCATGAAACCTGTTTAGTTTAGAAGATTATTCTGATTAAGGCCCGGTGAAGTCTAATTGTAATTATTTTGATTTAAATTATGACGATATAAATATATATATATATATATATATATATATATTATATATATATATATAATATATATATATATATTATATATAATTTAATCCTTTAGATCCTTTTTTAACATCATGTAAAGAAAGAAAGAAGTATATGGGAAAACTACATGTTAACGTAACATTATTCAGCAGGTTCCATTTGACTTTAAGTTAGTTAATTCTGCAGGGGGGGTGCAAAACGTTTGTCCACAGCTGTAGATCGTTCCAGCTGAGCTCTTGCTGTGTTTGCAGGGGAGTGGGAGAACGCCTGCAACGAGCAACAGAGGATGCTGATCGTGCGCTCGCTGAGACAGGACAGGGTGGCTTTCTGCGTGACCTCCTTCATCATCAACAACCTGGGCTCCAAATTCATAGAGCCGCCAGTGCTGGACATGAAGTCGGTGAGCGGAGCGGCCGGGCGCAAGAATGCAGGCAAAAAGAGCTGCCTTGTGTGGGGGTGCTGTGTGTGTGTGTGTGTGTGTGTGTATATAATGCGTTATAACCTTGTGTCTGTGTTTCTTCCCCTTTGTGTGCAGGTAGTTGACGACTCCACCCCTCGCACTGCCCTGATCTTCGTGCTGTCTCCTGGGGTGGATCCCACCAGCTCCCTGCTCCAGCTGGCTGAGGTGTGCGGCATGGCACCCCGCTTCCACGCCCTCTCCCTGGGGCAGGGGCAGGCTCCCATCGCCACGCGCATGATCAAAGAAGGAGTCAAGGATGGTGAGGCCATAGCAGCTCTCCTCACAGTTTTATTGTTATTCGGATTCATTTGTTTGGCAGACGTCTTTATCAAAGGCGACTTACAGGTGTTGCAGGGCAGTACAGGGTTACAATGGAAGCTTCATATTTTATATATAATATAGTGCAAATAATACTATTAAAATACAATATGAACTAGGATCCAGCAAGTTGGGATTGCATCAAGTTATATCTACAATGACATTAGTAGGGCAATTATAGTGCATCAACTGAGGATCCAGTCAGTCAAGTCCAATACATAGTAGGAGGGGAGGATCAAGAGATCTACAAATGTGGTCTAAACAGGTGGGTCTTGCTGGCTGGCTGTGGATTTGTCTTTAGATCTTTAGGTCATTTTACTTAAAGACCTTATTTTACCCTCTTCTTAGGTAACTGGGTGTTCCTGGCGAACTGCCACCTCTCTCTGTCCTGGATGCCCCAGCTGGATAAGCTGGTGGAGCAGCTGCAGCTGGAGGAACCGCACCCCGATTTCCGGCTGTGGCTCAGCTCCAGCCCGCACCCCGACTTCCCCATCTCCATCCTGCAGGCCGGCATCAAGATGACCACCGAGCCGCCCAAGGTACAGCCAGCCAGGGAACCACCAAACAGACAAACACACAACACACACACACACTGACACTCACACACTGACACACACACTCACACTCACACACACAGACACTCGCCCACACTGCACGAGATCTCTTACAACAAGAGACACCCATACACAGCACGCAGATGGCCTTACAATTATTTCCCATGTCCGTGGTTGTGCATTATAACAGGGGCTGGTCTCGCTCTTTGCTTGCTCCGCAGGGTCTGAAGGCGAATATGAAGCGGCTGTATCACCTGATCACAGAGCAGCAGTTCAGCCGCTGCTCCAAGCCCCCCCTCTACAAGAAGCTGTTCTTCTCCCTGTGCTTCTTCCACAGTGTGCTGCTGGAGAGGAAGAAATTCCTGCAGCTAGGCTGGAACATCATATACGGCTTCAATGACTCCGACTTTGAGGTGCCAGAACAAACATACAAACACTACAGCTACGGCCACATTATTATTATTATTATTATTATTATTATTATTATACTCATTTAGCAGATGCTTTTATCCAAAGTGACTCGCAGAGACTAGGAGGGTGAACTCTGCATCATCAACAACTGCTGCTGCTGCAGAGTCACTTCCAATAGGACCTCGTTTGTTTTATGTCTCGCCAGAAGGAAGGGGCACAAGGAGATTCAGTGACTTGCTCAGGGTCACACACACAGGGAGTCAGTGGCTGAGCTGGGATTTGAACCTCATGGTATCAAGTCCCTTTCTTTAACCACTGGACCACCAAGCCTCCTAAAGTTTTGCATCACCCTATGGAATGAACTAATGTGGCTTCATAAAGCTATCATGATTTTAGAAATAATATAATGTATGCCAGTCGATTATGCAAGGGCCAGTTTGATAAAGCACTGATAACACTTAGCTGGCTGCTAGCTAGCAAGCAAGCTGATTTATTTTTGACCTCTTTTCAAAGAAAATATTTTACAATAGAACGATTAGTAGAACTGACAAAAATCTGGCATTTCGAAATCTTTCGAAAGGTTTCTTTTCAACTTCAAGAATTCTGATTCATTGTTTTGAAGCAAAATTAGTCAACATTTAAGCTAGATTTAAACAGACATCGCAATGGCAACTCAAAATAATAGCACGTGAATAACAGGGGGCCAAACGCAACTGTGGGACTCTGATCCCCCCCCCTCCCCTTCCCTCCGCCCAGGTATCAGAGAACCTGCTGAGCCTGTACCTGGACGAGTACGAGGAGACCCCCTGGGACGCCCTCAGGTACCTCATCTCGGGGGTCAACTACGGGGGGCACGTGACTGACGACTGGGACCGCCGGCTGCTCACCACCTACATCAACGACTACTTCTGTGAGCAGGCTGTCACCACGCCCTTCTTCAAGTGAGTCTGCTTCACCCGCTCGCTCATTACCCAACAGCAGAGTCGCTTGAAAGCGCAGTCAAGTGCAGCTCAGTGTCGTGAAAGCAGGGCAAACCATAGCCAAGCAGCAAGGTTCAGCAGGTGCCTGTATATCTTTGAATATCATATTGTTGATGGGTGGGGAGGTTCTCTGAAGTCAGCTGTTTAATTTAGGGTTAAGATTACTTTTCTTTACACGCAGGACGTTTGTCATGTAAACAGCATTGTCTTGCTTAACAGTGTGTGTGTGTGTGTGTGTGTGTGTGTGTGTGTGTGTGTGTGTGTGTGTGTGTGTGTGTGCGCTCATCACAGGCTCTCTTGCTTGAACACATACTGCATCCCGAAGGACGGGAACCAGGCTTCCTACAAGGAGTACATCAGCATGCTGCCCAACATGGACCACCCCGAGGCGTTTGGACAGCACCCCAACGCAGACATCGCCAGCCAGATCAGAGAGGCCCGCACGCTGTTCGAGACTCTGCTCTCCCTGCAGCCCCAGCTCACTGCCAGCACAGGAGCCAGGGGGCAGAGCAGGGAGGAGAAGGTGAGCGGTATAATAAAGCACAGTGAAAGCATAGTAAAGAATAGGGAAGTATTATAAAGCACAGAGAGGTATGGTAAAGCATAGGGAAGCATTGTAAAGCACAGAGAGGTGTTGTAAAGCATAGGGAAGCATTGTAAAGAGAGATATGGTAAAACATAGGGAAGCATTGTAAAGCACAGAGAGGTATGGTAAAGTGTAGGGAAGCATTGTAAAGCACAGAGGTCTGGTAAAGCATAGGGAAGCATTGTAAAGCACAGTGAAATTACGATAAGGCATTGGGAAGCATTGTAAAGCATCTCCTCTCGCCCTGTCCCTGCAGGTTCTGGAGATCTCGGCTGACGTGCGTCAGAAGATCCCGGACGAGCTCGATTACGAAGGAACGCGCAAAATGCTGGCTGACGACCCCTCACCCCTCAATGTGGTGCTGCTACAGGAGATCCAGAGATACAACTCCCTGCTGAGCACCATCAAGTGAGTGCACTGTCTGCCTGCCTGTCTGTAGATGTCCCTCTGTCTATACAACTTTGCGATCTGACCATCAGACCTCCCTGCTCTCTGTAACCCCTTGTTACCCCCCCGCTCTTCCACAGATCGTCTCTAATCGAGCTGGAGAAGGGGATCCAGGGACTGGTCGTCATGTCAACCAGCCTGGAGGAGACCTTCAGTTGCATCTACGATGCCAGAGTGCCGCCCATGTGGGAGAGGGTAGGGACACGAGGGGAGAGGCATATTTTTGAAGAGTGGGCGCTATTCAAAAAAAAGCTTTAAAAAAATAAAGAAAGAAAGAAAAAAGTCTGTTTTTGCAAGTCAAGTCTAGTATTCCCCAAAACTGTTCTGGATTATGGTATTATTCATAAAATAACATTATTTTGTGTGGCAGAGTAGGGTAGAAGGGTTATGAAAATTTAGTCCTGGAGTTTGTTGATAGCAGGACAGTATCCCCCAGAATGCCTCTGGGTTGGAATTAAAGCCAGGAATGAGAAACACCAGGAATGTGTTCAGTGGGCAGAGCGCCCCAGGGCGTTACGTGTCTTTTCCTATTGAGCGATGCCCAGTAGCGAGTCCAGCTCAGAGCTTCCTCGCTGGAGGTTCAAAATAGCCATGAGTTAAAGCTGTGTTAATTGAGTCTGGTATTTATTCCTCCATTTAGCGCTATTGGCTGTTTAAGAGTTTTTTATTTTTCTAATGCAATTGTAAACATGCTGGCCGCGCTCCTTTTTAAACCTTCCCCCCTCTCTCTCTCTCTATCTGTCTCTCTGTCTCTCTCCAAAGGCGTACCCCTCTCTCAAACCCCTTGGCTCCTGGACCCGGGACCTGGTGCAGCGGGTTGAGCAGTTTGCCAAATGGGCCGAGACGGCCCACCCCCCGGTTCTGTTCTGGCTGTCTGGGTTCACCTTCCCCACGGGCTTCCTGACTGCAGTGCTGCAGGCCTCGGCACGGCTTAACAACGTGAGACACACAAGCACTGAGACACCTGCACACTGATAAACATTATATATATATAACAAGGAGGCAGCAAGCAGTGCTTAATGAACTCTTCTTCCACGGTGTGTTTCAGATTTCAGTGGACACTCTGTCCTGGGAATTCATTGTCTCCACTGTGGACGACAATAACCTGCTATTCCCGCCCAAGGTAAGCCCCAGTACCTCAAACCAGCTCCTCACAAACTAGCCAACAAAAGAGTTCCATAAACCCTACCTGTTGTGCACATCCATTCATTGTATAGGTCCCAAGAGTGCAGTTTTGAAAGCGTGTCATCGTACACGTGTGTGTGTGTGTGTTTTGTATTTAAAGTATGATATCTGGTACTACACTCGATTAAAGAACTCTCTGTTTGCAAGCCGTGCTTTCAGTCAGCGTTATCTCCACCCCTTCAGTGGCTTTATTTCCTGTTCTCTAACCTTTTAGTGTCGCCAACTCAAAAGCGGTGAATTGCGCGTGTCGGGTAATCCATTGTTTGTCACTTGATGGTGAAATGCGTGTGCTGTTTTCCAGGATGGTGTGTTTGTGAAGGGGCTGTTCCTGGAGGGAGCTGGCTGGGATCAGAAGAACTCCAGTCTGGTGGAGGCTCAGCCCATGCAGCTGGTGTGCCCGATTCCCACCATCCACTTCAAACCTGTGGAGAACAAGAAGAAGAGTGGGAAAGGTGTGGCACGATTCACTCACACCCCTCCCCTCCCTCCTACCCCCTCCCCTCACACCCCTCCCTCCTACCCCCTCACACCCCTCGCTCATACCCACTTACACCCCTCATGCCCCATGGTGTTAATGAGCTTGTTGTTCCCTGCAGGAACGTACGCTTGCCCTTGCTACTACTTCCCAAATCGCGCTGGACTGTCCGGCAGGGCATCCTTTGTGGTGGGAGTGGACCTCAAGTCAGGAGCCATGCAGCCTGACCACTGGATCAAAAGGGGCACCGCCCTGCTCATGAGCCTGGACAGCTAGGAGCCCCACCCAGGGAACGGGTTGCATTCATCAGGGCAGTCCTTACACACTCGCTCAGCAAGGCTCTCCACAAACAACTCCGGCACGCTTTCCAGTAGCCTTAGCTGCTGTAGTCTAGTATCTATGAAAGAATGCACAATAACATGAAAACACACACACACACACACACACACACACACAACTAAACGAGTACTAGGTACTATGTATATAAAATAAACATAATAATAAACTTAATTAATATATTATTTATTAAGAGAGATAATATGGGGAGAGTCCGGATATTGGAATAGCCTAAAATTAATTAAAAAATCTATAAATTACTGTGAGATTTTTTTTTTTTATGAAGAATACTAAAGTCAAACTGTAGTTAAAGTAAAAAGATTAAATTCATTTATGGACTCAAAATTAGAATATAAATAAATAGAATAGAATTAATATATAAGTCCTTATAAACAACAAATATAGGGGTGCACTATAGAATAGACACCTAAGGTATGAAAGGTTAATAGTTCCCATAACAAATATATAATTATTTATTAAGTTAATATGGGCTGGATTTATAAAAAATCTTTAACCCACTGTGAGATTTTTTTTTTTTATGAAAGATAAAGTCAAACTGTATCAATGAATTCATTTATGGACTCAAAATTGGTCCAAGCTTTATAAGATCGGGGGCTGACTGCGTAAAACACCTTAAGTGTTAAGTGTTAAGTTTTTAACACTTCAGGCTACATCTTCCAATAACTAGGGTATTGACTCTTAAATGTGTTCAGCTGCTTTGTGCCTTAAACTCGAGGAACACGAAGGGGAAAATTGAACTAAAGATGTTTTATACAACTGACCCTGTTCTCAGAGCTTTGGTCATGAGTTTTCAAAGACATGTGTTAAAGACTGTGCTAGATCTGACCCCTATCTGTCCAGTGTCCCTTTTTTCAAGCTTGTCGTTTTCCTGTTAAAACCGCAAATGCTTTTGTTACTCTTGACAGCTGTTTCCATGACCCCTAATGCTTGGGCTCTCCGGAGTTACTTTAGATAAGGCAAGACTGAGATTAGCGATTATCAGCCCCTGTGTAACCAGTGGTAAATCTTTGAATGCTAATGTACATTATTATTGAAGTATTGTTAAAATTGTAATCTGTTGTGGGTAGTTGTTGGCCACGGTTACTTGTTTGGTGCCATAGTTGTCGGGTTCAAAAAAATGTAACACCTCTAGTAAAAATGAATAAAGAAATGTTATGTTTATTTTATTATATTTAATGTGTCCAATTTTAATTTAAAACAGCTGCAACTACCTTTCGGGGGAATGCAAACTAATAAAGAGCCTGCCTGCTTTCTTTCTGCTAAGTGCCCAGAGGACTATGGAAGACAGAATCCACCACCACATCAAAGCATAACCAGACCCAATTGCAGGGGCTGCAGCCTTGAATCAGGGTTAAACACCCGGTACCCTAGGCTACAGATCCACTGGTGTCCTGAATGCAAAGAGCAGAATGTGGATGTACTGTCCTTCCTGCCTCTCATCTCAGCAGAGAAAGGTTTGTATGCGAGCACCCCCCCCCCCCCCCCCCCCCCCCAACCGCTAGCGTATTACTTTATTAAAGAGACACTTGAATTCCCCTTCACAATACCACAGTGCAGATTTCCCACAGTGTCGCGGCCAGCTAACCTCGGTCACACCGACCTGAATGAACACGATCAAGAGAGAAGTCTTTTCTTTCCTTCTTTTTATTTCGATGTGTGTGTGTGTGTGTGTCCGGTGGTCCCGTTCTGGGAGGTGATTATTATCAATCCCTCCGGGCTCCCCAGTCCTTCTCCCAAACCCATATAGCTTTGGTTGCAACTGCTTTGTGTCGACCTAATTGCTTTGCCTGAGAGCCACACAAACAGCCCTCTGTGCGTGTGACTCGTTTTGTAAATGCAATTCAATGAAAGACAGATTTGGGTATCTGAAAAGGATGCAAAAATAAAACCCTAAATCTGAAATCTTCTTCTTCCACAGCAACTGTAAAGTTGTTTTGTTTTTTGTTTTGTTTTTTGCAGGGGGAGGTGGAAGAGGGTAAACGAGGTTCTGGCACGTTTATTTATCGGGTTAATTCCACGCTGCTTTGCAATTGCAGGGAGCTCAAACTTGAGAGCACTAGAGAAGTCGAAGACACCAGGTTTGAATCCAGGTCTTCAGAGGTGAAAGGGCTGCTGCATTAACCTGCTGTATCGCTCAGGAGGCAGGAGAGTTCCTGCGTGGCTCTCAGATCTTCAAGCAGGTTTAATGCTTAAAACAAGAAGCAGTGCTAATGTTAATATCTTACTGGGGATCCTAACCCTAACCCTAACGCTAAAAACCCTAACCCCAACCCCAGCCCTGACCCTAGTGACACAGCACTTGAGATGGATTGCATTAATTCAATGATTATGGCGCATGGTACATGATGAAACATGTGTCCTACAATTCAGCATATAAATGGTGCAAATCTATAGATGACAAAGAGAAGGAGAGGTGATCCCTTTTACTGGACTAACTAAACAAAAGTAATCGCAAGCTGTCAAGACCTCAACAGTCTCTTCTTCAGGTGAAGGTAGGAAAGATATAGAGATTATAATTCTAGTCATTTATAGTTAACAGGTAGCATTGTTTTCCATTTGCACAAACTGCAGGAGTGTATAGCCTTATTGTAAGGTATTAATTATGTTTATTCACGAGACACACACACACATGCATACCTACTCAGTTACACACACACACACACACACACACACACACACACACACACACACACACACACACACACACACACAGCCTCCTGCACTTTTGGAAACTGTCAAGTGGGATAGCTTTGTCTTTCTTTTCTAAGGGATGCAAAACAGTCATTCAGTCCTTCCACAGTTGCTCTGAAGAAAAAACACTGAAATCGCTCTCAAAAAAAAAAACACACACAAATAGCAAAGAAAGGACCCATTAAGCCAGCACATCATTTACTTGCACAAAACTCAATTAAATTGCAAACGTAGCCCACCCCCCCCCCTCTAGCTCAACGGAACATGGCAGTAAGAGTCTTGGAGCTTTGCAGCTCACCCTGCCTTTGCTGTACCGTGCTTTGCTGTGCACATTGACACATTCAATGTTACTCATCGACAACCACGTGCTGGTTTTTCCATTCATCTGTTATTGACGACAGAAGCATTTTATTCTGAAATCTTCGACTTAACGTTCAGTGGGAGATTAATCACATTGGCGCTCTTGTTAGACACCAGTTGGATTCATTTGTTGATTTTGTTTATTTGTGCATGTGTTTGTTTAACCAGGAGGTGGATCCCATTGAGACGAGGCCTCATTTACAAGGGGGTCCCGGAAACCAGTCAAATCCAAACCCTAACCCTAACCTTAACCAGCAGCGTACAGAGATCAATGGCCAGAACACATGAGACCTGTTAGTGTGGACTGGAGGCGCAGCATTGACAGGTTCTTCTGAGCAGAGGATCAAATTCCATCTTCCATCTTCCATCCTCAAGGCTTGTCACCAGAAGGTCCCCGGTTCAAATCCTACCTCTGCCACTGACTGACTGACTGACTGACCGACTGGACTGACACACACTGGGACTGGGCTCAGCGAAGGTGGAGGAACACGAGTCGCTACTCTACAATTTAGTAGAGGATAACCTTCACTGAGACGTATATTACGCGTCAAGTGTCGGACGGAGACACTCGAGAAACTACTTCCAGGTGACACTTTCCGCGATATAGCTTTTTTTTTTTATGTTATAAATATTATTCATGCTGAGGCAAACAATTCAACACTCTTGGACAACACTCAAAAGACAATTCTCCCGTACAGTTGTGTGCAAATAGGGGTTAGAATTTAGTGTAATAAAGCAGAGAGGTGTGGTAAAGCATAGGGGAGCATTGTAAAGCACAGAGAGGTCTGGTAAAGCATAGGGAAGCATTGTAAAGCACAGAGAGGTCTGGTAAAGCACAGGAGGTCTGGTTGTAAAGCACACAGAGAGGTCTGGTAAAGCATAGGGAAGCATTGTAAAGCACAGAGAGGTCTGGTAAAGCATAGGGAAGCATTGTAAAGCACAGAGAGGTCTGGTAAAGCATAGGGAAGCATTGTAAAGCACAGAGAGGTCTGGTAAAGCATAGGGAAGCATTGTAAAGCACAGAGAGGTCTGGTAAAGCATAGGGAAGCATTGTAAAGCACAGAGAGGTCTGGTAAAGCATAGGGAAGCACTGTAAAACACAGAGAGGTCTGGTAAAGCATAGGGAAGCATTGTAAAGCACAGAGAGGTCTGGTAAAGCATAGGGAAGCATTGTAAAGCACAGAGAGGTCTGGTAAAGCATAGGGAAGCATTGTAAAGCACAGAGAGGTCTGGTAAAGCATAGGGAAGCATTGTAAAGCACAGAGAGGTCTGGTAAAGCATAGGGAAGCATTGTAAAGCACAGAGAGGTCTGGTAAAGCATATAATAAACAAACCATGGTAACCTAACCGTTATAAAACCTATTTTAAAAGCACAGCACAGTGTAACAAAGCACAGTGAAAGCATGATACAGCCTAGGGAATCACTGTAAAGAACAGAGAGGTGTGGTAAAACTTCAAATATTATTAAACATGGCAACGCAGGGTAAACTGTGGGGCTTGCCTGGTATAAACACGGGAGAGGGAAGGCAGGGGAAAACGGCAAAAACAACGGCAAAAGAAGAGCCCGTTCAATGAAATTCGGCCAATTTAGGGTGAGAGATTCGCTCGCTTTCTCCCTCTCTCTGTCTCTGTCTCGCCGCAGCAGAAGGGAAGGGGGCGGGTCCGTTCAGAGCAGCAAAAACCACTGTGAAAACAGAACCGGAGAGAGAGAGAGAGAGAGGGGCGAGGGAGGAGTGTGCAGCTGTGCGCACAGGAATAAAAACTGCGCAATTTCAAATCAGGACCGCTTGTTTTCTTCCTTGAGAAAAAAATAAATAAAAAACTTACCTATTTGCAGCCCGGGGGGTGAGTCGGCCGTGCTGGCTACAAAAAATAATAATAATAATACTAAAATAAATAACGACGTTCTGATCTCGGTGGGATGCAATTATTAGTAAAACAATATAACTATTAAAAAAAAAAAAAAACCACACAGCTAAATACGTCTCTCTGTTTGTTTGGCGAGACGATGTTTGTTTGTTTGTTTGTTGTTGTTTTTGCGGTTGCACGTTTGCAATGAAGTTCTGTTGACTGCGGAGGTGGATTGCGCGCAAAAGAAGAAAGAAATATTCATTTTGAAGAAAATGGTTCGATTCTTTGGCTGCGGATCGATTTACATAATTTGGTTGCAAATGCGGGCTGCGTGGCTGAATGACTGTCAATCACAATACAACTGGAGTCCGCATTGTACAATTTCGACGTGTGTTATTTAAAGCTGCACAGAATATTATATATATATATATATATATATATATATATATATATATATATATATATATATATTTCTATATTATATATAAAGACACAACATTGTGCCACCCCGAACAGGTAAGCGGGCCGTGATATATAATATAATAGGGAAAGACTTTATAGTCGCAAACTTTCAGCTGGGTAAAACATGACGCCACTATTTTTTCAGGTAGAATATTAAAATCCAAAATAAGATGTAGCGTATAGTTATGTATTTGTTTGTATGTATGCTTGTTGTGTTCGCCATATGTATCTAGAAAACGTGCAAAATAAGAAAGCACGTGCACACCCTATCAATGCACGTGTGGGAATATTTATACACCATATATTTAATAATATTTTTTAAACAAATTTCGTTAACGGACGAAGCATGCACATTTAACAGTTCGAAGCATTGAGCGAGAGCTGTCGTTGTTTGTGTCTCTCTGTTCATTTTGAATGACGAGGCGTTGCAATATGAGTCGTTTTGCGAAAACTGCTGTGAATTTTGAGTCTTTATAATATTGCAAAAAAAAAAAAAAAAAAGTGTACTGCACAAGCGCGCGTTTTTTTTTTTTCTCAGTATATAAAACGTGCATGTGTGTTTTTTTGTTTTGTTGTTTTGTTTTTGTTGCTTTTGTTTTGTGTGTGTTTTTTTTGTTTTAAATTTCGGCCGTGCATTGTAGCGATGTATTATTTAAATGATTATATTATTACAATGTTTCTTTCCAGAGTTGCTTTCTGGGCCTAGAAGACAGGAGGCGTGTCGCATTTGCCTTCTGAAATGTCACGTGGTTACATTGTGGCGCGCGCGCGTGTGTGTAGGGTTTTTTTTTTTTTGTTTCTCAGGAAGAACATTTTGAATTTTTTTTTTTTTTTTTTTTTTTTTTTTCGGTCGCCTCCCACTTTAGGTGTGTACCCGCAATGGCCGCCAGAGGTCGCCCGAACTCCATGTGAAGCACAGAGAGGTCTGGTAAAGCACAGGGAAGCATTGTAAAGCACAGAGAGGTCTGGTAAAGCATAGGGAAGCATTGTAAAGCACAGAGAGGTCTGGTAAAGCATAGGGAAGCATTGTAAAGCACAGAGAGGTCTGGTAAAGCATAGGGAAGCATTGTAAAGCACAGAGAGGTCTGGTAAAGCATAGGGAAGCATTGTAAAGCACAGATAGGTATGGTAAAGCATAGGGAAGCATTGTAAAGCACAGAGAGGTCTGGTAAAGCATAGGGAAGCATTGTAAAGCACAGAGAGGTGTGGTAAAGCACAGGGAAGCATTGTAAAGCACAGAGGTATTGTAAAGCACAGGGAAGCATTGTAAAGCACAGAGAGGTCTGGTAAAGCACAGGGAAGCATTGTAAAACACAGAGAGGTCTGGTAAAGCATAGGGAAGCATTGTAAAGCACAGAGAGGTCTGGTAAAGCATAGGGAAGCATTGTAAAGCACAGAGAGGTCTGGTAAAGCATAGGGAAGCATTGTAAAGCACAGAGAGGTCTGGTAAAGCATAGGGAAGCATTGTAAAGCACAGAGAGGTCTGGTAAAGCATAGGGAAGCATTGTAAAGCACAGAGAGGTGTGGTAAAGCATAGGGAAGCATTGTAAAGCACAGAGAGGTGTGGTAAAGCATAGGGAAGCATTGTAAAGCACAGAGAGGTCTGGTAAAGCATAGGGAAGCATTGTAAAGCACAGAGAGGTCTGGTAAAGCATAGGGAAGCATTGTAAAGCACAGAGAGGTCTGGTAAAGCACAGGGAAGCATTGTAAAGCACAGAGAGGTCTGGTAAAGCACAGGGAAGCATTGTAAAGCACAGAGAGGTCTGGTAAAGCACAGGGAAGCATTGTAAAGCACAGAGAGGTCTGGTAAAGCATGGGGAAGCATTGTAAAGCACAGAGAGGTCTGGTAAAGCATAGGGAAGCATTGTAAAGCACGGAGAGGTCTGGTAAAGCACGGAGAGATATGGGAAAGCATATTAAACAAACCATGATAAACTAACCCTTATCATAGTTTCTCATAGTAAAAGCACAGTAAAGTGTAATAAAGCACAGTGAAAACATGGTAAAGCACATAAACAAATGAGGGTGAACTGTTGTAAAGCCTCTTAAAAGTGCAATAATACGGGATGTGAGTGCTTCAGCATTCACAATGCGTTCAAATTTAAATGTTCTGCAAGTTGCACTGAATAGAACACACCTGGGTCTTCCAAAAAAATGTTCGCCAGAAAAACACGCCGTACATCATTGACTTGCAGTACCGTTAATAATCCGCAACGGGGCGCCAGACGCGTAGTAAAGACGTCACTGAGCGTGACTCTGCTGTAGAGAATGCTAGCTTTCTGTATGTTTAACAGGTGTGCTTGAAAACAGTGGAGGCTCTTCTAGGCTTTTGATGCCATGGCAACCACACTCACTCACCTCTACTGAAATCTGTGGATGTGTTTGTGATGTCATTTTCTACATGGTTAATGATGTAACGATCTGCTAGTCCTGTCTGTTTTTAAAAACCTGCAGGCATCGTGGCGTTGAGTCTGTCTGTCCATTTTTATTTTCCTTTGTTTTGTAAATGATGTCACTTAATTCTTTTAAAAGCGCACACTGGAGTTCTGTTCATTTTTTTTTTGTAAAGTGTCGAGCTGCTGGTTAATTATGTTGAACGTAGAAGTCGTGTTTTTAAGAGCTGTGTTTTTCCTTGGTTTCATTGTGAACGAAGCAGTCAGATTTGTGTCAGAATGCCACCCTCTAACCTGTGATTTAAGTGCCGAAGGGAATTACACTGGGTAGTTTTTGTTTGAGAAACTGTAGTATAATTTCCGATCTAGTGTTGGTTTTATTTATCAAGTCTTTTGGAGAAGGTTCTGGGTTGGCTCGGTCAGCATTTAGCCACAGCTCCCCCTGTGGCGTTGAAGTGTCAGGACAGGAGTACCCGATCTCTTTCTGCTCCCAGATTGAATGTCTGATGAGATTGTCTTTTTAGAGAGAAGGTGTTTTTAGGGATGTGAATTTTTCCTGCTGTCCTGTTTCTGGTCGCCTTGTATAAATTCTATACACCCGTTTTCAAGAGAGAGAAAGTTTAATAAGAAGTTAACTTTAGCTGTGGATTCACATTGAAATCAGTTTTAATAAGCCCTCTCTTTTTTTTCCCCGTTTGGCAGAGAATGGAGCAGCCAATGGGAAGGGAGAGGAGGCTTGTATCCGGGCGGATTTGCTTCAGAGCAGGATGGAGGATTCATGGAGTTCAGTGGGTGTGTCACTGCAGGTGGGCGGGGCCTCCATTGTATTTTCTCCCCAGATTCTCATAAGTTTTGCCCAGTATTTTCATTGAGCATGATTTGATTCTCAAAAGCGGACCGATAGGTTACTGTGGAGCTGAATTGGTTATGTTAGTATGTGAAGGATGAGAGCTGGTTCCCTGGCTGCAGTGTAATGGGTTGACCACTAGATGTCATGAGTTTCCACAAAAAGCACACCTGCACGACGCAGTGGCGCACTCGCGTTTCATTACAAACCGCGCAGTCTTTCCTGCGTCGTTTTGTGATCCACGTTGCGGACGCGCCTCATCATGAGAGATGTGATCAAATTCAGAAACACGCCAGTGCACGTGATACAGAATCATGTTACTTGCAGTCAGTTTGCCCTGAAGTGATTCTTACAAGCGGGGTATTTTGCATTGGTTAGTATTGGAATGATTGTGTGCCAGTGGTTTTGATTACTGTATGCGGTTAATTCTTATATCAGTGATTCTTACAGAGTGTATATAAACATTTTAGGAGGCTTGGTGGTCCAGTGGTTAAAGAAAGGGGCTTGATACCATGAGGTTCAAATCCCAGCTCAGCCACTGACTCCCTGTGTGTGTGGGACCCTGAGCAAGTCACTGAACCTCCTTGTGCCCCTTCCTTCTGGGGAGACATAAAACAAACGAGGTCCTATTGGAAGTGACTCTGCAGCAGCAGCAGCAGTTGTTGATGATGCAGAGTTCACCCTCCTAGTCTCTGGAAGTCGCTTTGCATAAAAGCATCTGCTAAATGACTGAATAATAATAATAATAATGGATACAGTACTGTCCAAATATGGTCCTCTTACTACCCTACTAAAAGTCATGTGACTGAGCCATCAGAATGGTTTGGCGTCAGATTTTAGCTTCTTATATCACAGTCTGATAGTCATTTTAATTGCTTCCTCTCCTCTGTCATGCAGAACAGGGTGCCGTTTGGAGGGGACATCAATCTCCCTGCAAAGGATCCTGGGTAGATCTCCCAGAATTCAATGCAGCAGATTTCCCAAGAGCAGTCCAGGTAAGTCCTGGGTTTAATTCTCACGCGCAGAAACAATGCCTGACCCATTATCAGTGGCTCCAAATACTGTCAAACAGGACCGGCATTTTGTCTCTGTATGAACGTAATATCTGCAGGTCTGGCCTTTGACCACAAGGGGGCGATAGCGAGCTGATATTCGCTGCAGTGATCCCGAAAGTGGCAGGAAACAAAAGCTGTGTTTTTTTTTTTTTGTCTGCTTATTAACGTATGATTTATTTATTTCTTTTTGATTATTATTCACCATGTTTTATTAACTACACGTAGACTAATTATCTGTTAAAATAAACTGATTTTATAGAAGTTATTTGCATAGATGGTCGCGTTTTTAAACTCGGAGAGAAGCAATTCTGTAAAATACTTCATTTTGCGGATGTCTCACTCTGTGCATATTTAAAGCAGCTGATGACAAACTGAATGGAGTAATAATGCTAGCTGTGCAGCATTTACAGCTCTAGACAAACGTTTAACATCACCCTCTATATAGAATGAACTCCCTCAGCTTCATAGAGTCCAATGAAAGCTGCTGAATAATGTTCCCTTGTTAACATATTGAATTGCACCCCCTCTATATAGAATGAACTCCCTCAGCTTCATAGAGTCCAGTGAAAGCTGCTGAATAATGTTCCCTTGTTAACATATTGAATTGCACCCCCTCTATATAGAATGAACTCCCTCAGCTTCATAGAGTCCAGTGAAAGCTGCTGAATAATGTTCCCTTGTTAACATATTGAATTGCACCCCCTCTATATAGAATGAACTCCCTCAGCTTCATAGAGTCCAGTGAAAGCTGCTGAATAATGTTCCCTTGTTAACAGATTGAATTGCATACTGCTATATAGAATGAACTCACTCAGCTTCATAGAGTCCAGTGAAAGCTGCTGAATAATGTTGACATTGACATTTTGAAATCTAACATGAAATACTACTGTGCTACTATTATGGCTTCCGGTAGTGTTTTGCGATTGATCATTTAGTAGTTTCTTTGATTGCAGGGTGTTAAATAAGAGATCTAAATTATGTTCATGTGTGTGTTTTTTTTTGTTTGTTTTTTTAAACTCAACCCTTAAAATTTTAGTTGATGCACAACTTTTGGCCACAGCTGTACACAATGGGGTTGAACAAAATTTGACTAAACTAAAAAGACTGTTTTAATTGCAAACATAACGATGAAGGGAAAAATATATATATATAATTTATTCATAAATTTCAGTCCAGTTCAGAGTACCAGGGGTAAAAACACATCCACCATGAAGTGATTCAGTGCAGATTAACCTTTAGATGCAGGGCACGGTTCATTCTACTGAGGGGCTCTCTCATCTTCTGGCATTTGTGAGTAGAAAAGGAATACCCACCTACACAGAGATGCAGCTGCATCACAAGCACAATGGCACTCGAGCTTCTGAGATGCAGGGACTGTAACCCTCTGTGTGATCAGAGGATGAGTGTGATAATGAGATGCAGGGCAGACCCCCCCCCCCCCAGAGCGATTGCTGAGTCCTTGAAGAACAAACAGAGACTGTGCTGCTGCATTCCTGTCCACCCCCAGAGAGAGGCGGAGAGACACTCCACAGTGAAGAGACACGCTCTGCCTCTCGAGACTCACGCACACACACGCTCCCAGACGGACACTCTCAAACAGAGACACAGACACCCACACCCAGACAGACACTCTCAAACAGAGACACAGACACACACCCAGAGAGACACTGTCAAACAGAGACACAGACACCCACACCCAGACAGACAGACAGACACTCTCAAACAGAGACACACACACACACCCAGAGAGACACTCTCAAACAGAGACACACACACACCCAGACAGACACTCTCAAACAGACACACACACCCAGACAGACAGACACTCTCAAACAGAGACACAGACACCCACACCCAGACAGACACTCTCAAACAGAGACACACACACACACCCAGACAGACACTCTCAAACAGAGACACACACACACCCAGACAGACACTCTCAAGCAGAGACACAGACACACACCCAGACAGACACTCTTGAGACATGCATGCAGACACTCTCAAACAGAGACACAGACACACACCCAGACAGACACTCTGAGACATGCACGTACACACACACACACACACACACACACACACACACACACACACACACACATACTATGTGTGAGTTTGTATCCCTGCTCCAGATGTGTACAGGTGTCAGCCCCTCGCTGCTTCGTTTCTGCTGTGACCTGCATCACCTCCTCACATCCTCCGCTTCCGAGGGGGGGGCTAAGTTTACAAGCGCTTCTCCTCCAGGATGGATCGAGTTTCCTTTGACCTACAGGGCAGGAAGTGGTGGTTGCTGCTCTCAAGCTCTCAGCTTGCACCCGGGTCCGTGCCAAGTATCAACATGGGACAGGAATCTGTTACAAGCTGGTTTTTTTGTTTTGTTTGGTTTTTACTGCTGCAGCTGTGATGCATCCCAGGCTGTTTCGTACCTCTGCTTGTTTTCATTAGTTCCCCTGTTGGACAGTATAAATGCGCAGAATTATCCCACCACCAAAAAACCCAGTGGTTAGGAACTCGCACCAGCCCTGCTGCTGCTACTGCTGCACCCTGTCATAGTCCTTTAACAGACTTCATTGAGGGGAGCTCTGAGCCCCAGGACTGGGTGCAGCAGCAGCAGCAGGGCTAGTGTGAGTTTGTAACCCTGCTCAAACTCCTGGCTCCTGATCATTGCAATATTAATAATAATAGACTTCACTGAGGGGAGCTCTGAGCCCCAGGACTGGGTGCAGCAGCAGCAGCAGGGCTAGTGTGAGTTTGTAACCCTGCTCAAACTCCTGGCTCCTGATCATTTCAGTAACACCTCTATACAAAAGGAGCTCTTCAAGCCCTCCACATGATTGCAGAGGTGTGTGAATCATGCTGAGGAAGGGAGGGGGCTGTACCAGGGCGAGGTCACATAGGAAGCAGTGGGTGACAGGGCAGGGTGGAAGTCAATCACTCTCACACCTCTGCACTGACTACTGAGTGTGCTGTGAGTGGGGCATTACATCACACCTATTGCAGGGGGGGGGGGGGGGGGTAAATATTTCTCTTAGAAGTTAAGTGAGAGATTTTTGTACACTTATAAAAGTGTCCCCTAGTAACAGCACAGAAAAGTGTAATACAGCACAGTGAAAGCATAGGGAAGCATTGTAAAGCACAGAGAGGTCTGGTAAAGCATAGGGAAGCATTGTAAAGCACAGAGAGGTCTGGTAAAGCATAGGGGAGCATTGTAAAGCACAGAGAGGTCTGGTAAAGCATAGGGAAGCATTGTAAAGCACAGAGAGGTCTGGTAAAGCATAGGGAAGCATTGTAAAGCACAGAGAGGTCTGGTAAAGCATAGGGAAGCATTGTAAAGCACAGAGAGGTCTGGTAAAGCATAGGGAAGCATTGTAAAGCACAGAGAGGTCTGGTAAAGCATAGGGAAGCATTGTAAAGCACAGAGAGGTCTGGTAAAGCATAGGGAAGCATTGTAAAGCACAGAGAGGTCTGGTAAAGCATAGGGAAGCATTGTAAAGCACAGAGAGGTCTGGTAAAGCATAGGGAAGCATTGTAAAGCACAGAGAGGTCTGGTAAAGCATAGGGAAGCATTGTAAAGCACAGAGAGGTCTGGTAAAGCATAGGGAAGCATTGTACAGCACAGAGAGGTTTGGTAAAGCATAGGGGAGCATTGTAAAGCACAGAGAGGTCTGGTAAAGCATAGGGAAGCATTGTAAAGCACAGAGAGGTGTGGTAAAGCATATTAAAAAAAAAAAACAAGGTTGACCTCTATGCATATCATAACCATGGGAAAAGCATGTGATTTAGTGGAGAGTGAAGATGCACCCTGAAGGGGGCCTGCTTTCTCCCATTTTGTATATCTGGAACCCTCCTCGATAAACCCTGTGACCTGAAACTACAGCCCCACTCCCCCCCCCACCCCACCCCCTTGAAGCTTTCCGGTTACCCCAGGAGTGAGAAATCAAAGCGGCAGACTTTGACCAGCCAGGCTCTGCAGTGTCCTTTGTGTGTACGGTTCTCTGAAGAGGAGCTCTTTGCTGTAAAGAGAGGCCAGTTTAGGGGGAGCGAGGAGGAGGAGGAGGAGGGGGAGGAGGAGGAGGAGGGGGGGGGGGCTAATTTAATGTGTAAAGTCAACTGATGCTTGCTTCCTGTTCCCCCCCCCAAATCCCCTAAAGAAAACACACACACCCTCCAACACAATTATGACATCCTATTGATTAGTGATGATTATTTCATTAGATTAGATATCCTGTCCTGCAACTAATTACTTCAGCACAGAGCACTGTTGTTCTGATTTTCTGATTGATTTTGGAGGGGGGGAGGTTGGCATGTAGAAGGAGATGTTTCTTTTATCAGAGAAGAAAGCAAAGAGCAAGCTGGGGGGAGGGAGAGAGGGAGCAGTCCAGTCTCAAGCCTGCCCTTGGCTGAGGGAGAGGGGACAGAGTTGAGAGAGAGAGAGAGAGGACAGAGACGGGGAGCTCCCTCACTGACATTTTCCTATTTTTAGGAATAAAGCTTTGATTTTTTTTTTTTTTTTTTTTTTTTAGTGTTTCTGTTTTTGCTGATTTCAAAGTTTGTCGTTCATTTGGTTTAGTGCAGCAGGTCCCAGTGCGTGTATGTGTGTCGGTCAGTAAATAACAGATTTAAATCTCAAACTCTGTATTGGAATTCTCTCAGCTGTCTTTCGAACCCCTCTTTTCGTTGACGTTGTTAAATCAGCTTTTAAGTTTGGTCACATTGCGTATTGTAACGCAAGATGGGTTCAGGCTTCAGGGATTCCTAGCGGAGGCAGTCGTGGTACGTGTCTGTCTCCTTACCCCATACATCTGTAGCAGCACACGTGCACTTGCAATGAAGCGTGGCGCTAACGCTTCGAGACTAGCAGACCCCGGGCTTGTGGTCTCTCTCTCTGTCCATCCTCCCATCTGTGTAACTTGTTCATTGTATAAATCTGGATCAAGTTGTGATTGGGTATTTTGTTGCAGTTTCTAATTCTGTTGAGGTCAGGCATAAGTAGGTTTACTGATAGGAGTTGCTTCTGCGGCTGTAATGTATTTAAAAATCAAACCTCCGGTCATTTAAGTAATACACGGAAGGCAGTTAAATAGCGATCCAGTAACGCAGAACTCAAAACAAAAACTCTAGCCAATGGCGATTTCACCAGGTTTCGGCACAAAGCAGGCATGAAGTCCTTGCTGATCCTCTGCATGATCTCTGCTTTGTCCTTTTTGATCTTTTTAAACGAAGCGTTATCGCTTTAAGAGCCGAGCTTTGAACACAGCAGCATCTTTCCAGGGTGCCCCCCCCCCCCCCCCCCAAAATAACACTGAAACCAGAGCAGTGTTCTGTTACCATGGTGAAAACAAAATCCAGGAGCAGAACTCCCTTCCCATTGGGCCTGGGCAACCACAGGATTGTGATGTCAGCTGCCGGGCCGGCCAATGGGGGCAGCTGTGGGTTTGGCTGTTGCTAAGGGGAGCGCTGGCAGTAGTCAGCTGTTCTGTGTGTGTGTGTGTGTGTGTGTCTCTTGTCTTTTAAAAGGGCGAGCAGTTTAAGCATGTTGAGACCTCGCTGAATATTTCATGCTGCTTTTTGTGTTTGCAAAGAAGCAGATGTGGTATGTGGATAGAGTCGTGTTCTCCTCTATACAGATTGCTCCCAATACAATGCAGTCCATGCATCTCCTTAGTTCTGATGAACAAAATCTAAATGTATTATTACAATTTCTAATGCAGGGCATGTAACTCAACCTGCCCTGCTGCTGCTTCACCCAGTCCTGGGGTTCAGAGCTCCCCTCAATGAAGTCTGTTGTTATTTTCATGCAAACTAGGAATTCTGTGAAGCAATAGCTATTCCACATCATATTAGAACACAATATGCAGAATCCATATTCCTAGCCTTGCATTGTGTGAATGGGAGTTTGTGCACAGCAGTGGCCTGCTCAGGAATGCGAGAATTGCAGCCACTCATTCCTGATGGACTTAAAATTCGGGATTCGGCTGCTTGAGTCTGATCCACCCCTCCATGCACAGCTAGCTCTCCCTTTCCCTCTGTCTGTGCCGTTCACTCTCTTCCCTCAAGTATTTGGTCCTTTTTATACCAACGTTACTGTTCTAATAAAGAGAGTGTGCTAGCCTCAATATTGTTATTATTAATAGGCCGATTATGTCCGTGTCAGAATAAATGTGGATGCAGTGTTCCAGGAGAAAGAAAAGAAAAAAAAAAAGATTGTGATTTCAGGGCTTTTATAAATCGCTCCCGATTTGGAAGGGGCTTGGCGTTTTTTCTCCCAGAAGCTCAGACTGACACTGGCTTAACGGAGACCTGAATGGACACGGAGGGGGCAGTCAGTCTCTCCTGGAGGAGCCCAGCTTTGGTTCAGGAGCACGGCGGCTGTCCTCCGCACCGCCAGCCTCTTTGCTTGGCCCCGCGCCTGCTCTCTTTGTGCTCGGAGTGCGTTTCTGTTGTGAGGGTGCGGTAGCTAGCGCTGAGAGAGAGAGAGAGAGGAGGAATACAGCTCGGAGGCAGTGAGTTTTTTTTTTTTTTTATTCTTTTTTGGAGTGTCATGTGACGTTCATGTGAATGAATTAATACGTGCGTGCGAGAGAGTTCGGACAGTGTATTGTGTCCAGTTATCTGAGGCAGTAGATATTCTGAAGCCCAAAATAATTCAGTCTGGAACGATCCGTCTGTCGACCTACATATTCTCTATCTATCATATTAGCTGCCTGCAAATGCATCGCTACATCCAGCTGCAGAAGGACTTGTAGTCCGAAACATCACCATAGAATAGACTGTTTTTTATCATTTATTACTATCAACTCTCTCTCTCTCTCTCGTATATATTTAGCAACTTTTCAAAAGTTCCAAATATCAAACAGAATTAATGACATTCACCACTGAGTGGTAAGCGGGTTCCACAGTTCGTGTCTTTGATACGGCATTGTGGTAAAACCTGTAGATTTATCTGGTTGTTGGTACTGTTTGCTTTTATTTATCCCAGGAGACTGTCACAGGGCAGCGCAGGGTTACAATGCAAGCTTCATATTGAAACACAGTGTAGTTTACACTCAGTGCAAATAATAACACTGCTAGAATATGAACTGGGATGCCGTGTATAATAATAACACTGCTAGAATATGAACTGGGATGCCGTGTATAATAATAACACTGCTAGAATATGAACTGGGATGCCGTGTATAATAATAACACTGCTAGAATATGAACTGGGATGCAGTGTATAATAATAACACTGCTAGAATATGAACTGGGATGCCGTGTATAATAATAACACTGCTAGAATATGAACTGGGATGCTGTGTATAATAATAACACTGCTAGAATATGAACTGGGATGCCGTGTATAATAATAACACTGCTAGAATATGAACTGGGATGCTGTGTATAATAATAACACTGCTAGACTGCTAGAATATGAACTAATAACACTGCTAGAATATGAACTGGGATGCAACAAGTTAGGATTACAATCTACAGTGACAGATTAGAAAGGATAGCGCATCAGCTGAGGATCCAGCGATGTGGTGCTGAGGTCAGGCAAGCCTTCTTTATTAGAAGGGAAGATGGGCTGGCATTTCCCGTGGCAGGATCTCCAGAACAGCGTGGCAGTGTTTATGGAAGTGCCACGGCCCCTGACGTTTCACATTTATAACCACGTCTTTTATCGCTGGGAGCTGGTTGAGATACAGACTTGATTTTGAATTTGTTCTTACTAGTAATTTTATTGTATTTTCAGCTGCAAGCTGCCTTGGGTAAGGGTGTCTGCCAATAAATAAAAAATAATAATTAATAAATAATAGTATATCGTAGGGGGTGTGAAGAGTTGTTTTGGGGTTTTTTTGCGGTGTCGTTCCACGGACTTGATTAGCCTCGGAGTGCAGAGTGAACAAGCTCAGCTGTGACTGCAGTGAGAGAGAGAGAGAGCTCTCCCTGTCTGTATGTGTGTCACTGTAAATATACTTCTGTAATGATCGTGACACACTTATCAGCCAGTCGTAGAGAAGGTCATTAGACGCTGGATAATCGGTCCTCTCGACAGTATGTAAAAACTGAGTGTACAGAGTCACACTGTTACCACATAGACTAGTGCTGAATCCTTTCCAGATGCGCTGTGATCCTATAGTGACACAGACTTGGGACAGAGGGAAGACTCTTCTTCACACGGAGAAGAGAGGGGGGTGGAAGAGGCTACCCAGGGTTATCTGGTCACGTTGTCGAGGCAGAAGCACTGGGATCCTTTAAGCTCCGACTCAACGGAGTCCTGCAATCAATTGGCTCCTTCTTCTCTCTGATAGGGCAGGGCTTTGTGGGAGCCTGGTTCCATTGTGGCGTCTCGTCTCCCGTATCGAGTGACTGTTCAGAGGGCTGTCTGCTGAGATCGCGTTACTCGTCTCAGAGCCAGAGACTGTGTCAAGGACAGACCGAGAGAGAGATCTTTAAAGGCTGTCTGTTGGCTTTCATTAACCCCTTACCAACCGCTGCTTGATATGAGATCACTGGAAATAAGCTGGCATCATGTGTACCGTTCTGGCCAAAGGTTTTGCATCACCCGCGCTATATAAAATGAACTAATTGTGCTTCATGAAGTCGAACGAAACCTGCTGGATAATGTTAGCGTATTGAATCACACGCTGCTTTGTAGTTTTCCCATAGACTTCACAAAGCCAGCGGCATAAAAAATTAAATCTAACCTGAATTACTACTGTTGTGGCCGGTCCTGTGCGTTGTCGTTTTTGTATTTTCTGCATGATGTTAAACAAAACGTCTCATTTCTGTTCGGATGTGTAAGGAGAAAATCAGACCGATGGATGGATGGAAGGCAGGAAAGAAAGAGCGAAGAGTCTGGTTAGAGAGCGAGAGAGCGAGAGAGCGAGAGAGCGCGCGCGCGAGAGGGAGCGGAATATTGAAGCACCTGGGTGACGGTTTGAACTTGGCCGTTGGCATCCACGCCTCTCTAACCACGCATGTGACCCGAAAGCCACCTGCCACCGTGGCAAGGGTACACAACTCCTGGGGAGCCCCCCCGGAGCCCCCCGCAGCCACGCACTACAGCTAACACTGAGCACAGTCCTCACAGCTGTCTTGCAAACAGCCAATGAGCTTGCTGTTCACTCAGGACTGGGCGTGGTTTATAGTTTTCACAGTGACTCTTTGCCGTGTATTTTGGCAGTCCTCCATCCACCCCCCCACGGTAACACTGTGCATTTACCAGAGCTTCCTGCGCTTTGCAATGTTTTTTTTAAATATGCTTTATCGTCCTCTTCGCAAACTCGCCGTTATGTGTTCATTCGACCCTCGCTGACCACGGCTAGGAAAACCAGTATCCAGACTTCCTGTTCTGACCTCATAAAGCTGCAGAGCTGTGTGGGCCACTTCCTGTCCCCAGCAGTGTCAGCGCTGCCCGCTTTCAGATTGTTTGCTTGTGTTTCATCAGTTTAGAACAGAGATCTCAAAAGACAGTGCCATAGCAGAGGCTCTGGACAGCCTCCCTCTGCTCTGTGCTGGTGGAGCAGAGAAAGAGAGGCTCTTAAACGCTCTTAAACTCTCTGGCCAGCCAGAATATTTTATTGGAAAATTTGAATGAAGGGAAAATACATCCTGTCCAGGAATACATCAGCTACAATGCTCCAGAAAAAAAACTAAGCTAACTGCCCCCTCCCCCCTCCCCTCCCTCTCTCTATGTCTTTATCTCTCTGTCTCCTGTCTCTTGTTTCTCTGCCCCCAAGCTGTCTGCTAAACTCAGTCCAATAGCCCTGGAACTGTGGCAGTCTGCACGTTCACAATGGATACCCTCCCTCGGCCAGTAGGAGCCCGGTCCGACAATACCAGCCAATCACAGCTAGCCTTCAGCCTGTCTCCAAAGAAATCCATTTGCTTGTGTCGTGTTTCTGCCACTTTGACTTTACAGAGACGGGGGTCAATATAGATAGGGGTCTGTTTAAACTTGGAGTGGAGTGATTGACTGGGAAGGTGATCGATTTTCTAAAATCACATGTGAAGGGTCTCCGGTAAAGGATTTGTCAAAAAGCCGGTCTGTCTCGTTGCTTCGTTTTTGAGACTCGTTGTGAATCGGGGGTTTTTAGTTTTTCAAGCAATTTGGAACAAAAGAGCATTTCGGTGGGTATTTGGCTACATTTCGATTGTTCGTTCGGTCACTAAACTTGAAAGGAACGCAGCAGACAGTTAAATGAAGCCTTTTATAAGCAGTTTCTGTCCAAGTGAAATATCTTTCGTTCAGAAAAGAAAGAGACCGCTGGGGGGGAGATTGATGTGTTTTTTTGTGCAGAGCGAGGGAGGAAATGCACGAGTCTCTCGTTGTCTCTCTCTCTCTGGGTCCTCAGACAGCCTCTTCTGGCCTGTTCTCAGTCAGCCCTGCGTTTACACAGCGCTGCCAGGGTCACGTGATGCAGTCTGTGTGTGAGAGAGACGCTTTACAGACTCGTCCAGAAAGAAAAAGTTTGTATACTCTCTAAACAGCCTCTCTCTGTGCTGCAGAGAGAGAAAGGGAGGTTCTTATACTCTCTGAACAGCCTCCCTCTGTGCTGCAGAGAGAGAAAGGGAGGTTCTTCTAATCTCTGAACAGCCTCCCTCTACTCTGTGCTGGTGGAGAATAGAAAGACAGGCTTTTCTACTCTGTGTTGGTGTCTTGTGCCCTCTGTCGATGCCAGCACTTTTGTGTCTTTGCCAGTATGGTACCTCTCTAGCATTGGGCGCTGCCCTGAATTCGGTTGGCACCTTTCCGTTTCTTGAGGTGATACATCCCACCCACCCCCGCCTTTGTAAACGAACCCGCCAGGGCTAAACACCAGTCAAACAGCTGTGATGTAGTCCCTGGCAACGGTATCGTCGTGGCAACCTGCTTTGCAGTTGAAATGGAAGCTGATTGCATTGTCACGGCGTCAGGGAATTGTGTAATAAACATGAAAGAGACAAGGGAGAGCGAGAGGCCGCTGTTTAAAGCGTGCCTCGTGCGTGAATTACTGTTACCCGGTTTCTAAGAGCTGAAGGAGATTTATACCAGGGCTCCCCTCGTTCAGCAGGGTTACACACAAGCGACACTCGAGGCTCGGCAGTTCTTTTTAAAAGTTTTGAGCAAGCAGAGTCAGGTGACCAGATGGGTTCGTTCAGGCTTTTCAGCTCGCATCCCCTGTGCATTCTGGATCCCAGTCTCGGGTACTGTTCTTACAGGAGGCTGTGTGGGTCCAGTGGTTAAAGAAACGTGCTTCGAACCAGCCAGTCCCCGGTTCAAATCCCAGCTCAACCACTGACTCCCTGTGTGGGACCCTGAGCGAGTCACTGAACCTCCTTGTGCTGTGTCTTTTGGGTGAGACGTTGTTGTAAGACCCTGCAGCTGATGCACAGTTCACCACCCTAGTCTCGTATCTTGTAAAGCGCTTTGTGGTCCACTGTGAAAGGCGCTATATACAAGTAAAGGTTACTATTACTATGCTTACCAGAATGCACTGGGATTGCGAGTTGTCCCAATTTTTTTTTTTTTTTTTTCTTAACACCACATTCAGAGGTAGAAGTAGGCCTCACTGTGAAGCTTGGGGTTTTTCTGAGAGCCACAGCCCCACTGCTGCTGCCCTGGAGTCTGGCAGCGGTCCAGCTCTGACTGCTCACTTCCTGCCAAGCCTGTGTGTTCCTGGAGGGTCGTGGGACAAAGCTGGAGCACGGCCAGGACTCGTGAGGAAATTCACTTGTTCAGCCCCTCCTCCCCCTCACCTTCAGCGTGTGCTAGTGCTATTTTTGTCCTGCAACCTAGGAGTTAGTCGCAAATGAAAACCAGGCACGGAGGCTGAACTGCTCCCTCCCTCTCTCCCTCACCCCCTCTAAGAGAAAGGGCAGTCCAGGGCAGGCTTGAGGCACGGAGACTGAACTGCTCCTCCCCCCCCCCCCCCCCCCCCCCCCCCCAAGATAAAGGGGGCTCCCTTTCTTCCAGGGAAGGCTTTGTATTTTTTTTTTATTATTCTGCTCTGCGGTAGCCAGAGTTTGAGATTTATGAAGCTGGCTGAAGCATTCTGACTGTTTCCCTCGTGATGCTGTTTTGTGATTCTCTCGCGCTCTTGCTCTCTCTCTCTCACATGGCACTGCTAACACAGCGTTTGGCAGCAATTTGCAGGAGCTGTTCTGTGCCAGCTGTGACCTGGCATGACCCTGCAGCAGAAGGCCTTGTGTACAGCTATGGGCAGCAGTATTGCAGCATCACCCTCTATAGAGAACGAACTCCTTTTGCTTCATAAAGTTGAATGAAACCTGCTGAATAATGTTACGTTAACATATTGAATTACACACCGCTTGTGAAAAACCACAAAGCTTCGTGGTCTGGTGGTTCGAGAAAGGGGTTTGATACCAGGAGGTTCAAATCCCAGCTCAGCCACTGACTCGCTGTGTGTGCTCCTGAGCAAGTCACTGAACCTCCTTGTGCTTGTGCTAATAATAGTTCAATATGTTAACAGAAAATTATTCAGCAGGCTTCATTCAACTTTTACCAAGGACAGCTAGTTCACTCTACAGGTAAATGTTAAACTCTTGGCTGTAGCTGTAGGCTTACAAAGAAAGCAGCGTGTAAGAGCAGCAGGGAAAGTTGCAGTTAGCAGGCGTGATTGGCCGAGCATCGGTAACGCAGATGTCCTTATTGCCCAGCTCTGTGATCTGCTGATCGGCCTGCGTCGAGTGAGATTACAGGCTGGCATATGCTCCAACAGCGAGGAGAGCACAGAACCAGCGGGCTGTCCCGTCCTTCACAGTCCCCCGGACAGACGGAGTTAACCCTTCCACTGCTGCGGCGCCAAAAACTCTTCCAGTCGGCCGATTTTCAGTATTTCTTTTGAGGTGTGAAATGTCTTGAAGCAAAGAGAAAATTCAGATTGTAGGTGTAAAATTGAGAGGAAAAATAACTATATAAACACGGTTTTAAATCTCCCGTTTTAATGCAATCAAAGAAACTACACCGTGATTTCGCAAAAAAAAAAAAAAAAGTCTACCGGAAGCCATCATAGCAGGTCGATATTTATTCATGTTCGATTTTGAAATGTCAAATTTTACAATTTGTTGTCAGTTTTTTGTTATATGGGAGAAAACTACAAAGCAGTGTGCAGTTCAATATGTTAGCGTAACATTGTGCAGCAGCTTTCCTTCCACTGTACGAAGCTAAGTGAGTTAATTCTATAGGTGATGCAAAACCCAAGGGGCTTCTTTGACCTGAAAAAAGAAACAAGGACCAGGGGTCACACGTGGTGATGCAGAGTTCACCCCCAGTCTTTAGATATAAGCATTTCCTAAATGATTAATTCATAATAATAATAACAAATGGCTGAATCAATTAAACTGCAGCTTATGTTTTTATGGTGGCCTAATTGCCAGCGCTGTCAGCCACTTCGTATTCTGCAAAGCTGTGCGATGCTGCAGTTCTGTCTCTACAGGCAGGAATGACTTTGCTCGGGCAGCCAGGCACGCAAGGAATATAAATGACGTTTCTAAAAATAAATCTGAAACCCCCCCTCCCCTCTCCCTCGGTTAGACTCCACATTCCATATGTTAAAGGTCTCTGTGGAATGTACCAACTGGGAGGAAAAGGAAAAGGGGGGTGGGGGGGTTGAAAACAGAACAAGCATGTAACTGGGGTTGGAAAGTAAGCCTCCCGTTGCAGAACGCTTTGATCCTGTCCTGGCTTCACTACGAGTTTAATCAGACACACCTGAGCTTGTTAACTGAACACACGCTGGGGCTGATCAAGGTGGTAGCAGTAAAACCTGGACTGGGTGACACTGTTGTGCAACAGGAGTCTGATTTCCATTCTTGATTGTAAGATAGGTGGTCTTTATTATTATTATTACAACGGTTGAGTTATCGCTTGCAACAGATATATAGAGGCTGCTTTATCTAGAGAACCAGTCATTCTGCAGCACAAGTTTGTATAGCGTGAGAACCTATGGAAGAATCAGTCTCTCTCTGTGCAGTGCAGTGTATGTAGGTCATGGTGGTTTTTCTAGTGCTGTAGTTTTGTTTTTATAGCGTGGGGGTGGGGGTGTATGTTCCTAATTTTTTTTTTTTTTTTTTAATTTGTGTCAATTAAATTAATTGTGTTTTTTTTTTTTTACCCCCCCCCCCCCCCCCCCCGTGTTTGAAATGGAACGCTCCTCCTGTGCTGTTGTCGGGCAAGAGCAGAATTCCCTGTATTGTTAGATAAACAGTTAAGTTCAAATGGTGGGGCGGAGGGGGGATTCCAAACTTTAAAAGAATGAAAACCTGCTTTAATTTTGGGTACAATTTTTTTTTTTTTAAATTTAAAAAAATGCAAGCGCAGCTGTTTCGTGTTTTTAATTTACAATTGTTTTACATTAAGTACTTTTTTTTTTTTTTTTTTTTTTTTTGTGTGTGTGTGTGTGTGCCAGTGAGTTTGAACAAGCCCCCCTCCCCCTCACCCCCATTCTACCTTTCTTCACATGAAACAGACACAAACTAAAGTCACCTCTACCCTCCCGCCCCATTTATCAGGCACTTTTTTCGGACAGCCCCTGTCAAGCCTGCTCTGCTGGATACAGCTGATGATGGATGGACCCCATTGCTAAGGTCACCAGAGAAAGCAGTAGTCTTGCAACCAGTAGTAAAGATGGCTGCCAGCTTGGTCGGCTGCATGCTGTGGAAGGTCTCCGCCATGTTTGTTTATGGCAATAATAGCAGTACAGTACTATTTCATGTTGGATTTCGAAATGTTTATATGGGGAAAACTACAAAGCGCTGTGTAACGTTAGCGTAACATTATTCTGGAAATTGCATTCCACTTTACTGTGTGTGATTCTTTTCAGTATAGCTGGACTGTGATCAAAGCCTTACCCTGTGGCTATGAGAAGGAGTAATATGTAGTCACCCTATACTTGCAGATGTCCTGCACAGACGCGTCAAGCTCACTAATTATTGGGTAGGGATGGAGGGATGATGGCATGCTTGCTTGTTTATTTATATATTTATTTTTTCTTCAGCAAGTTTTGCAGGCATTTCTGTAATTAAAACGGAGATTAGTGCTGGCAGTAATTACAAGGCTTGACATGACTTCTCCACCCCAACCCAATAAAAAAAAAAAAAAAAAAAAAAAAAAAAAAAAAAAAAAAAAAAAAAAAAAAAAAAAAAAAAAACTTTGGTGGGCGTTCTCTTAGTGGGGAGCAGTTCAGTCTCCGTGCCTCAAGCCTGTCCTGGACTGGAGGGAGCCCCCTTTCTCTCACTGGGGTGAGGGAGGGAGGGAGCAGTTCATTCTCCGTACCTCAAGCCTGTCCTGGACTGGAGGGAGCCCCCTTTCTCTCAGTGGGGTGAGGGGGGAGGGAGGGAGCAGTTCAGTCTCCGTGCCTCAAGCCTGCCCTGGACTGGAGGGAGCCCCCTTTCTCTCAGGGGGGTGAGGGAGGGAGCAGTTCAGTCTCCGTGCCTCAAGCCTGCCCTGGATTGCAGATCGCAGATGATCAGTAAAATGCACTACTTGTGTTTTTTCATTTAATTTGTTACAATCACTTTTAAAAATATTCATCGGCAAACAAAGCGAACTAGAACAGAATGCTCCGATTTTAAAAACAGTTCAATCACAGAGCCTGCAGCTTGATCAAGTGAGGAAAAAAAAAGCCTCTCTCCTCTTTTCAAACTAAAGGCATCTCTCCCCACAAAGACAGACAGACAGGGAGGAAGGACTCAAGTGTGCTGGCATTATATTACCAGCGCTTGTGTGTGTCGATGTGCGTTTGTCGGTGTGTGTCGTGGGTTTTGATTCCGATCACATCCTGTTCTGGATTGCTGGTTCATCTTTCTTGTGGCTGGCTTGTATCCTGTGGGACTGGGAATAGTGGTATCTAATTGAACAGTCTGGTGTTCTCCACTTACTGTATAATTGTCCACTGCAAAACATGCCTGCTTGTAGCGCTACTACATTTCCTTCAGTTGCACAGCAGAAATCCCACCATCTCCTGCACAGCATCAATCTAACATGAAATACGTCTGTGCTGTATATATACTGTACTGTATGTATATAGGAACATTTAGATATTTAACATCATGTAATTAAATAAACTACAAAATGATATTGCAAAGAGGAGAGTCTACTGGAAGCCATAATAGCAGCACAGTAGTATTTCATGTTAGATTTCCAAATGTCACATTATTTGTATAGAAAACCACAAAGCAGTTTGTAATTCAATATGTTTGTGTAACATTATTGAGCAGGTTTCATTCGACTCTATGAAGCACAATGTGTTTATTCTATAGGGTGTCCAAAGCTGTCTATGACAGAGGGGTATGCCTCTACCAGCTGCTCATGGTGCGGGAATGTTCCTCTCTTCCAGGGATTGTCCTGGCTGTACTCTTGGAGGGATCAGTCTTGGTTTCAGGACGCGATTCTGGGCAGCCTGCCTGGAAATAGCACCGGAACAAAGGCAGCTCTCTGCTACCGGGAGTGACCCAGGTAAGGCAGGGCTAGCTGCTTCTCTTTTCATTGAGTGTGTTGCTTTTATAGTCCGCAGAATCTCTTTCTCAGTCTGGTCTCGCCTGTGCGTTCTGCTTTTATCAAACCCTTTTGTCTGCGGTCCAGTTTGTTTACATTCCCCAAAGTCACCGGAAACTGTGCCCCCTCTAGTCCAGGGCAGGCTTGAGGCACGGAGACTGAACTGCCGCCCCCCCTCCCCTAGGAGAAAGGGGGCTTCCTCCAGTCCAGGGCAGGCTTGAGGCACGGGACTACCTGTTGTTGCTGATTGCAGTTTAGAGAGGAGGGGGGCGAGAGAGAGAGGGGGAGAGCGCTACAGCAGAGAGAGTGTCAGAGAGAGCTACAGCAGCTTGCACTTTGCCTAATAGATTATTGACACTCCATTAAAGCTATGCTCCCGAGGTTTGCTAGTAATGCATGTCGGGTCCTTTGGCTGTTATCCCGGTGTCGATATCGCTTTCAGCGCGCACAGGGGCTGTCTAATGAGCTGCCCGCTCCACAGAGATTTCATTGACCCTTCCACAAGCCAGGAGGGGGCCTGCTCTGAGCCAGCCAGCCTGGGCCGGAAACGAGGCACTGGCCCTGGCAGCAGCTGGAGAGGATGCAGTGTCGAAATGACCTTCCGAGAGTCTTAAATAACGTCCTTAACCCCTTCACTGCCGGATAGCCTGGGTGGTGTCTGTCAACATCCCATAATGTGCTGCGGCAACGAGATGCAGGAGTGAGATCCGGGGATCACAGCGGCTATAGAAAATGCCTGTCTTGCAGCCCGAACCATTTTCGCATTGGGTGCACAAAATGTTGAGAGAGGTGATGCTAACATTATACAATGTCTGAATTAAACCTCACCTAGATTACTGTGCACAGTGTTGGTCGCCTCGCTGTAAAAAGTACATCATTGCACTTGACAGTGCAGAGAAGATCCTGCTTTTACTGTGAGTTTAATAATCAGACGCACCTTAGCTCTTTGCCTAGACACACTGGGGCTGATGAAGCTGGTATTAAAACCTGGACTGGGTGACACTGCTGTGCAACAGGAGTCTTATTCCCCATCCCTGCATTGTTAATATTAGTTAGTTTGCAGCTTTGCAGTTTTGAGTGACGTTTCCCAGAGTCATTCAACACAATGAGTCAGACTGGCATGGGGGGGGTTACCTTGAATTCACGATGATAATACGACACGCACTCTCTGGGCAGGGAGAACGCTTTCTGTTTTACAAACTGATTGGGTTTCAGGCTTTCCTGTGGTATGGCTCCTCTTGGCAGACTTTCAGAAAACGAAAGAAAGCAAAAAAAAAAACCTGGGCGGTCCCTGCTAGCTTTTTTAAGCGAGGCTGGCTCCCTGCCAGTACCATCGACCGGCCACGGCTGGCTTTGAACTGCGACCACCGCTGACATAATGTCTGAATATTCATAGGGCTTGTTGCTACGCGTGTGTGCTTATTAATGCCTGTCTGTTTTGAAATATAACCCAATTACCCATCCTCTGGTTAAAGGCACAGGCGTGCTTTTTTAGTTTGTTTGTTTTAAACCTGGATGTTTTTAAGGTGGATGACTTTTACAGCACAGAGAGAGCATGGGAAAGCACAGAGAGGTGTGGTAAAGCATAGGGAAGCATTGTAAAGCACAGGGAGGTCTGGTAAAGCATAGGGAAGCATTGTAAAGCACAGAGAGGTCTGGTAAAGCATAGGGAAGCATTGTAAAGCACAGTAAAGAGGTATGGGGAAGCATAAAGCATAGGGAAGCATTGTAAAGCACAGAGAGGGAAGCATTGGTCTAGGTAAAGCATAGGCATTGTAAAGCAAAAGCATTGTAAAGCACAGAGAGGTCTGGTAAAGCATAGGGAAGCATTGTAAAGCACAGAGAGGTCTGGTAAAGCATAGGGAAGCATTGTAAAGCACAGAGAGGTCTGGTAAAGCATAGGGAAGCATTGTAAAGCACAGAGAGGTCTGGTAAAGCATAGGGAAGCATTGTAAAGCACAGAGAGGTCTGGTCTGGTAAAGCATAGGGAAGCATTGTAAAGCACAGAGAGGTCTGGTAAAGCATAGGGAAGCATTGTAAAGCACAGAAGCATTTGTAAAGCACAGAGAGGTCTGGTAAAGAGAGGTCTGGTAAAGCATAGGGAAGCATTGTAAAGCACAGAGAGGTCTGGTAAAGCATAGGGAAGCATTGTAAAGCACAGAGAGGTCTGGTAAAGCATAGGGAAGCATTGTAAAGCACAGAGAGGTATAGTGAAGCATTTAATAAGACACACCTGGCTAATCAAACCTGTAGTAAAACCTGGAATAGGTGAAACTGCTATGCAACGGGAGTCTTACTCCCATCCCTGGTTCAAAGGTTGAGTTTTTGTTCCTATCAAAAGATAGCATGCAAAGGAAGCTAATGCATAAAATGGGTCTTCCACCCCCCCATTTGCAATACATGTATTTTTTGCGTGACTTTGCTAGGAACTCCCTGGTAATCAGTACAGCCTTTTAACCAGACTGGGGATCCAGTGGTTAAGAAAAAAGGCTTGATCCCAGGAGATTAAAATCCCGGCTCGGCCACTGACCCCCTGTGTGTGCGAGACCCTGAGCGAGTCACTGAACCTCCTTGTGCTTCGTCCTTCAGATGAGACAAAAAACAAACGAGGTCCTATTGGAAGCGACTCTGCAGCAGTTGTTGATGATTTATAGTACACCTCCTAATTGTTTGTGGGTAAAAGCGTCTGCTAAATGACATAATAATAATAATAATAACCAGAAAGGCTGGCTAGCTGTGATCGAGAGAGACAGAGAGAGCCTGCACTGCTGCTGAAGCAAAGCCCAGATTAGCAGGCAAGTAAGTGGTGTGGGAATGTGACTCTCGCTGCACAGCTTAGCGGAGAGGCGTCGATTTCAACATTAATTGAACACAGCTGCAGCTGGTTAAACATTAATTGACAATTAATTAGACTCCCAGCTCCAGGTGGGTTGTTGCATTTTAAAAATACATAATTCATAAGAGCTGAGTTTCTCTGTGATGATCAGCTTCGGGGAAATTCACCTCGAACATGCCTTGATCCTTTCACTGCCTCCCTGCTCCCTGCCACTCTGCAACATACACCCTGCGCCCTACCTCCATGCAACCCTGCTCCCTGCCACCCTACCTCCCTCCTCCCTGCCACCCTGATGCATTCTCACTGCCACCCTGCTCCCTACCTCCCTGCCTCCATGTTCCGTGCTCCCTACCACTCTGCTCCCTGCTCCCTTTCCCGTACCTCTCAAGGCGTTCTACTGCCTTGAAGCAAAAAATAATAATAATAAATTAATAAATGGATAATTTTCTCGAGTTATTTTACAACAAATGTTCTTCAGTGTTGAAAGGCTGATCTGTAAAGCAGTAAATTGTAGAATGTTATTATGTAAGGTTTTTAAAGACATTCTGTTTTTGCCATCTGTGAACTATCAAACAAAAGAGAGAGAGAGACCTTCAGCAGAAATATATTTCCTATCTTTGATGCAGCTGGTGTCTTTTTCCGTTGAAGACATTTTAAAGAACTGTGTCTCTCTGTGCTGGGTGCGTTCAATCGATTACCGGAAGCAAACGAAACCGGTCGCCAGGTTTAAACGCAGCGCAGCAGACTTTAATAAGGCAAACCACAGCTGGATTTGCTTACATAAGAGATTTCAAAAAATCTGGGGACAAACTAGAAAAAGCGAAGCCGTGTTAATCTCTCAGGAGCGCCGCTCCAAAAAAAAATTTCAATAAGGCAGCAGACTGAATGGGTTACTTATTTTATTTGTTCTCTCCCGGTACCGTGACAACAGACACATGCTACTCGCAAACTTCCTAGCTAAGCTGTAAACATGAGCTTGTGGCGGCTGACAAAGTCTTTTACTGGCGCGCTCGTGCGTGCATGTTTTATTAGAGGGAACACTGATTGAAACCCACCCCTGTCCCTGATCAAAGAACAGCATCAGAAAGTGTCTGTTTGATTTCGCAATAGGATTATAAAACCCTTAGTCAGGTAGCCCATTGCCAGGCTGCTGTAGAGCTGAGGGAGCAGTTCAGCCTGCATAGGCTTGTGGGTGAACCAGTTACCCAGATAGTCCTCTGTGCTCAGTGGTTGATTTTAGAACTGGACGATCAATAGGCACTCGTTATAAATGAGCCTGGCCTGTTTGTTTTTTTTTTTTTTTCTCTGTTTTGGCCAGATGTGTGTTCAAGATTGCAGCAGGCTAATAACACTTGCTTGTATAAATAGATGTGCTTGTTTAAACTCTGCGTTGAACGCTGTGTTTGGAGTGAAACTCAGTGCCTGAGTCAGATTCGTTTACTGTGGAAGGCAAGTGTCTCACCAGGCGGGGGGGGGGGGGGGGGGATACAGAGCTAGGGATCCGGGTTGTCACAGACTCCTCGCTAGAGGAAAATCCTACGGATAACAGAATTCCTGGGAACTGGCGGAATCCGCCAGCTCCCGCGGAGTTCCACAGATTTGCCATATTCTGCCGCTGCAGCGTTACATCAGAGTTCTGAGTTCAGGCCGCAGTGGAGATCAAAGAGTTAAACTCCAAGCCCCAGCGTTCACTAGTGCCTCTTCTCTTTCACCTTCCAAGGGTTTTTTTTTTGTTTTTTTTTTTAAATATGTATGCCAGAGTTCTTTTGAGGTCTTGGCTTTTCTCTCTCTCTCTCTCTCTCTCTCTCTCTCTCTCTCTCTCTCTCATAGGAATCACAAAAAACAAAACAAAAAGGCAAGCCAACATCAGCTATGAACTAGGTCTTGAGCGATGGTGTAGAACAGAGAATGCTGGCTGTTCTCATTCTGGTCTGTTTTTTGTGTGAGAGACACGGGGGGGGGGGGGGGGGGATTTTCAGAACGAGGCTGGAATCTAAGGGAGTGAGAGAGAGGGGGGGTTACGGAGAGCGAGTAAGGGGGTTAGGGGAGGTACTGTTTAGAGAGAAAAAAATAAGGCTGGCAATCTTTAGTGAGGGTTGGGCGTTTTTTTCTGCTCCTTGTGTGTGTGTGTGTGTGTGTGCCTGTTTTCTTTGTTTGACTACTAGAGAGAGAGAGAGAGAGAGAGAGAGAGAGAGTGTGTGTGTGTGTGTGTGTGTGAGAAGGAGAAAGAGTGAGAGAGAAGACAGAAAGAAAGGAGAGGAAAGCGCACACACACACTAAGACAGGAGACCAAATTTGACAGTTTTTGGGGGGGATTTTATCAAACCAGGATTTGCAACCACAATATATGAACCAGCCAAAAAAAACAGAGGGAGCGAGGAAAACACGAAAGCATAGGTTGTTGGTGCTGAAATTCAAGACTTGGAAAACAAAGATCTTTTTTTTTTTTTTTTTTAATGCAGGTATGTTGAAAATAAAATGCCACTTCTATTAAAAAAACAATAATTATAATAATTACACCCTCCCCCCCAGGAAACAAAAAAAAACCCAATCATGTTTTAAGCATTTTATAGTGTGCATTATTCTTTGTTCTCTTAGAAAAGCGAAAGCTTGCTTTTGCAAAGCTGTGTGCTTTTTTTAAAAATATATATATATATTGCAGAAGCTTATATGCAGAGCTTGTTAATTTAATTAATTTATTGATTTTTGCATTGTGTGTGCTGGGGTTTCGTTTTGTTAAAAAAAAATAAATTCAACTTTATCTTCTGGCTTCTTGTAAGGCATTTTACAGCAGCTGCACAAATGCATGCTTTTCTGTCGTTTTAGTATTTCAAATTTTTTGCTGCTTTTTTTAAAAAAATTTATTTTTTTTTTTAAATACAAATTCTAGCCCGGCAGCACTTTTTTCCACCAGCTTGCTTTCGGTCTGTGGTTTAATCCTTTGCTGGTAAACTTTGAAAGACAGAAAATGGCTCTCTTGTTCTCTGACCGTGAGGTGATTGGTTACAGATTTTTCTCTTGCAAAAAAAAAAAAAAAAAAAAAGCTACCTTTTTTTTTACGGTTTCTTTGGAGACTCTTCTCCTGTTTTATGTTCTGTATCTCCACGTATTTAAACCCCAGTATTTGCAGAGGTTGTGAATTCAGTCCGGCGGGGTTAGAGTAAGAAGGGGATAGCGAAACGAAAGCTGTCTTGTACTTCTGACTCGGGTGATGCTAAATCAGGTTTTCAAAGTATTTCATAATTTAAAAAGTAGCCCCTAACCCCCCTACAACTTTTTGCACTGCCTCGCTAAACTTATCGGTGTTGTGTTTTGCTTAGCAGCGGATCGGTACTGAAAAACCCTATCCGGTGACGAAATCTGTATGGTTTCTTTTTTTTTTTTTTTGAGCGTGTGTAAACAAAGAAGGTAACTTGCACGACAGCAAGTCTTTTTTTTTGTCAGTGTGTGAGAGGTCGAGGGGGGTAGAGAGAGGGAGAGGGAGCGCTTCAATTGCAGTTGGTCTGGCTCCGCCACTCGGCAGCTGTTTTGTGTTTTTTTTAATCCTCCTAGCCAGGCAGTGCTCTTGGCCGGTTGTGTCCCGTTTTCACTCGGTGTTTATCGATACAAACAGAAAAGGGGCATTTTTTTACGCTCAGATAGAGCTGATCTCGTTCTTCTTTGCTCTCCGTGTCCCAGTAATCGGGCAGCGAGCGGCCCGCTTTGTTTACACCCTGCTTTGCCGCTCCAGATAACTACCACCTCGGGGTTAGAAATGGACAATGGAGGGTTGTTCGTACCAGTCTGAACTGCCAGTACGGCTCGGAAAATCACGTTTTCAGTTCAGATTTGAACGTGTGCACCTGCTGTCTCTGTTTAGAAGTGAGTGTAAATGAAGCAGGAGCGACTTTTTAATTAAGGAAATGTATTTTTGGCCTGCAGTGAATTTGACAAGCAAAATGCATCGGGAGGTTCTGTGACGTCATAAACTAGGAGAGAGTCAGCGCAAAACACTGAGATGCGTTTGCTTGTGGTTTAGCACAGATTTTGTTTGTTTGTTTGTTTGTTTATTAATATTGCAGACATTTTTCACTATTGCAGCATACAGCTCTGGCCAAAAGTTTTGCATCACCTAGAATCTTAGGATTGAGACATAAAACAATTTTAAACAAACAAACACTAAAGAACTATATGAACATCATTTTTGATCGTTAATTTGACACCATGTAATGAAAGAATGTGCAAAATTTATAGAGCAAAAAAAAATCCGGAATCCATAATAGTAGTACAGTCGTTTTTATTTGATGTTGGATTTCGAAATGTCACATTTTTAAATTTTTGGTTAGTTTTTGATTTATGGGGAAAACTACAAAGCGGCGTGTAATTCAGTATGTGAACTTAACATTAGTCAGCAGCTTTCATTTGACTTCATGAAACCAGATGAGTTCATTCTATAGGGGGATGCAAAACTTTTGGCTAGAGCTGTACACTTTGTGTGTGTGTGGGGTGAAAAAACAGAAGTTGCTAAACGGATAAGAATGACTTTGTTGAGGTTGTGTGTTTGTGGATGCCTTCCGTTCCGCGTTGTCTCTGACCTGCTAGCCCATCTACCAATTTTAAAAGGGTTGGAGACGTACCATCTCTTCAATAACGAGTTCTTTTTGAAAGCGCCGAGGGAGAGAGGGGGGTAGGGGTTGCAAAGTGGCCTGTCTGAATCGGTAGGGACGCGCCTGGTCTAGGCAGGTTGGTTGCATGCTGTAGGAATGGTGTGCAGAGCTGTGTAGAGGTCAGTGTAGATTCAGAGAAAAATGATACTGACTTCATATTGGAGCACTAGGACCCAGAACCACTCAGAACTACTGTAAGCGCAAAATGAAAAGGGGCATGTTTATTATTAATAATAATAATAATAATTAATAATTGCTCAGTCTGGCAATTTAGGATTCTCCATACAAGCTGAAAAGACTCCCTATTGGGTTAACAGTGACACCCTGACAGCATCCAGTTCTTCCTGTATTGAGATTTATCGCAGGGAGTGGAATGTTTACTCTCGCTTCAGGGCAAAATATGCCATGCAAGTCAGACTGAGGGAGAGGGAGTTTACAATGGGACATGTGCACTGTTACTGCAGTTTCACCATGCTTTTCCCCCGGTTATACGATACATTTACCATTACTTTACAATGCTTCCCTATGCTTTACCAGACCTCTCTGTGCTTTACAATGCTTCCCTATGCTTTACCAGACCTCTCTGTGCTTTACAATGCTTCCCTGTGCTTTACCAGACCTCTCTGCTTTACAATGCTTCCCTATGCTTTACCAGACCTCTCTGTGCAGTGTTACATTGTGCTGTGGTTTTAATAGTTGAAACATTTATAATAACGACATTGTATTTACAATCATTTGTAGAAAAAGGTGTGTGTGTCATTGTGTAGGGGTCAGGGTATTTGGTCAGAGGTGAGTGGGGGTGGTATTTCAGTGTTATGCTCTGGCAAGAGCAAAGAGAGATCACAGCATGAACTGTGACTATTTTTATTTTGTTATTTTTTGACATTTGAAAACTGCTTGTGTGAAACTGTAGCAGCAGGTCTGCTCTCTGGCCCTCTCTGAACTCTCCCATCAGCCCTGGCTCCTCCCCCTCCCTCAGAACCATCCCATTAGCCCTGTGCTTAGCTTTGGCCCCTCCCCCTTCCCAGCCATCCAGCCATTCACCAGGGCCCAGCTGCTGAGGGATTATGTTACACGCCTTGGACCGCGGCCAGCCCAAATCCCTTTAACTGCACATTAAAGGAGACTGCGTACGGCCCTTTAAATTGACACAGGCAAACAAGGACAGAGAAAGGGGGAGGAGGGCTGGCTCTCTCACAGTTACACCTGCTTCGCTCTTAAACGCGTGTGACAGAAAGACAGGCAATGCAAGCAGTGTTGATACCCTCCCTTAAGCATCTGCACTACAAGAGCGATGGCCTGTGTTACACTGAGGGGAGCGTTTGGTAAGACAAAGAGCCAGCCTGCCGTTTGTATTTAGGGAGACTAAACCCAGCGTGGTAAAGCAGGGCACAGCAGAAGCCTGGTCAGGACCGGGCAAACGTTTGCTTATCAGGTGTCACCCAGTCCAGGTTTTGCTCCCAGCTTGATCAGCCCCCAGTGTGTCTAGGTAACAAGCTCAGGTGTGTCTTATTATTAAACTCCCAGTGAAACCAGGACTGGATCAAAGTGCTGTGCAGCGGGAGTCTGATTCCCATCCCTGTAACATGCTTAAAAGCTGAAACCGTAAGTGGTTTTTGCAAACATCAGGGAATGCAATCAAATGCATTTTGACCTTTTCACAACTGAATGAATCACAATGTAGGCCTAAGATGTAAAAACAGAAACCCTCCTTACACACCCATAAAGTGTGGGACATTAAAAACAGGATTTTTGTGTAACTGTGTTGGGGGGGTGGGGGTGGGGGGGGGGGGTGTGACTGCTCTCAGGAGCTGATTCAGATCATCAGTCTGGTCTGAGAGGCGTTGCGCTTTGAATATTTTGACATGTTCAAAGTTTAACGTTGAATCAGCTAAAGAGCATTCAGACAACAGTTCTATATATTTAGCTATAAGCTGCCCGGCCGCTATATTAGGACCCGTGTGTGTCTCCCCTGTCCGATCGGGTTGGGCGTGGCCCTGGTGGGAGGGTCTCCTGTTATACCCCGGGGGTCGTTGATGACTCTGGAGGGCTGAACCAATAGTTTTCTGAATCTTCAAATCCTCCCAGCAGTGCTGACTCTAGGAGCTGATTCGGCGAGTTTGTGTGTGTTTGACAGCTTCGACATGCAATTCTATTTTTGTACCAAACTCTATTTCAGTTACATTTAGGCTGTAGTGAATTGGAGTGTCTTTTTGAGCTGTGGTTAGAAAAAAACGAGAAGGGAGAGGGAGGGAGGGAGGGAGGTTCCAGTGTATTTGCAGTTGTCAGGCTGGTCTGATCGCGTGTGCGTGTCTCTTGGGTACACAGATGTGATCTGTGGTGAGGTGTTATGAGCTGTGATATTTGCGGTTGCATTGTTTGCTCAAGTCAATTCACCCACGGTTTGACATTTACTATTAACTTATCAGACTGGCTTCTTCTAGCCCAGTGTGGGTATGGCTAGCCAGCCAGCCAGACATACAGACAAGACTTCCCTCTTTATTAAAAACAGAATGTTGCATAGCACTTGGATTCAGTCCAGGGTTTACTGTGAGTTTTTTTAATAAGACACACCTGAGCTTTTATCTAGACGCGCAGGGGCTAATCAAGCTGGTAATAAAACCTGGACTGGCTGAATCCGCTGTGCCACAGGAGTCTTATTCCCCTCCCTGCAATAAGAGCCAGCAAGCACAGGCAGAGTGCACTGGGAGAGAGACCTTTGGACTTTTGTTATTCACGATATCAGACACAGGAATCTGCCCTCCAGCCTCTTATCAGCGCTGCGGTGCGAGTTCACACAGCTCCAGTTTGTCATTCCCTTGGAGTGGGAGAGGGGAGGGTGAGAGAGTTCGAGAGGCGTGAGAACAGCTCCCTATCGCAGCAGCAGGGCAGTGATCCCTGCCAAAGAGTTTCTCGCAGCGTGTTTTCTGTGCTTCAGCGTGCGTTGCTAGGGTTTGAACTGCAGCTCACCCCCGCGAATTCAAACTGCCAGTGTGTGGCATTTTGAATTCACAAAGTCTTCGGTACTGATCGTGTTTTCTGTCGGGTCTGTTTCAGACTCCGGCTGGCCGGGATGGTAATACTGTGACTCCTGTCGTCTCTCTGACTGACAGGTCAGAACCACCCTACTGGGTCGTGTTTTCAAAGCCTTACCCCCATGCTTTAATTATTTATTTATTTTTTGCAAGGAGAGCAAAATCCTGGTAATGTTACAAAGTGAGTAACAAAACCCACTTTGAGAACTTGCGTTGAGTTACTCGCTTATTTGGGTCTAGTTTTATAATTAACAAACGTTCATCATATAACGCTGATGAAGGCACTGGAGCCCAAACGCTGCTCTGCTTGACTCAGTTTAGTTTCAGTAACGCTGATGAAGGCACTAGAGCCCAAACGCTGGTCTGCTTGACTCAGTATCTACTGGTTATGCACTCAGTAAAGCTTATGAAGGCACTAGTTGAAACCACAAACGCGCGCACACACACACACACACACACACACACACACTGTTGCTTAATCTGTGCTCTGCCTGCCAGCTGTAAGCTGGTATCAGTGTGTGGGTTGGCGTTACCACTCACCTGCCTCTCTCTTTCTCTCTGCCCCTCCTATGTGTGTATTTGTGTGTGTGCGAGCGTCACGCTGGCAGTAAGAGTTCGCTGCCAGCCAGTGTGACTCTGGCCTCCTTTCGCACCCACACCCTTGCATGCTCAGACAGAAGTATCGGTGTCTCGGCTTCCCAGAGCAGAGCCCCGTCTCTCTGAACAGACAAGATGGTCTGGTCTGACTCAGTTAAACATGCACGCTGATTTCCCGTCTTGGTGTGTCTCGCTTTTTTGCATTTTTACCAACTGGCTTTCTTGGCATGGCCAGACTTCTAGGGTTTTTTGCCAAATTGTTTAAAGCCACGCTGGCGAGACCCTGTTTCAAAACACGCTTTCCTTAAGATGCAGAGGCTCATGTCACGGCCGCTGTCCTCCGTTTGAGGACCTGCTGCTTTGTAGTTTCGTGAGGCATTTTTAACTGCCCTCAACCTGTTGTTTATAATGTTCTCTAACTTCATTGTCATGAGAAGTTACTCTTAACTGTGTTAAATATCCTTTATTTGATCTCTCTGTCCCTCCCAGCCTCTCTCTCCCTTCCTTTGTCTTCCCCCTCTCTCTCGCTCTCACTGTATCGTGTGTGTGTGTGTGTTGAGGGCTTGTTGGAACAGCTTCAGTTAGTGACTCAGGTTTTTTTTGTGAGTGTGAGAAGCAGTTCTTGTTCACGTCTAAATGTTTTTTTTAACCCATTCACTCCAGTCCATTCCCAAATTACCTCCAATGGCAATGCAGACAGACAGACAGACAGATAAGGGTACTACAATGGCAGTGCAGACAGACAGACAGACAGATAAGGGCACTACAATGGCAATGCAGACAGACAGACAGACAGATAAGGGTACTACAATGGCAGTGCAGACAGACAGACAGACAGAAAGGGTACTGTCTGTCAGTCAGATCCATGAGTGACAATGGCACGAAGCTGTCAGACTTTGGACTACAGGATACGTACAGTCTGTCTACACAATGTCTGTCTATTCCACTCGACAGGCACCAGTTAAGTCCGTCTGTACTACAGTCTGTCGTATTCTCATCAGTGCAGAACCGCAGATCTGTCTGTCAAGACTGTCTATTCCCCTACTACAATGGCAGTGCAGACAGACAGACAGATAAGGGTACTACAATGGCAATGCAGACAGACAGGGGCACTACAGTGGCGATGGTTCTGTATTCCACGAAGGCGCAGTGGCAGCACAGTGGGATGGTAGAGTTAGGATATTCATTTTTTAGGTAATATATAATGCACCGCTTATCCATTGCAGTACTACTGTGTTACCATAGAGAGTCTCTCTCCCTCTTTCTCTGTCTCTGTGTCTCTCTCTCCCCCTCTCCTCTGTGGTGAAGTCAAGCTGTGATATGATCAGGAGGCTGTTCTCTGACCTCAGTTGCGTGTGCGTGTAGACTTGCGTTTACAAGCACAGTTATTATAATTGTGCAATCGCCTGCAAAGTGGCATTTTAGATCTCGCAATTGCACACAGGGGCAAATTATACACATGCGGTCTCGGGCACAGGTAACGCCCGAGCGCATGGAAACACGGATAAACACGCGTGCTGGAGATCCGAACAGCATGCATGAATCGACAGGCTGGCAGGCAGTGAAGGAATCGGAGCTGAACGCAGTGTAGGACTATCAGGGACTCTTTCTGTTGCATGCACATGTAGTTGTGCTTATTTGACCCTGATAAGTTTACTGTGGTATTTTTATAGTCACCCCCCCCTCATGCTTTTCCTGTGGTTATACTTGGCATTTACCATAGTTTGACATTTTTATAATTCACTTTGAGACCTCTCTGTGCTTTACAATGCTTCCCTATGCTTTACCAGACCTCTGTGTGCTTTACAATGCTTCCCTATGCTTTACCACACCTCTCTGTGCTTTACAATGCTTCCCTATGCTTTACCAGACCTCTCTGTGCTTTACAATGCTTCCCTATGCTTTACCTGACCTCTCTGTGCTTTACAATGCTTCCCTATGCTTTACCAGACCTCTCTGTGCTTTACAATGCTTCCCTATGCTTTACCTGACCTCTCTGTGCTTTACAATGCTTCCCTATGCTTTACCTGACCTCTCTGTGCTTTACAATGCTTCCCTATGCTTTACCAGACCTCTCTGTGCTTTACAATGCTTCCCTATGCTTTGCCAGACCTCTCTGTGTTTTACAATGCTTCCCTATGCTTTAAATTGCTGTCTGTGCTTTATTACACTTTGCAATGCTTTTATTGTGAGAAGCTCTTCAGAGACCTCAAGGAGGCAGTGAATGTGTCTCATGCCCCTGGCAGGAGGTAGCAGGGGGGTGTGAGTATTGACTGGGGTCTGGCAGCCCCCTCACATCTGCTGCACAGTCACACGGTGATGTGTCATTAGAACAGAACACTGTGCTCCTGTGTCTCCCCACTCCCCTCCCTCTCCCTCCTCTCCCATTCACTGTGTCACAGCATAAATGAGAATCTCACAGAGGGGCCATGACGAGACACTGACCCACACAGACAGGCACTGACACAGAGACGCACACACAGACACACTGACCCACACAGACAGGCACTGACACAGAGACGCACACACAGACAGTGCACACTGACACACTGCCTGACACACAGGCACACACACAGAGGTCCACGTACAACACACACACTGACCTGACACAGACAGGCACTGACACACACACACACACACAGACACACTTACACACACACAGACACAACACACACACCACTCACAGAACTGACAGAGACACACACACACACACACCCAATGTCTGTGTGGTGGACACATGACACACACAAACAGTGACACACATGTGTCCAATGTGAGACACACACACAGATACCACAGAGAGACACACACACACACACTACCCAAACAGAGACACTGACACACACACTGAAGCACACAGACACTACTCCCAAGACACACACACACAGACACATACACAGTGTTTGGGCCACATTTGATTAACACGTTTCTCTGTACACACATGGATTTGAATAGATATATTTAGATAGATTATGAGTTTTATATTAATACGTTGCTTTGTCATGCATTTTCATTGAGGTCTCTGATATAGTCAGCATCACTAATACAAACCAAAAGTCAAATAAACAAAAAAAACAAACCTCTGAAGTATCTTGGTCCTGCACCTGCCTGCAAGCCGCAGACCGCTCTGCACTGGTCATAAATCTTTCCTAAGTAATGCCCTCTGGGTGCTGAAAGCTGGCTGTGTCAGTGGAGCTGTTATCGGAGCAGGGCTGTTTGTACAGGAGCCCCGCACACATTATCATCCCTCCCGCGTTCAAACACAGGGCAGAGTGCCGGGCTCACACACACAGAGCCTGGGGGTGCATGTCCCTGGAGATTCACACACACGCACACACACACACACACAGGGGGTGCATCTCCCTGGAGATTTCACACACACGCACACACACACACACACACACAGAGCCTGGGGGTGCATCTCCCTGGAGATTCGGACACACACACACACACACACAGAGATCGGGAGACACACACACACAGAGCCTGGGGGTGCATCTCCCTTGAGATTTGGACACACACACACACACACACACACACACACACACACACACACACAGAGCCTGGGGGTGCATCTCCCTGGAGATTCGGACACACACACACACACACACACACACACACACACACACACACACACACAGAGCCTGGGGGTGCATCTCCCTGGCGATTCGGACACACACACACACACACACACACACACACACACAGAGACAGACAGACACAGAGATCGAGAGAGAGACACACACACGCACACACACACACACACAGAGCCTGGGGGTGCTTCTCATTAGAATTGTTTCCCTCTCTAGTGCTCCTTTACCGAGGTAGTCTTGTTTGTAAAGTAGGCAAGCCCAGAAAACACACACACACTATTGCAAGCAGACTCCCGTCTCCCAGCCACGTTTTCATCAATGGGGTGGAATTTACAGAAGGTGCTGCGGCGTGATTGGCGGGGAGGGCTGGAACGCTCCGGAATGTTCTGACAGCAGCACCTGTATGATGCAGTTCTCTGTATTTGAAGCATTGTGGATTTTCCTGTTGTTAGTGCATCTTTTGTAAAGCGCTTCGTGATGGTGCTCCACTATAAAGTAAAAATTGATAAGTGTGCGTTACAATTCCAGTACTGGAACTGAAAGACAGGGAGGGCTTTCTGAAGGTGGTGTTATAGATAAAGCAGTGTATAGCTGTTTGCCTATTGCTCAGCCAAACATGGAAGAATTTGAACAATTTTCTTTGTCGTCGGTCATTGTGAATAAAATGTTCAGCTCTGAGTATCAGAGGGTTAAACACCCCCCCCCGTGTTTCTGTGTAATTTGCCTGCGTTGTGTTCACTGTAATTATACATTCTCCCCAAACGCGCAGAAAAAAGGATTTGAGGAGCACTATACAACTTTTTGGATTTCTCGAGTTCCACCTTAAAAAAAATGAAATAAATAAAAATAATACTAATCTGTGCGTTGTCAGGGAATTCCGTCTGGGGGGGGGGTGTGTCTTCGGTGCCCCTCTGAGCTAAGCATTAATCAACCTGGGGGGGGGCTAGAGGAGTGATGTAATAGCATTAGTAGATCGAACAGCGTGTCCTTTTTTAAAAAAAAAAAAAAAAAAAAAACCCACACGGTGTTGATGAATCACCAGAAGAAGAAACGAGGGTTTGCGTTTTTATTGGGCTCTAGTAAGCTTGTCATCAAGCACAAGCGCACTTCTGCCAAACAGGGGAAAGCCACATTTATTTTTTGAATGAGAGAGAGAGAGAGAGAGAGAGAGAGAGAGGGAGAGAGAGAAGCCGTGCAGAACAGCAACCAAACAGAATTATCTGAACACGAGGAGAGACTGTAATTGACTGTTTTTCTATTATTATTATTATTATTATTATTATTATTATTATAGTATTAGTATTATTATTTAACCAAATTATAACAGGAAAAAGCACCATTTCAACATGTTTGTTGCTGTTTTTGGGGAGATTAAAAAAACACCATTTATTTGATTTTTTTTTTTTGTAATTATTATTAATATTATTATTGGAAGGGTACAGTAACTGTATTTAGCGTGCTGCACTCCCGCTGGTCCGGAGGATAAAGCCATTGGAGATTTTTGGAGATTATTTATTCATTTATTTATTTAATGTGTTTTGATTTCAGAAGTACCCCCGTGGCTCGCCAGTGTTTTGGTGCTAGGGTTACCAGAGCCGGAAAGCATGACTGCAAACGTGGAGCTGTGATCTGTTGTAATTTGGAGAGACACTTTGCCGTCCTAGCAGGAGCATTTAAAGGTAACCCTCGCACTATTTATTCGTGTGTGTGTGTGTGTGTGATTTTAATTGGTCCTGGTTGTAGCCTTAGAAACGTGGATATTTAACACTTTCTCGTCCGGCAGTGTTTTTCTTGGAAGGGGGCGCTGCTGTATTCGTTTTTAAGATATGAGTTGTGTGTGTGTGTGTTATTAGTTTCAGGTTAATCGTTCTTAGTAGTAGAAGTTGGGTTTCGGTGCATCAAAAGGACGTGTGTGTGTGTGCGGAGCTGGGGGGGGAGGGGGGGGGGGGGGGGGGGGGGGCAATTCGACACGGCTTCTTTGTTACTCGTGAAGTGTCTGTGCAAGCAGACCGGGGCTCACAATGCAGTAAAAGGCGAGTTGCGTAAAGTTCAGTTCCAGATTATGAGCGGGGGGGGGGGGGGATTGGGGAAGGGAAGTTTTTTTTTTTAAAATGTTTTTGTATCATAGTCCTGCGGAAACCCCCTGAAGCACCTGGACCGTATTCAGAGTGTGTTTAAAGGGTGAGTGCGGGTGTAGGTGGATCTCTATTGAAGCGATCGGCTCTGTTGTCGGGTGGAGTGTTGTAATCGATCGTTTTTACAGGAATCGAGTTTTTATTTGTATTTTTCATAGATCACGTTGAATGAACTTTACAGCTGGTTTCATTATCCTTTTGAAATGATAAAAAAAAATAAAATAAATAGACGACTAACTTTTAGTCTTTTGAATTTTGTATACGACTGAATGAATATTTACATTTTTATGAAGCATGCAATTTGTGTGTGTGTATATATATGTATGTATGTATATATAAATTATATATTTGTGTGTGGTGTTTATCTATATGTAGTGTGGTGTTTATCTCTATCTAACTATCTATAATTACTTTAGCAATGACAAGTCTGTTTTGAAAAGATGGAATAAGCCGTTTGAGGGTGAGGAGGGTGATGATGAGTTATCAGGTTACAAAACATCACTGTGTTCGTTCTGAATCGGCGAGCAATGGATTTTAAACGACGTTCCTGTACCTTTAGGCGGAGCGTTTACTATAGGGAAGATCCGTTTCATCACAAGGGTGTTCCCTAAGCCGAAAACTGTTCCCCTGGGGGGTGTTCCGATTAATAACGGCTCTGTAAAGGGTCATGTGATCACATTCTCTTTTGCCAGTCAGACGCGTGTGGATTTTTCTTGCCGCTTGGTAACTAGCGGGTCCGTTTCAGTTCTCGCTCGCTCTTACTCTGGCTTTTTACAAACAGGAAGAAAAAAAAATAATAACCTTTTACACCATTTCAGATTTGCAACATTTTTTTGTAAAAGTAACGAAATGTTACAAAGGCAGTGGTGTTTAAACCTGGCAGCTCTCTTGTTAAACTCTTACCCAGTGTGCCCTATTATCCCTTTTGTTCCAGTTGAACTGTATTCTTTTGTTCCAGTTTAGCTGCCGTCGGAGTGTCGTTCAATCCTAGGATATGGGTGGGCTCTGGCATTTTAACAGTATGAATCGATTCTATCCCGGGTTCAAATACTTCCAGGGTCATGTTTGGGGAGGATTGTATAGCAGTTACACCATCTGGTTTATGTGGGGAAGAGAGCAGGTTTAACTTGTGAGCTTCAATCCTGCCCTGGTCTGGAGGGAGCCCCCTTTCTCTTAGGGGGGTGAGTGAGGGAGGGAGGGAGCAGTTCAGTCTCCGTGCCTCAAGCCTGCCCTGGACTAGAGGGAGCCCCCTTTCTCTCAGGGGCGTGAGGGAGGGAGCAGTTCAGTCTCCGTGCCTCAAGCCTGCCCTGGACTGGAGGGAGCCCCCTTTCTCTCAGGGGGGTGAGGGAGGGAGGGAGCAGTTCAGTCTCTGTGCATCAAGCCTGCCCTGGACTGGAAGGAACCCCCTTTCTCTTAGGGGGGTGATGGAGGGAGGGAGCAGTTCAGTCTCGCTGTGTGCGAGTACGGTTCAGTTTCCTCTTCACAGTCACTTGTTATTCTTTCGTGAGCGTGAGGCAGCAGAGAGACACTGGTGACACTGCTGTCACAGCGGCATTTCAGAAGAGCCGGTCGCCCCGCTACTTTCACTCTGAATCACCCCAGAGTCACTTTTACTGAAATCACCTCTCCTTTGAGCTCGAAACACTCACAGCTTTCAGAAATGACGCTGCTGTGGGACTGGAAACCGCCAAGAGTTCCCGGTCTCTTCTGAAGAGATGTTTTCAGAAGCGTTTTCAGGAATAGTTAGCGTTCCAAATAGTTAGCAGTACTGAATCTTTTTGAGATGCATCTATGAACTGTGATCCTATATTTACACAGACTTAGGACAGAGGGAAGACACTGCTTCACACAGAGAGCGGTGAAGGGGGTGGAACGGGATACCTAGTCCCTTTGTCGAGGCAGAAGCGCTGGGATCCTTTTGAGGCCTGACTTGACGAAGTTCTGAGCTCTGTCAGCTGCTCGGAGCGGGCCGAGCTCTGCTGGGCTGATCGGTTTCCTCTGGGTCGTATATTTTGATCCGTGTTCGGTGTGCATTGCTGTGCGGGCTGCTTGCCAGATAAAGGCGGGTTCTTTGCTATTTCAGAGTGAGGCCAGCAGCATGGCTTGTGAGGGTGTTTGAATAACGCTGTCAGGAAAGGGGAAGCATTGAAAGAATGCTTCACACACTCTGTTTGTCATCCTCTTATAGTAAAGCTGCACAAACAGGTTATTCGATTGTCCGGACGGAGCTGTCTGGCAGGAATCAGGCTCTGACGATCAGGTGGAGGGTCGCTGATTCGTCGTTCACAGTGAAGCGAGGGCAGAAACAGCTGCTCGGGTTTGTGTGGATCGCTCTTCTCCCCATGTGCCATCAGGCCATGGTGAAATAAGTGTTGACTTTTTTTTAAAAAACACATCACATGATGTCGGCCGGGGGGGGGGGGGGACAAATCCAGCATTTGTACAAGTTGTTATCATTGGTGCAAGTCATCGTTCTGAGTGGTGGTGTGACGCAGTTTAGATGGCTTTTTGAAGTGACTCAAAACCCATGTCTGGCTGTGTGTCATTTTGGCTGCGAAAGGAACAGTGGAAAGCCGTTACCTCTGCTTTCCTTGAATCAGCTCTTACTCTCAGTCTTTCCAAAGTTCAAGGCTTGTGAAAGAACACCCAGTCAGTAGTTGTTGGGGATTTTTTTAGCTGTTTTTACTCCCATGTGATCTAACCCATGAGTGTTGGAAAACACACGGCCGTGTGAGATTTCTCTGAATTCAGCTCGCAGGAGGGCTGAGAGAGGAAACTGAAACCGGTGTTCAGGGTAGACGAGTTCTCCTAACACTTTCTGTTTGATTCGTTCAACACCGCTTCAGTGCTAGTTAACCCATTAAGTACCAAATAAATTTTTCTTTATTACAAAAAAAAAAAGCACTATCTGTAATTATGTAACTTTGATACATTCTGAATCGACATTTCTTCACGGTTAATTTGAAATTCTTCGTTTTGGCTACAAACTGCTATTTTGAGGACAGTCGCGAGACGCGTTCCTGTGAAATTTCATGCCGGCTGTGAAGGTTCGCGCCTCGAAAACTGAGCCGCTTTATCACTGCGGGGGGAAAAAAATCCACCAAGAAATGGATCGTTTTTAGAAACATTTAGCGGCGACTTTTGCTCACAAAATCAGGGTCAGTTCTCATAACAGTATAGTTAGAGAGAGAATTAACACGACAGGTCAATGATGCCAGTTCAGAATGCTCCAAAATATTACAAAGCCGCTCGTCTAAATGAGGGCAGCGGCACTTCGTGGGTTAACTTAGACTGGTTTTGCACAATCTTATAATCTTGCATGTCAGTGAAGCTGGATTGAAGTGACTACCCTTGTAAACGGGCAGCCAGCACGGTGGGAGATTAACACTTCAGTGTCTGGTTGTTTTGAGACCCTCCAGTTAGCACTAATCTTGAACTGAGAGACTTCTAGTGGGAACGTTAGTCATCGAATTTACACTGAAGACACTGAGAAAGACTTCTAGTGAGAACTGAATATATTTTGTTTCTTTCAGTATTTCACAAGATTAGTGCCGGTCCTGAGCTTTGAAACCACACTGTCTGGTTAAACTGTTAAAATGCCACTGACTGGTTTTGCTTCGTCATCATTGGAGGAAGTAAAACAAAAGAACAAACACAAAAACTGGCGGCCTGGTTTCTACGGCAACGTGTTTGTTCTGAGGATTGGGCTTGTTGTGCTGTTTTGTTGTTTGGTTTATTTGTTCTCATTCTTCCAGGAAGCAGTAGGCAGTGTTTCTTGGCGTGACTTTGAGTATGTAGGTCAGTGCCTTCTAGTTTTAAATTTTATGCTGAGCGAGGCCTCTTTTTGTTATCAGAACGCTCCAGCTTGGAATGGTGTGTGAGGCTGCCGTGGCAACTAGTCGCCAGGGGAAACCAAGCTTGTAATGTTATTTTGGCGCTGAAACAGACTGTTTTAAACTCATTTTTTATTATTTTATTAAGGCGTCTGCATGGCGAGGCTTTGCGCACACACACACACCCAGAGACAGACACAGATGCACACTCGGAGAAACACACTCTGAAAAACAAAACCGAAATCTTTTACAATCCCAACAAACTTGATCAGACCTTTTCCCACACCACACTCCAAAGCTTAGGCAGCCATTTCGATTACTCAGAAACTCCCCAGCTGTCTCGTTCCATCAACAGGCAGGTATTACTGGGGAAACCGTTGAAAGAGAGACTCCCAGTTAAGGGAAGTGGTGTTGAATTAGAAGCAGCGTTTCTGGGTTGGGGTTGGGGTTGGCAGGGAGGGTCCATTCTAGTTATGGCCAAAAGTTTAGCATCTCCCTATAGAATGAACTAGCTTTGGTTCATAAAGTCGAACGAAAGCTGCTGAATAATGTTTCCATATTGAGTTGAACTCCGCTTTGTAGTCTCTTCCACAACCTGACACAATTGTGACATTTCTGGAATCTAACATGAAATTCTACTGTGCTGCTATTATGGCTTCTGGTAGACCTTTTTTTTTTTTTTTTTTTTTTTTTTCATTTAAAATAATATTTATAAAATTGTAAGCCACCAAAAAATGTTCGTCATTTTCCACAGCTTCCCTCCAGTGGTGGAGAGACTGTTCCACAGGAACCTGCGTGCAGGAAGGAAGTCGTTCCTGTACGCACACGCAGAGCGAGGGAGGCCCACTTCCTGTGTCTCCTGACGTCTTCCTGTCTCTTCTGCTCACAAGTCACAGCTGGACTTTGATGAACTGAAACAGGGGAAAAGATAGACAAGAGACACACACAGCAATGCCTAGCCAGGATAGGTAACAGTCAATCAATCTTTATTTTCTATAGCGCCTTTCATAGTGGCCCACCATCACAAAGCGCTTTACAAGATAGTGAGGATCAATGCATAATACATTAAATACAGTGAAATACAGGGCAGAGCGCATTCAATACAAACAGCATATAACACAATGCAGATACATTAAATACAGTGAAATACAGGGCAGAGCGCATTCAATACAAACAGCATATAACACAATGCAGATACATTAAATACAGTGAAATACAGGGCAGAGCACATTCAATACAAACAGCATATAACACAATGCAGATACATTAAATACAGTGAAATACAGGGCAGAGCGCATTCAATACAAACAGCATATAACACAATGCAGATACATTAAATACAGTGAAATACAGGGCAGAGCACACTCAATACAAACAGCATATAACACAATGCAGATACATTAAATAAAGGCATTGCATTAAATACAAGGCTAGGATGTGAATTCTAGACACTGTGGATGCGTGTGTCATACAGAATCACACGAATAAGATGCAGTGAGAAACCTGAAATAGCAAATTTAGACAACAGCTAGCAACAGAAATCAGGCTGAGGTGTGTCTGATTAGACTCTGAAAACAGGAATAGATCAAACCGCTATGGAAACAGCCATGCATGCTGGATGCAGATGGTTTGTTAATGCTTTTAAATAGTTGTATAGACATAAAGACCTTGTCTGGAGCCGTGAGACTCTGCTTTCGGAAATCTGTCTCGCTTGTGTGGCACAGGGATAACGTTTGCTATGAGAATTGGCGGAAACTCTGTGGGTTGTGTGTGCGCACGTTTCTGTGTGTGCCTCTCTATGTGTTTGTGTGTTTCTCTGTAGGTCTTTGTGTGTATGTACACGCCTGTGCGTTTCTGATCTCTGTGTGTGTGTGTGTGTGTGTTTCTGTTCTCTGTGTGTGTTTGTGTTTCTGTTCTCTGTGTGTGTGTGTGTGTGTTTCTGTTCTGTGTGTGTGTTTGTTCTTTCTGTTCTGTGTGTGTGTGTGTTTGTTCTTTCTGTTCTGTGTGTGTGTTTGTTCTTTCTGTTCTGTGTGTGTGTGTGTTTCTGTTCTGTGTGTGTTTGTTCTTTCTGTTCTGTTCTCTGCGTGTGTGTTTCAGGATGTCACGAAGCCCCACGCTGTTCCTGCTGCTCTGCCTCTCCTCGTACGGATGAAGGATGAGCAGCCCGTTTACGGAGAGGCTCAGCGCAGGCACCCGGGAGAGCAGGAGTTCTTTAACATCTGATAAGAGGCACTTCACACACGTCCCCTCACAACCTCCTCGCTCTCAAGGGGAGCTCTGAACCCCAGGACTGGGTGCAGCTGCAGCAGGGCTAGTGTGGGTTTGTAACCCTGCTCAAACTCCTGGCTCCTGATCATTGCAATATTAATAATAATAGACTTCATTGAGGGGAGCTCTGAACCCCAGGACTGGGTGCAGCAGCAGCAGCAGGGCTAGTGTGAGTTTGTAACCCTGCTCAAACTCCTGGCTCCTGATCATTGCAATATTAATAATAATAATACTAGACTTCATTGAGGGGAGCTCTGAGCCCCAGGACTGGGTGCAGCAGCAGCAGGGCTAGTGTGAGTTTGTAACCCTGCTCAAACTCCTGGCTCCTGATCATTGCAATATTAATAATAATAACAGACTTCATTGAGGGGAGTCCTGAACCCCAGGACGGTGCAGCAGGGCTGTGGTTTGAGTTTCAATAGGAGAAAATCAGGGTTAAGTATATGTTTATTCTTTTATTTTGTCGTGCGGTCGTGGATTCCCCTTGCGGCTGTCGCTTCCTGTTTATTTACAGAGAGCATCACAGCCCAGCGAGCCGAGTCATTCTGAGAGTGACATCACACGGGAGAATTTCTCAAAATGTCAAGCCCCTCCCACGACACGCCGCACCCCCCGTCCCCTCCCCCGCAAGCGATGAGTCAGACGCTGGCCTGTGAACCACACAGGGGTTAATATTTTGGGAAAGCGGTATTTTGATCACGTTCTGTGCTTTCATGGTTATTTCCCTGTTAGACAAAGTGAAATCTCCTGTTACCAGAATTCAACTTCCCTTGAACCCAGCCCTGTCTGAGTGTGTCTGTCTGTCTCTGTGTCATTGTCTATCTCAGTGTGTCTGTCTGTCTGTTTGTGTGTCAGTCTGTCTGTGTGTCTTTGTCTGTGTGTCAGTCTGTCTGTCTCTGTGTCAGTCTTGTCTGTGTGTCCGTCTGTCTGTCTGGCTCTGTGTCAATCTGTCTGTCTCTGTCAGTCTTGTTTGTCTGTGTGTCTGTCTGCCTGTCTGTGTGTGTCACAGAATTTAACAGCTTTATATAGCAGCTTGGTCGGTCCCAGCGTGTGTCTCATTAAACTTGTAGTGAAAGCTGGCGTGCTGAGCAGTGGGAGTCTTATTTCCCAGATGGTTTGTGCAGGGGAGAGTGTGAGATTGTGGTGCACAGTTCTGCCGGACGGCAGGTGACCGCCGTGTGTGAGTAACGCAGGGGTGCGCTCAGCTCAGCTGTGTAAACAGAGAAGGACGGGGTGAGTAATGTTTCTACTTGGGAGTCTTTCGAAAGCATTGAAAGTAGCTTGTAGTGGAAATGTTTGTCATTGAGTTCATTAGCTTGTTATTTTAAGCATTTCTAAATTTAGCACTGTTGACTGTGTAATGGAGTAATGCAGTTGAATGTGATCTGTCTGTATATATATATATAATTTACAGCACTAGACCCTGATATTGATGTGATCCAGCCCTCTGAAATGTCTTTATAATATACAGCGCTAGACCCTGATACTGATGAGATCCAGCTCTCTGAAATGTCTTTATAATATACAGCGCTAGACCCTGATATTGATGAGATCCAGCCCTCTGAAATGTCTTTATAATATACAGCACTAGACCCTGATATTGATGAGATCCAGCCCTCTGAAATGTCTTTATAATATACAGCGCTAGACCCTGATATTGATGAGATCCAGCCCTCTGAAATGTCTTTATAATATACAGCGCTAGACCCTGATATTGATGAGATCCAGCCCTCTGAAATGTCTTTATAATATACAACACTAGACCCTGATATTGATATTGATGATCCAGCCCTCTGAAATGTCTTTATAATATACAGCACTAGACCCTGATATTGATGAGATCCAGCCCTCTGAAATGTCTTTATAATATACAGCACTAGACCCTGATATTGATGAGATCCAGCCCTCTGAAATGTCTTTATAATATACAGCACTAGACCCTGATATTGATGAGATCCAGCCCTCTGAAATGTCTTTATAATATACAGCGCTAGACCCTGATATTGATGAGATCCAGCCCTCTGAAATGTCTTTATAATATACAGCACTAGACCCTGATATTGATGAGATCCAGCCCTCTGAAATGTCTTTATAATATACAGCACTAGACCCTGATATTGATGAGATACAGCCCTCTGAAATGTCTTTATAATATACAGCACTAGACCCTGATATTGATGAGATCCAGCCCTCTGAAATGTCTTTATAATATACAGCACTAGACCCTGATATTGATGAGATCCAGCCCTCTGAAATGTCTTTATAATATACAGCACTAGACCCTGATATTGATGAGATCCAGCCCTCTGAAATGTCTTTATAATATACAGCACTAGACCCTGATATTGATGAGATCCAGCCCTCTGAAATGTCTTTATAATATACAGCACTAGACCCTGATATTGATGAGATCCAGCCCTCTGAAAAGTCTTTATAATATACAGCGCTAGACCCTGATATTGATGAGATCCAGCCCTCTGAAATGTCTTTATAATATACAGCACTAGACCCTGATATTGATGAGATCCAGCCCTCTGAAATGTCTTTATAATATACAGCCAGCTAGACCCTGATATATGATGAGATCCAGCCCTCTGAAATGTCTTTATAATATACAGTGCTAGACCCTGATATTGATGAGATCCAGCCCTCTGAAATGTCTTTATAATATACAGCGCTAGACCCTGATAATGATGCAATCCAGCCCTCTGAAATGTCTTTATAATATACAGCACTAGACCCTGATATTGATGAGATCCAGCCCTCTGAAATGTCTTTATAATATACAGCGCTAGACCCTGATATTGATGAGACCCAGCCCTCTGAAATGTCTGTATCAGAAATGACCTGGCATTGCTCTGTACTCTAAATTAATAAATGTTGTGTGTAGATTATTTTACATTTCGGCCAAAGTACAGAAGAACCTGCTCTTTAAATTGTGAGAGCAAACCACGGGTGATTGAAAGGGTTATTTTATGATGGGTTGTTTGATGTGCTGTAAATCAAGGTTCAGGTTTGAAAGTGTAAACTGTAGTAGTGTCACACACACAGCTCGATAGAAACAGTGTGGTGTGGGTACTTGTGTTCACACACTCTGTGAAAACAGCGTTCCGTGAATCAGCTGCTCAGTGCGATGGCAGACTAGGGTCAATGTGAGAGAGTATTGAAGTTCACTAGGTCAACTGCACAAAACCCCTTCACTTCAGTCTCCACTTAGTTTAAGCGTTGCCTGAGTTAAGGGTTTTGCACAAAGCAGCTAATTTTAGTCAATAGTTCCGGGAAATACTTCCTTAAGTGTTAAACTTGGTGTTTTGTGCAAAGCCCTCTAAAGCTGGCTTTCTCAACTGTGGTCCTGGGGACCCCCTGTGTCTGCTGGTTTCCAACAGAGCTCTCAATCGCTGACCCTTCGTTGAACTGAGTATCTTGCTTGATTCGACCTTTGTCATTGTTCTCCGCTCTTAAACGGTTGCAGAGTTCAAGTTATTTATAACGTTAGGGCTAACTTGAACTCTGCTGCTGTTTTTAAGAGCTGAAAACAAGTACAAAGGTCTAATGAAGCTAGTTATTAGTTCAGTTGAGAGATCGGTTGAAATGAAATCCAGGAGACACGCACGGGGGGGGGGGCGGGGGCGCTGAATCCATGACCCGGACCTAGACGAGACTTTTCATGCAGAGCTGAAGGTGAGAGAATGCTTATATGCCAGGATTGTGATGTCAGTGGACTGTTTTGAAATATTTTTCGAGGTCAATTAAGGGTAAACGCCACTAATAACAAGCAATAATAAAATTTAAAACGATTAATTAAAAAGAAGCTGTCGGAGATCATACCTAACGAAGGTAAAGTTTGTACAGAAGTCGGTGAACTACACTGCCACCCAGAGGTGAGCCTGGGAATTAGTTTCGAAGGTTTTTTTTTTTTGCTGAGAATGACATAATAACATTGGCATTATTTCATTATAAAACACACTGACCTCTGTTCTTTAAACTTTTTTGTTAATAAAGTGTTCAGAAAAATGACAAACTAATAAACTCTCTCCCTAAAACAACTGAAAAGTCGTTTTTAATCAACCAGAATAAAATATAGCCTCTTTCGAGTTTCATAAATATTCAGCTTGTGAATTATCAGGTCGGGGCGCTGACTTTTTAAAATGATTCAGTGGGGTCAAAAATAAAACCCCCTCTCTTCTATTTTAAAACTGGAAGGCGAGGAAGACAGAGTTCAATCTGCAAGCCTGCGGAGAATGAATGGACAGAATGTTTTTTTTTCTAAATATATATCTTTTTTTATATTTAGAAGGCTTTGTTCTGTCCTCTCCCCCGCCTCTACAAGCATGTTTTAAATGTGAGCTCTCGCTGCTTTTACAGAAACAGCCACTTCACCAGCATTGCTGGCCACAAATAGTCCTTTCTGTTGTCCCTTTCTCTGAGTTTCTAAATGCGTCTTCGCCGAATCTCTCACCAGTATGGCATTCAGGTCCTTTTGTAAGCCAGCTCCTGCAACATCATGCTTTAAAGAGAGTATGTGGATCTGTGCTTTTGAGAGCACAGCCTGTCTCTGCTTTGTGGATAGCATCAAAGACTGGAGCTTGGGGGGGGGGGGGAATCTGCTACCACATGACCACCCTTCATGTAGGAAGGGGGCAGGTTCGTCATCACAAGGACTCTTTAAAAACTGCAGCCAGGCATCAGAGACATCGCTGCTTGCTGTCAGGGAATATGCTTACTCACAGTACTGTAGTTCAGTTAACAATTATTACAGACAGTCTACTGAGAATTGTTTTTATATTGTAGTTTGTTAAAAAGGTGTCTCTCTCGTAAAATCATTTTTATATATTACATAGTACTTTATTGTGAAATATGCATGGATCAACTTTAGTTTTTTTTTGGTTGTGATCCCCAGGGCATCTCTATGAACGGCAGTTTGAATTGTTTTCAGTTGTTAAATTAAATAAGGTAAGAAATAGATGTACCCTGTGTTATTTATTTTTTATGCATATTTTGTTAGGATATGTTAGATTTTATTTTTGTGTTTTTGTTATAGAGCTATTATTGAAATAAATACAAAGTACAACGAGGGAGGAGAAGGATCGCGGAACGTTGCAGTTCAGTGGATCGACATTGAACTCGTCTCTCCCTCTCTCGTCCAGTGTGTTTCTATGGAGCTGTGAAGACACACAGAGTACCTCTGAGCGGACGCTTTGCAGAGACAGATTCGTGTGTATAGACGCACGCACACGGATAAGAAGGACTTCATTTCTCTAAACTGGGAGAGGGACCAGGAACAGACTGCAGTGGAGAGCCTTGCAAACTCAGCTAACGTGGTAAGTAGACCAGCGTAAAATCTCCCATAGTAAAAGCATAGCAAAGTGTAATCCAGCACAGTTAAAGCATAGGGAAGCATTGTAAAGCACAGAGAGGTCTGGTAAAGCATAGGTAAGCATTGTAAAGCACAGAGAGGTCTGGTAAAGCATAGGTAAGCATTGTAAAGCACAGAGAGGTCTGGTAAAGCATATTAATAAATATGGCAAACCAGGGTAAGCTCTGGTAAATATATTGTATAATCACAGGAAACACATGGCAGAACTGCAAGGATACTGCTGCAAACTTGTATAATGGGAGAGAACTTCCTCAAACTGTTTGTGCTGAATTTAAAAACGTACGTTTCTCATTGAATTGTAGCTTCTTTTTAGTGTTTCTAAAGTCATCCAAATGCTGAACTAAACCCACACTGCTGCGCAGTGCTATAGCAAGCGTATTCGTGCCGAGGGAAGCGATGGTCAAATGCATCCTGATTACAGCGCAGCCTAGAGCTCTGTATGTTATACTGACCCTCAGATAATAAGTTAGTAATGCTAAAATGGATTTGAAAATAGGGTTGTGCTCATGCCCCATTATAATTCTCCTCTCTCTCTCCCCCTCCCCTGTCTGCCTCTCTCTCTCTCCCCTGTCTGCCTCCCCTCTCCTCTCTCTCTCTCTCTCTCTCTCCCCCCCTCCCCTCTCTCTCTCTCTCTCCTCCCCCCTCCCCTGTCTGCCTCCCCTCTCTCTACCTCTCTCTCTCCTCTCTCAGGCTGGATGCATCACACAGTGGATCAGTTTGGAGGGCGCAGCAGCAGCAGCAGCATCACTTTCCCTCTGGAAGGCCGGGGGGGGCCATGGGGACCCCCAGGCAGCCGAGCTTGGATACCCCCCTCCAGGTAGCATTCTGCAGCACCCTCCTCCTTTCTCACTGTGGAGCATTCTGGATAGTGCGCGTGTTTTTTATTTTATTTTTTTTGCGCTGCAAATAGAAATTCGATAAATCTTTTAATTCTTTTTTCCCCTCTTCTTGCTCGTGCAGGGGCCCATCCAGCATCGGGCAATCACAGCTTCCCTCTCACATGCCGGCAGGTCACATGACCAGCCCCGCCCACCCCAGCAAGCTCTACTTTCCGCCGGGGTGAGTAAAGCAGTGTTCGTAAAGGGATGGATAAATAAACTCTCTTCTAGTCTTTCTATGTGCTCCAGTGATTAAAGAAAGGGGCTTTATTACCAGGAGGTTCCAGGTTCAAATCCAGGCTCAGCCACTGACTCCCTGTGTGAGACCGTGAGCGAGTCACTGACCCTCCTCGTGCTCCATCCTTCAGATGTAAAACAAACGAGGTCCTATTGGAAGAGAGTTCACCCTCCTAGTCTCTGGAAGTCGCTCTGGATAAAAGCGTCTGCTGAATGGGGACTAATGGGAAAACTAGCAATGATGACCACATGTGAATCTCATATAAAAGAAATATAAATAAATTGAAAAAATATTTAATGAAAAATGTTTATTGTGTCTCTGCTATTTTCAATATTTCATGCATGGAAGGGTTAATAGGGCTTTCCCAACGATTTTAATGTTCTCTCTGTCTCTTCCCCCCTCCTCTCTCTCTCTCTCTCTCTCTCTCTCTCTCTCTCTCTCTCTCCCCCCTCCTCTCTCTCTCTCTCAGCCCCGCTCCCCCCCGGCCCCTGCTCTCTGACCGGATTGAGCTGATTCACGGGCTGGTCCAGTCTCTGCAGAGGGACCGTCATCAGGCCCGTCTGTGGGAGCAGTTGGGTCAGATCTACGAGTCTGAGCAGGAGCTGGAGGAGGCTCTGAGGTGCTACCAGAATGGGGCGCGTTGCCACGGCTACGGCCCGGGCCACACCCACCTCGCCGCGCGGGCCAATCAGCTGCAGAGGGTGAGGGGCAGCCAGGCGCTGTGAAACTTTCACTAAACAGGGTTGAAAAAAGTCAAAGTAATTCCGTCTTTAAGAATCAGTAGCAGGGATCCAAGAAAATACATTTTGCAATATCTTTTTTTTTTTTAAAAGCTGTAGGGGAGGGAATATATAAATATTTTTTTAAAAATGATCCAAGTGTATTTACTTAGTAGTACACACAGAGACGCAAGGAGAATTGCAAGTTTGTTGCAGATTGCTTGATGAATAAAGGGCTCTGTTTTATTGTATTTTTTCTCTCCAGTACCTGAGTCCAAACCAGCACCGGCCTCGCATTCTGCCTCCTCTGCATGAAGTGTGGGATCTTCTGCAGCAGGTAATCAATCATCCAGGAATCAAACTCTGACAAGCACAGCCATTACTGCAATAACACTGATGAAGGCACTAGAGCCCAAACGCTGCTCTGCTTGACTCAGTTTCGTTTCAGTAACACTGATGAAGGCACTAGAGCCCAAACGCTGCTCTGCTTGACTCAGTTTAGTTTCAATAACGCTGATGAAGGCACTAGAGCCCAAACGCTGCTCTGCTTGACTCAGTTTAGTTTCAGTAACACTGATGAAGGCACTAGAGCCCAAACGCTGCTCTGCTTGACTCTAGTTTTATAATGAAGGCATTAGCTGGGGATAAATTCTTCAGTGGATTAAGCTGCTATCTAATTTGGGGTTTTAAAAAAAAAAAAAAAAAAAAAAAAAAGCCAGTCATTTTGATCTTGACAATGATTTTGTGTTTTTGTTCGCAGCAAGCAAGAAATTACCCAGGGAAAAACGGCTGCCAACTGAAGCGGCCAGCAGCACACGTGGACCATTCGGTGATCCAGCACACCCCTCACGTTCACCATGTGGTACCTTCCACCCCTCCCAGTGAGGAGATCCCCAGTCCGGTGAAGAGAAGGAGGAGCATCAGCCCAGACCAGGTGAGACCAAGCAGAGGGGAAACACACTCTCCTCCTTTCCCAGTAGTGCTTCTTAAGGTCTTCCAGGATTTCACCCCCTATGGATCGCCAGCCTGCAGGGATCCCAAACACTGCAGCTGCACTAATACACAGGAATTGTAGTAGGAAGCCCAAGATGACAATTGAGCACAGAATCATTTTCATGTAACTTTATTTTTATTTTTTTATTTAATAAATAGAATATGACCCAAAACCTTTAACCCTTTTTCTTCCCTTCTCCCTCCCGCAGAGTAATCGTTCCGGAATGCCGCGCCCCCCCATGCCAAACCTGCCCCCGACACACCCCCTCCACCACCCGGGGGCGCACTACCAGCTGCCCAAGCCGGGGGGGCTGTGGAACCCCCTGCACAAGGGGGGGTCGCCCTGGCCCCCCGAGAGGAAGAACGACTATCAGGTGAGGTCTTCATCGGTCACTACAGGGTCTGGCTTCGCAGACCCTCATCAGATTTACTGAATACACAATATTGTGTTATTATTTTAATTTTAATTAATATTGTTATTGGTTTTTCTTTATTTCTTCACCAGGAGCAACAGAACCCAGTCCTGGGTGCTTACCCTTACAAGACCGCCCCTCCGTCTCCCATCCCCCCCTCCTCCTCCTGCCCACCCCTCCCCTCTCACTTCAACAGCAACCACATCCAGTACAGCGGCTACAGCAATCAGCAATACAGCAATCTGCCCAAACCCCAGCCCCAGACTCCAGCCCCAGGCCCCCTGGTAATGCAGGGCAGCCGCTACCCCCCCCTCCAGCAGCCAGCAGGGGAGAGCCGGCAGCACCCCAGCTACAACCATGGAGGCCAGGCGAGAGGTGCGGGGGACCCCAGGAACGATCCCAGAGAGACCAGTAGCAGCCAGCAGGTAAGGACCAGTGTGTACATTTTTTGTATTTTTATTATTTGTTTCTTTTTTATTTTAAGTTGAACCCACGCACGCGTGCTTACAGGGAGCCCTGCTCTTGACAGCCAGCCATCACAGGCAATATATGATCTCGGTAATATGATAGGTCCAAACGTTTTGTATCACCTAGAATGAACATAATATAGAGTCTTTTTAACTCGCATCATCAAAGAAGCTACAGAATGATAATGCAGAAGTCTGCCCGAGCCACAATAGCAGTACGGTAGTGTTTTACGCCACTTGCATTCCAGTAACCTTTATAGTCCTTATTCTCTCCCCTCTCCTCAGCAGGCCAGGCTCAACCTGCCCAATGTCTCACCAGCAAACATTACCTGTGTGCCTTACAACTCTCACCACCACCACCACCCCCCTCCTCATCACAGCCAACAAACTCTGCTGCCTCCACCACCGACACCAGCCCGCGGCAGCTCCTCCCTCAGCGGAATACCTCACGGCCTGGGCGCCGCCCCCTCTTCCCCCTCGACAAGTGAGAGCTGGAGAAAGCAGCAGCAAAGGAACAGCCACGCCTCCAGTGTGGTGAGTTTACTTTTGTTTTACCTTTCGAGTCGATCTGATCTCCTGTTACACGTCTAGTCCTGTAATTCGTACCTGCGTTACAAGGATCGCAAGACGACTCCCGTTGCGCAGCAGTTTCAGTAAACTTGATAACAAGTAACAAGCTCAGGTGTGTTTTTATTAAACTCGCAGTAAAACCAGGACTGGATCAAACTGCTATGCAACGCGAGCCTTATTCCCACCCCTCATGAACGCCTTTTAAATAACTTTTTTCCCCCCTGTCTTTCTTCTCCAGGCGTCAAGCCGGTACCCTGGAAATCAGGGTCTAGAAACTCAGGGTCACAGGCGACCTTTGGAGAGGGGAGCCCCCCTGTTAGGGCATGGGCCCCCTCACGCAGGCCGTCCCGCGATGCCAGGGACCACCCCCGCTGCCACGGACATCTGCCGGAGTAACCCCTACAGCGGCAGCAGCGCGGTCCAAGTCACGGCGCCCCCCACTGGCTCTCCGACTCCTGGCGTCCTGAGATCCACGGCAGGCTGGAAGGAGCCTCTGCCGACTCCGGTCCTGATGTCTCCGGGGCTGAGGGGAGGAAACCAGCTGCTGGGAGATCAGGACGGAAGAGAGGTCCAGCCTCCGTTAGAGAAACGGGAGTACTTTTACAATCGCTGTGAGCTGCCCCAGACTGCCAATGCTACAACTACACCAACATCCTCCTCTTGCTCCTCCTCCTCCCCCTGTAGCGTGCAGACGCCGCAGTTTGAGAAGGTGAAAAACACGACAGCCGAGACCAGCCACAAGCCGCCTCTGTCTCCTTCTCCTCCTCCTCCTGCCTCCGTGCAGCCCCCTCCCCGGGCCGCCCCCTCGCCCAGCCCTTACCGACACAAGCCTCTTCGCAGGCAGCCGCTGAGCATTGAGGAGGTGCTGGACAAGCTGGATGCAGAGCTGGAAGGCAGGGTCCGAGAACGGGAGATGGAGGAGGAGGAGGAGGAGGAGAGGGAAGGAAAGCAGCCGGAGGGAGACGGAGGAGATGAGGAGGAGGAGGTGGCGAGTCTGGAGTGCCTGCTCTCCACGCCTGCGGTCGAGGCTCGGGGGGAAGAGGACGGAAAGGCCTGTCCACGCTACGGGGAGAAAGAGCAGGGGCCTCCTTTCTGGCAGTCGGAAAAGGCCACGGCCCCCGTCATCGTTTCCGCTCCCTCTGCTTCCGCGGCCAGGCTGGATTTCGTCGCCAAGCGGGAGAGACAGAGTAGTGGGTCGGGCAGTCCTCCTCATCAACTACCCCAGGCTCCAAACACCTCAAGAACTGCATCGCCCTCACCGTCGCCCTCGCCACTGCCATCGTCGCTCAGGCCCTCGCAGACAGCAGCCGTTTTACCCAAAGACCCGGGCACCTCAGGGGTCCTGCCTCTCTTCCCCACAGAAACGCAGGAATACCCGACGACCAGGACAGAAGGAGGAGGAGGAGGAGGAGGGAGGAAACCCCCTGAGAAGCTCTTTGAAGATTTCCCCAGCCGGACGGGAGACCAGGGGACGGGGGACCAGTTCGAGGAGCCCATTCTCCCAGACGGCCTGGCAAATATCATGAAGATGCTGGACGAGTCGATCCAGAAGGAGGACGAGTTGTACAACGGCAGCGCTGACGGCGATCGCTACTCCCCCATCTCCCCTCTGCCCATGCCCCGGTCCCTGCCGGGCCTCAAGGACAACCGGCAGCCTCCTCCCTTGCTGGAGAGACCCAAACCCTCTAACGTGGATTTCAGACTGGTGAACAAGACCCCCCCGGCCTTGAGCAGGCAGGGCTCGCTGGCGTCGCCTGCCAGGTTATCGACTTCATGCAGCAGGGTGTCCTCAGTCTCTGAAGAGGGGGCGAGGAGCCCTTCTTTAAAGCTGAGCCCAGGCAGCCAGCGGCAACCAACTCCCTCCTTCCCCCCGGCTCCTCTGGTCAAGGAGAGTCACGTTTACAACAGCAGCAGCTACCTTCACAACGACCTGGCCAAGCTTTACGGCTTCCCCGAGCGGAAACGAGAGGAATCTGCGAGCGGAATTGAGGAGGAGGAGGAGGAGGAGGAGGAGGAAGATGATGAAGATAACAAGCTACTGCACTCTCCAGCCAAGCTGCTGCAAGCTCCTCCTCGGCAGCAGCAGCAGACAGGCGTGGGGAACATGTTCAAATCCCTCGCCTCGGTCCTGGAGAGCCAGAAGTATTCCTACAGGGGAGGGCCTTTTGGAAGGCCCCCCCCTGGCGGTGCTGGAAATCGGGGTTCTTCCTTCAAGTACGCCCCCCCTCCTGCACCGCTGCGGTTCTCGTCGGACAAGCCGGCCCGGGAAGACGAGGAGCCGTGGGGCAGGGGGGGAACCACGACCCAAACCCGCCAGGAGGAGGAGGAGGAGGAGGATGGGAAAGCCGGGGTTAGGGGTCTGGAGAAGGCAGCCAGGACTTCCAAAGTGAAGGAGGAGGCGAAGCAGCAGCCGGCGATCCTGTCTGAGGCGTCCATGTCCGAGCTGAGCCGGAGCTGTGAGGTCCTTCTGACCCGGCACGCCATTCCCGCCGGGAGCTGCCGGGTCAAGCCCGGGAAGGATCACAGGAAGACGGAGAGGGCAGAGAAGGGCTGCAAAAGCGAGAGGAGGGAGAGGAAAGACCGTAGAGAGCACAAGAGGCACAGGAAGAGGGATTCTTCACCGACATCCAACACCTCTTCATCATCTTCATCTTCTTCTGTTCGGAGCGGAACTGGCAGCAGCAGCAGCTCAAGCAGGCGACACAAAGACAAGGAAGGCAAGTCGCACAAGGAGAAGAGCAGGCGAGTGCTGGGCAATCTGGACATGCAGAGAAAGGGCAGTCAAGCCAGGGAGAAGGGGAAGGGCGACTGCGCTGGAGTCGGCGCCGAGCCCAGGATGAAGGTGGCGGGCGGCGGGGAAGTGGCCTCTCCCGGCGGGAGCAGGGAGGTGGGGGGGCGGCGGGGGGGCCCTGGGTCCTGCGGACTTCCTGAAGCTCAAGGGCCTCTCGGACGAGCCCCCCAAGGAGCTGAAGATCCGCCTGATCAAAGTGGAGAGCGGCGAGCGGGAGAGGTTCATCGCCTCCGAGGTGGAGGAGAAGAAGAGCGTCCCGCTGTCCCAGATCACCATCAGCAACACGGCCAGCGAGGTCGTCCGAGCCTGCAGGTAAGTGGACTCGACAAACAGACCGGGGCTGACCGTCCCTCCACTCCGGGGTCAAATGAGACCGTGATGTAGGTCTGGGCGGAGGTTTCACTGGTTCAGCTAAACGCTTTGGAATGGCCAGCTTGTGCCGCCCCAGGGCATCTTTAACTAAATGATCACCCCAGAGAAATAAGTGGGCTCCTGAAAGCTGGGCTGCCCAGTCACGGCACCAGGGTGTCTTAGGCGTGGCATTCGCCAATATTGAAGTGATAATCAGGAGCCTGGTTTAACAGTGATGGACTGGGTTATTTAGCTGTCCTCGTTCGTGGCATTGCTATAGAGCTCTAGGGACGTTTCAGCAGAGCTGTCTCTCTGCTCCACACTGTAGATGTAGTTTATAGGTTGGTGTCTTCTATATATAAGGAGCTATCCATGGAGGGGTGTCCGGTCTATCACAGAGGGTCCAGGAGGGTTGTTATTCCCCTCCAGGTTTGTCTAACTGGTAAAATGAAGTGATGAACTATTTCAGGGTCCGGGAGGGGGTCTGATTGATTCAGTTTAGAGCAGGGTTTGGAAACGCTGAGAAGATTCGAAACGCCGGAGGAACGATCCCACCCCCCCCAAACTAACGCCTCTCCTGTTTTTGTTTCTAATTTCCAGGAATGCGAAAATCAAAGGGAGGTTTCGAGAGTCTTATCTCTTGCCTGCGTTTTCTGTGAAGCCTGTGATGGGAAATTCGGGCAGCCCCCAGGAGAGACTGAACCCTCCCACCCCCAGTATCTACGTGAGTGTCCCGGGGCAAGCCCATCGGCTCCAGAAAGGGGGCAGCATTGGGGTTTCTCTTGGTCGCTGTGCTGCCAAAAGTTTTTCATCGCCTGGAAATAAAAACTTTGTTTTAGATCTTGTATTTCTCATCATGTAATCAGTCAAAAACTACAAAATGCTATCGCAAAAGTCCATTGGTCAGTTTTTCGTTAAGTATATATGGAAAACTAGCGAGCGTTGTGTAACTCTGTATGTTAACGTAACGTTATTCCAGCAGGTTTCGTTCGACTTTCATTCGATTTTATGAAGCAAAGTTTGTTAATTCTACAGGCTGATGCAGGACTTTTGTTTTTAAGCTTGCGTTGCCCTCTAGTGGCTGCAGTGGGAGTGACACTTAGCTGCTGTGCTGAGCTTGATCTTCGTGTCTGTTTCTCGTTTCAGCTGGAGAGCAAGCGGGACGGATTCTCCCCAGTGCTCCAGCAGTTCTGCACGGACCCCAAAAACCCCATCACTGTCATTAGGGGGCTGGCTGGATCCCTGCGCCTCAGTGAGTACCCCCCCCCCCCCCCCCCATTACACACAGACGGTGTGTCCACTTCGCAAGGGCCCCCCTTTTCAAAGCATTCACTCCAGTCGTTAATCAGCTCCTACGTTTCGATGAAAGTGGTTTGGAACGAAACTAGAACCTCGCTGCTAAAGTTTACACATTTTTAAGCTGTCTCTTTCCCAAGTGTTTTTCGTTTTTGTAAAAATGTAAGGGATTATCATTATTATTATTTATGTATTTTTATTCTAGCAGTTGATTAAAGAACGGAGCTGATGCTTTCAAAATACGTCCTTTATGGTTTGTGAATAGGAATAGTCCAACACTGGTGACATGTTCATTTATTTCTCTCCCTCTCTTTCCCCTCTCCCCCTTCTCTCTCCAGACCTGGGCCTCTTCTCCACCAAGTCCCTGGTGGAGGCGAACGGCGATCTCTCTGTGGAGGTGCGGACGCAGGTCCAGCAGCCTTCCGACGAGAACTGGGAGCCGACTGGAGGCAGGCAGACCTGGCCGTGCGAGAGCAGCCGTTCTCACACCACCATTGCCAAGTACGCCCAGTACCAAGCCTCCTCCTTCCAGGAGAGCCTGCAGGTGAGCCCGGCCGGGTACTGCCTGCACCCTCGCTTCCCCGCTGCTAAGTTTAGCATCGTCTGCAATTTTAAGATTGAAACGTGATAATAAACAAACTATAAAAGAACATAATTCTGGTCTTCTGTTGTGCGTCAAATCAAAGAAAGACTGTGGCTGATCGCTATGGTTTGATGGCACGCCGTTCGCGTCGCTAGTCGGTGCCTTGAGTTCTCAACTAACCTGCTGCTTCGATTTCAGGAGGAGAAGGGAAGTGATGAAGAGGAGGATGAAGAAGAGACCCCTGTCGCCTCTGAGCCCCCCAGCAACAGGTAAAAAAAACATCCCGATACTGTCCTCAATTCTGATTTGAGAGAGCTCACGCAGTGCAGTCAGGCAGCTGTCAACAGTGCAGTGCAGTCAACAGCTGCTTTAGAGTACACTGCAGGGCTGTATTTATGCACAGAGACTGCAATAACTATCCTACAGCTGTGGCCAAAAGTTTTGCATCACCTAGAATTTTAGGATTGAGGCATTTAATTAAAAATAAATCAATAAATCAATCAAATAAACGACGTGAATATAATTCAGATCTGTTATTTAACGCTATGCGGTCGCATACCGGAAGTCAGAATAGTCGCACGGTAGTATGTCATGTTTAGATTTTGAAACGTCACATTTTCTGTGCGATTCAGTATGTTAACTTTATTGAGCTGGTTTCATTCGACTTTGCGAAGCAGCATTCATTCGTTCTATAGGGCGATTACATTTTGTACAGTGTACTAGACGGTAGTATATATTATACCACAGAGCACTGAATTAACTGTGATTCTACTCTGTGGTTTTCTGCAGATTAATTATAGGGGAGTAACAATCTTAACGTCTGGATTTTCTTGTGATGTTTTTCTTTCAGTGCTGCGGATCAGAAACCAGTGGGAAAGATTATCAAATTCGGGACAAACATTGACCTGTCAGACGCCAAGCGGTAAGTCTCCTGGCTTTTGGGTAACACTCCACGTCAGCAGTCTGTTATACCTGATCTTTACAAACTGGAAAAAAAAATAATGGCAAACACTTAGTCACTATATTGAAAAGCAGAGCAGCCTCATAGAAATATTATTATTATTATGAATGAGTCATTTAGCAGATGCTTTTATGCAAAGCGACTTACAGAGACTAGGGGGGTGAACTCTGCATCATTAACAGCTGCTGCTGCAGAGTCTCTTCCAATAGGACCTCGTTTGTTTTACATCTGAAGGACGGAGCTCAAGGAGGTTCAGTGACTATTGCTAGACCACAGCTGCTCCATACAGTTGGTGAGACAACCATAAAGACAGACTAATCCAATTTATAAAAAGTAGCAAAACTAAATGCTAAGTGTACAGTAATAGACTTTTCTTATTTCTAATCACGTTGTTAGTGGCGTAATTAAAAACGTGTTTGTTTGAAATCACTTCGGACGGACACCTCGGTGTCACCGCTTCGGGCTCTGTGTGGCTGCGAGATCTCTCTGGTTCTTTCAAGTCACGTTGAAACGCCAAGTGCAGCTCTCGGAGTAAACGTGGGGATATGCTGCCGCCTGCTGTGCAAACAGTGGTACTGCAGCTTGTTTTGTTTACCGGCAGTTTTTAAAACTGCTTCTGCTGCCCCTCAGACTGGAATATCTCCCCCACCTGACTCGGATCCACAGTGTCACTTTCTGTCAGTTTAAGAGGCTGCTGTCTGATCGTTTTGAAGCAGCCTTGTGATTGCATGTGATGTGAATACAGTAGCTCGTGGCTTGTGGCTGCATGCATGTGTGTCACTGGAATTGCTCCTGACTCGTTCCCTCCCCCCGTCTCAGGTGGAAGGCTCAGCTGCAGGAGCTGTTCAAGCTGCCCGCTTTCATGCGCGTCTCGTCCAGTGGGAACATGCTGAGCCACGTGGGGCACACCATCCTGGGCATGAACACAGTGCAGCTCTACATGAAGGTCCCGGGCAGCCGCACCCCAGGTAACAGGACCCAAAAAACGCAGGATTTACAAAAATGCGTCCTGTGAAGGACTTGGTTTCTTAGTGGGGTTTTTTGCGTCCTAAATGTTTTACCGCAGAGACACTTCCTGACCCAAAAGAATCACCCAACAACAAAAGACGAACGGGGGGGGGGGGGGGGGGGTAGCTGCATCAGATTTCAATGCTATTTTATTTTTTTTGCTAAACGTTTAAGATATTATGAGGCGTAGATTTTGATATAGCGTTGTCCATTGTTATCGTTCTATTAAATACTGAAATCTATATAATGACCTGAAATGTAAATGTGTCAAGTTGTCTAAAGTTTTCAGAACCTGTTCTGTTTGTATTGCATTCAGGAACAGAATGAAGTTTACAAACAGGAGGAGACCATTCAGTCCATCTACAGCTCTGGCCAAAGGTTTTGCATCACCCCCTCTATATAGAATAAACTCCCTCAGCTTCATAGAGTCCAGTGAAAGCTGCTGAATAATGTTCCCTTGTTAACATATTGAATTGCACCCCCTCTATATAGAATGAACTCCCTCAGCTTCATAGAGTCCAGTGAAAGCTGCTGAATAATGTTCCCTTGTTAACATATTGAATTGCACCCCCTCTATATAGAATGAACTCCCTCAGCTTCATAGAGTCCAGTGAAAGCTGCTGAATAATGTTCCCTTGTTAACATATTGAATTGCACCCCCCCTATATAGAATGAACTCCCTCAGCTTCATAGAGTCCAGTGAAAGCTGCTGAATAATGTTCCCTTGTTAACATATTGAATTGCACCCCCTCTATATAGAATGAACTCCCTCAGCTTCATAGAGTCCAGTGAAAGCTGCTGAATAATGTTCCCTTGTTAACATATTGAATTGCACCCCCTCTATATAGAATGAACTCCCTCAGCTTCATAGAGTCCAGTGAAAGCTGCTGAATAATGTTCCCTTGTTAACATATTGAATTGCACCCCCTCTATATAGAATGAACTCCCTCAGCTTCATAGAGTCCAGTGAAAGCTGCTGAATAATGTTCGCTTGTTAACATATTGACTCGCACACTGCTTTGTAGTTTTCCCATAGACTTCATGAAAAACTGACAAACAATTGAAGAATGGGACATTTTGAAATCTAACATGAAATACTACTATGCTGCTATTATGGCTTCTGGTAGACTTTTGCAATATCATTTTGTAGTTTCTTTGATTAAATGGTGTTAAATAAAATATCAAAATTCTGTTCATGTAGTTTTAGTTTTTCAGTGTCTCAGTCCTAAAGTTCTAGGTGATACTGTATGCTCCTTTTGCTTCCTAGTAGCTGACTAATCTCATAACTTTGGGGATTGATCTCAAAAGTTGAAGCATCCCAGTGATTCTACGTCAACAGCATGACTGGGTGACACTGGCTAGCCCGTTCCACCCCCTCACCGCTCACCAAAGATTTAGTTGCGGGTTTGCTTTTGCATCCAGCAGCTCTCTCTGCTCAGATGCAAGTCGATCTGCCGGATAAACGTTTCTGACTTGCGCGTCTCTTCTACCCCCCCCCCCCCCCCCCCCCCCCCCCCCAGGCCACCAGGAGAACAACAACTTCTGCTCCGTGAACATCAACATTGGCCCCGGGGACTGCGAGTGGTTTGCGGTTCACGACAGCTACTGGGAAGCGATCAGCGATTTCTGTGAGAGGTGAGCGCAGGCTTTTACAATACCCTTGGTCTGCTTTAGTGAAGAGAAGCAAAGTTGTCAAGCGATTCTCTCGATAACACAATTACTCAGATTTTAATACGAATGCTTTTATTAAAACTTCGATCCCAGCATGCGATATGAAAAGGGATGGGTGTGCAGAATTACTGGTTTTGTGTGTGTCTGTCTACCAGCTTGATTAGCCCCGGTGTGTGTGTGTGTGTGTCTAGTTAATAGCCTCAGGTGTGTCTTGCTAAACTCATAGCGAAACCAGGAATGGATCAAACTGCTCTGCAGCGGGAGTCTTCTTTCCACCCTCCTCGAGTCCGGTGGCTGTTTCCCCTTTGTGTTGGGGCTCGTGGTTTGTATATTAAGCTAACTTGCATGTGTTGTTTTTTTTTTTTTTTCTCTCCTCAGTCACGGAGTGGACTACCTGACAGGGTCCTGGTGGCCCGTGCTGGAGGACCTGTACAGGGCTAACATACCTGTGTACAGGTTCATCCAGCGGCCGGGGGACCTGGTGTGGATCAACGCTGGCACAGTGCACTGGGTGCAGGCTGTGGGCTGGTGCAACAACATCGCCTGGAACGTGGGGCCCCTCACCTGTGAGTGCAAAAAAACTGCATTACCAGCGCCTGGGCAGCAGGTGTCACACAGGAGCTGTGCTGAGATCGTGAGCAGCCAGACTGTATCTCACAGCACCCAGGTTGACTCCTGTTGCATAGCAGATTCACCCACTCCAGGTTTTACTGCTACCAGCTTGTCTAGGCAACAAGCTCAGGTGTGTCTTATTATTAAACTCCTGGTGAAACCAGGAATGGATCACACTGCTGTGCAGCGGGAGTCTTATTTCAAGCTCTGTAGAGTGTATTGAAATGTGGTGAGCAGGTACTTCTGAACTTTTAAGAGACCAGCTTCCGGGACGCCTGTATTTGAATAGGTGTGCGTAAACCAGCCAGAGGTACAGGGGCTGCACACAAGACCAGCAGCAGCGACCCTTGCCCGATTTGCCAGCACCTGATTTCTGTGGAGAGACCCTTCCCAGCAGTGGAACGATCGGTGTGTGCAGCACTAGATTGGGTTTGCACAGCCCTGTTGTTTACAGTCGAACTCTGATCCGCAGCGTACCAGTACCAGCTGGCTCTGGAGCGCTATGAGTGGAACGAGGTGAAGAAGGTGAAGTCCATCGTGCCCATGATCCACGTGTCCTGGAACATCGCCCGCACGGTCAAGGTGTCCGACCCCGACGTTTACAAGATGATCAAGTACGTGCCGACGCAGTCACACTGACACAGTCCCACGCGCGCGCGCTGACACAGTCCCACGCGCGCGCGCTGACACAGTCCCACGCGCGCGCGCTGACACAGTCCCACGCGCGCGCGCACACAGTCCCACGCGCGCGCGCAATGACACAGTCCCACGCGCGCGCTGACACAGTCCCACGCGCGCGCACGCTGACACACACACTGACAAGCACACACACACTCCCACGCGCGCACACACACTGACACAGATGCGCGCACACACAGAAAACTCGTCTTCTTGTTCATCAGCCTGCTTAATGTTTGTTTAAGGCTAGGGCACGCTGGATCTATTCTACCACTCGCAGCCCGTCAGTCAATGACTCTCCCTTCCCCCCCCAGGCACTGCATGCTGCAGTCCATCAAGCACTCGCAGATCCTGAGGGCCCAGCTGGTCCAGGAAGGAAAGAAGATCTCATATCAGAGCCGTGTGAAGGATGAGCCTGCTTACTACTGCAACGAGTGTGATGTAAATATTAATATTATTATTATTCATTTATTATTATTTATTAATGAGTCATTTAGCAGATGCTTTTATCCAGAGCGACTCACAGAGACTAGGGGGGTGAACTCTGCATCACCAACAACCGCTGCTGCTGCTGCTGCAGAGTCTCTTCCAATAGGACCTCGTTTGCTTTACATCTCATCCGAAGGACGGAGCACAAGGAGGTTCAGTGACTCGCTCAGGGTCACACACGCACACACAGGGAGTCAGTGGCTGAGCTGGGATTTGAACCTCCTGGGATCAAGACCCCCTTTCTCTAACCACCAGACCCCCGAGCCAGCGAAGAGGTCCTTTCACACAGAGCGCGCCGCGTCAGCGTCCGGCTTAACATTCTTTCTTTTTTTTAACAACTAGAGTTTTAGGATCTGGTTTTATTTAATGTCATGTAATCAAAGAAACTACAAAATGAAAAATTGCTTAAGAGGCTGTACCAGAAGCTATAACAGCAGTGCAGTAGTGTTTCACGTTAGATTTCGAAATGTCATCATTGTTTTCGCGAAGTAAATGGGAACACTACAGAGTGGTGTGCAATTCAGTACGTTAACGCAGCATTATTCAGCAGGCTGATCATTCCACTTTATGAAGCCAAATGAGTTCATTCTATACAGAGGGTGATGCAAAACTTTTCTCCATGCTGTACAAGCATGCTTTTGTACAGTGCTAGCCTGTGGTGTGTACTATACCACAGAGTACACTACGTAATATCATATCGCACAGTACGAACTGTAGTATGATGTGGTTCGAGGGACTAAAGCACTCCGGTCCTGTCCCTGCGTGTGCAGGTGGAGGTGTACAATCTGCTGTTCGTGACGAGTGACAGTGGCAGCCGCAAGACCTACGTGGTGCACTGTGAGGACTGCGCCCGCCGGAGGAGCGCCACGCTGCACAACGTGGTCGTGCTGGAGCAGTACAGGACTGAGGAGCTCATGCAGACCTACGACAGCTTCACTCTGGTGAGACCAGGCACTTTCAAACCAGTTATAACCCTCAGCTTGCGTCCTTATTTCAGCCTGCAGTTCCAGTGCGTTCAGTTCCAGTGACGCAGCAGTAATTGCATTGATAATAAGGTATTAACGGGTACATACTAGAGAACGTTTCTCAAACAAAACGGGGGGAGAGTCACTGAGAGTGATTGAAAATCCGAGAACGTTCTCTCAGTGTAAAACACAACATGGCGCTGTGAGCGACTCAGCCTGGAAAGGGGAGGCGACTGGAATTGAACAATTATACAGCAATTACACAGATGTGCCCAGGATCAATTACAATTACATTGTGATTGCAGCTAATTATAACTGACACAATGAAACTGTGCAAACATCCATTTTTGATCTCTAACCCTATTTTTTCTTTTTTCAGGCAACAGCACCAAACGTGACCTGAAAAGTCTCTCCGGTGTCTAAAGCCATAACCAAAACACAGAGCTCCTGACAGCAAGCCTTTGTTCTATTTATATATTTAAATTTGTATTTTTCTTTTTGTTATTTATTTGCTTGGTTTTTGTTTTTTACACATTAGCCAATCAACCAGTTTACTCAACTTCGTTAATGGTGCTACGTCAGCCAATCAACATTCTGTTTACTCTTGTTAGCCCCGCCTACTGAGTGCTGATTGGACATCCTGAGAGGAGGGGGGGGGAGGAAAGAAGCTGACTTTTTTTTTTTTTTTCCCCCTCCCAAGAAAAAATATAAATTCAGGATTTTTGATTTTCGATTTATTTATTTATTTTTTTGTTGTTTTTGTAAAAAAAATAAAAATTAAAAAATAAAAAAAACTGAAAATTTTAGATTTAAAGCCTGGCAAAAAAAAAAAAATAATAATAATAATAAAATAATAAATAAATATATACCACATTGGCCTTCTGATGTCTTACATTAAATAAATAACGTTTAAAAACAAAATCATCAAAAACATTTTTTAAAGCATTAAAAATACGAAACTAAAATTATTTAAAAAAATGGTTTGGAATGCTTAATATACGGGTTATAGCAAGAAATATTTTTGTCTTAGAAATTCTTGTATATGTGTTGTAAAATTGCATTGTCTGCATATTATTGTTATTATTATGATGAATATTATTTCTTTTTCGTAAATACATCTTGAATTGTAACAATGCTCCATACCTACATTGTGTGGTTTTTTGGTGTTATAATTTTACCTCAAGATTGTTTGATTTATTTTTTTGATATTTTTGTGTTTTGAGAATTTCCTTCTATTTATTTAATTTCAATGGTTCTCCCTTTTTAGCATTCTCTGCTGTTTTAAATGTTTTATTATTATTATTATTATGAGGATGATTATTATTAATAGTAATAATACTCTGTAATATTCTGTTTCATGGTGCTTTTTTCTCTATGTATAAATATGATATATATATATATGAGTTTTATTTCACTGTCTATTGGTTAGTGCTGGGGAGGGGTGAGGGAGACTGTTCAGTTGAACACTGTTCTTGTAAATTTGTTTTAAATACAAGAGAAATTGTGATTTATTTCTAAATTTTTAAGGGATTTTTTTACTGAAAATGTAAACATTGCTAAAAATAAAGACAACAGTGATATTGTTTGGAGAGCTCACTAAGAGGGGGTGTGGTCAGGGGTGTTTGTTTGTTTACTTTTCATTTGTTTATTCTGGTTTAATGTTTTTTGTCCTCTTTTTCTGACCCGATGCTTGTTAGTTTTTGGAGGATTTTTCAACTGCACTGTTTATAAAAAAAAAAAATTCACACACAGGAGAAAGAAAAAAAAAAAAAAACTGAGCCAGGACCGTCTTAAATACTTTGTGAATTTTGTGTGATGATGATTATTATTATTATTATTATTATTATTAATATTATTATTAATAAAACCTTTTGATAAACTTCAGACTGCTGCCTGTTTGTCGACTGTTATAAATCCAGAATTCACACTTAATCGTACTGCGTTTATAAAAACTAATAGAAACTTCATACTTTTAATAATTGTCCCTGTGAAAGTTTCTTTTAGTACTTTGCTGGATAGTGGAGTAATTCAAAGCCCCAAAGCTCAGCTTGATACATCCAGTGAAGAAGAGTCCAAACTTCTGTTATTGAAGGTATGAAGTTTCTTCTGGTATTTCTAAATGGAAATGAACCCCTGCAGTGACCTGCTGGGTAGCGGATCTCCTCAAAAGCCCGCAGTCGGAGCTGGGAATGCTGTCGCTGCCGAGGCTGCACACCAGTCCCAGTGTGGAGCTACAAACACCTGGAAGGCCCTGGGAATAAAAACTAAAACAAAAACAGGACGGTCAATATTGCAAAGCAGACCAGTTTTGCTACCAGCTTGATTATCCCTGGTGTGTCTAGGTAACAAGCTCAGGTCTTATTATGCCAAATAATACAGCCATAAGATATTGTCAGCTGGCTAATTTGGTATCCCCCACCCGTGCATTTCAGGCAGTGGGGCTCCTAGATCTCTCAAACTTGCACAATATGTGTCTCTCTGCCTCATTTACGCGACTCATATTTATTCCAGAGCAACAACATTTGTAAAAACCTTCACTATCATTTACTTCCAGCTTTCAAGTTTTGAAATCCTATATATCTATATATATATATATATATAAAATCTACTTTGAAATCGGCACAATAGTTTCTAAACAGGTAGGTTGCATAGTAAATGAGTTCATTATTTAAAGATTGTTTTAGCTGCTGATATCAAAGACGTTTTTAATGAAAACTATAAATGATTATACACAGGGCAGTCCTGTTGAAAGTTATTAGTAAACGGTAGCGATGTGTGGAGTTTTTTTTTTTTGTTTTTGTTTTGTGTTATTACTGCTTGTAGGCATTTCCTTACTTCCAGCGCTCAAACCGGAATATAACAAAAGGTGTTGGCTTGTCTTCGGCGCCGCAGAGCCATCTGGAAAAAAACACAAGGCGCTCGAGTGGAAAAAAAGTGTCCCTCCAGCCCCATGATCTGTGCTTATCTCTGTAATGTGGAGCAAAACCATGAAAACAAACTCAGGGCTTCCAGAAGCATTGTAATTCCCCCCCCCCCCCCTTCCTCTGACAAGCCCGGTGTATTTTTGAATTTCCTGGACTAACGCTGTAGCAAGGACGCTCCGACCAAAACATTTCAATTACACACGTAAATGGAAACAAGACTCCCGTTGCATAGCAGTGTGATCCACTCCAGGTTTTACTAGGAGTTCAACAAGACACACCTGAGCTTGTTACCTGTGCACTGTGGCTAATCAAGCTCGCAGTTAAACCGGGAATGGATGAAACTGCTATGCAATAGGAGTCTGGCTCCCATCCCTGAAATACTCTTTCTAAAAGAGGGGAAGGTTTAAGATAAGAACCCCTGATTTACAAAAAGCTACACGACGTTCATGAACAGAATGTCCTGGGGGGTGTGATTCTAAGAAATCAGAAAGCTGACTCTTAATGGGAAAAAAAAAACAGGATACCCCCCCCCCCCCCCCCCCCCCCCCGTCAACGTGACTCATTCATTTGAAAAGGGACTGGCAGCCGTCAGCTATCGAAAGAAAAACAGAACAGGAGCTCTGGAATCTCAGAACAGGAGCTCTTACAATAGTTGTAGGATAGAGGAAGGAAGGAGGGACCGGGGGGACGGAGGGAGCCTCCCTCCCTCCCCCCCCCCCCCCCCCCCCCCCCCCCAACCCCCCTGTCCTCGACTCACACTAAACCGAGTCAAGCAGAGCAGTGTTTGGGCTCTAGTGCCTTCATCAGTGTTATTGAAACTAAACTGAGTCAAGCAGAGCAGCGTTTGGGCTCTAGTGCCTTCATCAGTGTTATTGAAACTAAACTGAGTCAAGCAGAGCAGCGTTTGGGCTCTAGTGCCTTCATCAGTGTTATTGAAACTAAACTGAGTCAAGCAGAGCAGCGTTTGGGCTCTAGTGCCTTCATCAGTGTTTGATTGAAACTAAACTGAGTCAAGCAGAGCAGCGTTTGGGCTCTAGTGCCTTCATCAGAGTTATTGAAACTAAACTGAGTCAAGCAGAGCAGCGTTTGGGCTCTAGTGCCTTCATCAGTGTTATTGAAACTAAACTGAGTCAAGCAGAGCAGCGTTTGGGCTCTAGTGCCTTCATCAGCGTTACTAAAACTAAACTGAGTCAAGCAGACCAGCGTTTGGGCTCTAGTGCCTTCATCAGCGTTATTGAAACTAAACTGAGTCAAGCAGAGCAGCGTTTGGGCTCTAGTGCCTTCATCAGTGTTATTGAAACTAAACTGAGTCAAGCAGTGCAGCATTTGGGCTCTATTGCCTTCATCAGTGTACCAGTATAGTTCTCATAGTTCTATAAAGTACACAGAGCTACCAAAATAATTTAAGTAAATGTTACATGCTATCAGAGAAGGGGGAGAATAGATGTCAAATCTCCCTGACTCAGTCCCTCCCACCCCCCTCATATCTCTCTCTCTCTCCTCCCCCTCCTCCCTCTCTGCCTGGTTTATCAGAGAGCTCTTAGGCTTGCCCCCCTGCTACCACCCCACACCCCCTCCTCTCTCACTTTTTTTGTAACAAGGCAAAGCACAAGGGAGGTGGGAAGGACGGACTCACACCGAGAGAGAGAGAGAGAGAGAGAGAGAGAGAGAGAGAGGGGGAAACTGTGTTCCAACTTCAGAGAGAGAAAGGAAACGCCAGGAGCGGCTCTGTATTTTTCCTACAAAGTATCTCTGAACATAATTCAAATTATTTAAGAAAAAGGAATTGAGTTTGTTTTGTTTTTTGTGTATTACACCCTGGCTAAAAACTAAAGAGGTACTTTTTGCTCATCCCTTAACTTCGAAGACTAGTTGGCTACAAATAGCTGCTTCAATCAAAACCATAGGAAGGTAGGTTTTCCATCCAAAATTTATATATATATATATATATATATATATATATGTCTATATAGAATATATATATATATATATATATATATATATATTTAGCACATTATTTATTTACTGGAGAATAGGAGGCTGTGTGTTTAAAGAACAGGGCTTCTAACCAGGCGGTCCCGGGTTCAAATCCCAGCTCAGCCACTGTGTGTGACCCTGAGTGAGTCACTGAACCTCCTTGCGCTGCGTCTTTGGGGCGAGACGCTGTTGTAAGCGACTCTGCAGCTGAAGCACAGTTCACACACCCTCGTCTCTGTAAGCTACCTTGGATAAAGGAGTCTGCTAAACTAATGAATAATAATATTGTGCAGGTACTGAGAATAGCTGACCTCTATTTCTGACACAGGTCTCTTTGTCAAAAATGCTAAAAGCTTAGGAACCATTCTAAACGTTTCACTGTTTAAACTAGAGGTGTACTACAAGATTTTCGTTATTATTATTAACTAGTCATTTAGCAGATGCTTTTATCCAGAGCGGCTTACAGAGACTAGGGGGGGTGAACTCTGCTTCATTATCACATTTTAAAAACTGGAAGCCTGTTTTTCTGACCCTGCTTCCATTCCCCTCCCTCCAGAGATGCTGGAGTGTGCTGAGGAACTGGGGGTAGAGGCAGCGGGGGATTCAGGTCCCCAGCCCGTCGCCGTGGTAATGCAGCCCTCCCCGGCGGTGGTGGTCCCCCCTCCCTACAGCGCGGCCGAGGGGCCGGAGCCCCCCCTGGAGCTGCGAGGCTCACTGGACTGCTGGGCCTGCTCCGTGCTCATCACCGCTCAGAACCTGCTCATCGCCGCCATCAACGCCAGCCTGGCTGGCCTGGTATTCGGAGCCGTGCTCGCGCCCGCCAGCATCATGGTGACATTCGGCTTCCTCTGCCACTCCAAGGTAGGGCTGCATTCTTCTTAAACATCCGCTAACATTATAAACGAGTCATTTCGCAGACACTGGGGGCCAAATCAACTGCTGCTGCTGCAGAGTCACTTCCAGTCGGACCTCATAGAGAGAAGAGAGAGCTTTAATAGCCACATAGTATCACCTGCAATCACCTACGTTATCCCTCGCCTTAATGGTGTGTTTAACCAGTGCTTTCAAGCCCTTTGTGTGTGGTTCCTTGTAGTTGGTGCGCAGCAGGATTGACAAATCTAATCATTACTATGATCCTCTGTGGGGGGAAGCAACTCCAGCGATGGAAATAAGACTCCCGTTGGGGAGCAGTTTGATCCATTCCTGGTTTTACTATGAGCTTAATCCCCAGCCACACACTTGTTGCCTATACACTGGGGCCAATCAGTCTGGTAATAAAACCTGGACTGGTTAAAAGCACTGTGCAACGGGAGTCTTACTTCCATCCATTGAAACTGTTTTCTTAAAAGAGAGCGAAGTAGACGCTCACGATATTTCAGTAAACTCCGAATGCCTGGGTTACATGAAGCAGTCATCTGAAATTGCTGTGATCTGGGTTAAACGTTACCCAGCGATGCGTGTATTCTCCTGGGAAAACGGCTCAATCCATCGAGGCTGGCACAACATTAAAGGCTTTAAAAAAAAAAAAAAAAAAAAAAAGGATGATGTTTCTAAGTTAACTTTACAAAGATTAGCTCTCTCTGGCCCAACTCTCTGTGAATTTAAATCTTCCTCCACCCTTAATCTCAGGATTAAGAAGCAAGCGAACCCCAACGACCTTTACCAGTAAGTGTTTTTGCAGCTGCAGTGTCTCCTCTGCTGGGAGGCTGTCTGTCACTGACACCCCCTCACAGCGTGACAGAGAGATAAGGCGCTCACCCGGACACATTCCAAAGGGGGTGAACCCCCTTTTTTGCCTTGATTGGTTTTGTTTTGTTTTTTTTTCTTTTTTCTGGGTTTGTATTTTGCTTGTAGGGCAGCAGGGCTGGACTGACTCAAACTCGGAATCCACTTTGTGGAGTTAAATAAATCCGTCCTTCGACGTGGCGATTTTTAAACAAGGCTGTCCTTCCCTCACCTTTACAACCGAGTGCCAAGCAATGGCAGTTAAGCTCCGCCCGGAGTGTTTTAAAAGCCCATTGGAAGCAAATTTTCATCCAAAGGGCTGGAAATAAGACTCCTTATACACTTTCATCCATTCCAGGTTTTACTGTGAGCTTGATTAGCCCCAGGTATCTCTGACAAAGCTAAGGTCAGTCACTAGTTTACAATGGTTTGATATATATATATGCTTTACAATGCTTCCCTATGCTTTCCTAGACCTCTCTGTGCTTTACAATGCTTCCCTATGCTTTACCAGACCTCTCTGTGCTTTACAATGCTTCCCTATGCTTTACCAGACCTCTCTGTGCTTTACAATGCTTCCCTGTGCTTTACCAGACCTCTCTGTGCTTTACAATGCTTCCCTATGCTTTACCAGACCTCTCTGTGCTTTACAATGCTTCCCTATGCTTTACCAGACCTCTCTGTGCTTTACAATGCTTCCCTATGCTTTACCAGACCTCTCTGTGCTTTACAATGCTTCCCTATGCTTTACCAGACCTCTCTGTGCTTTACAATGCTTCCCTATGCTTCACCATGCTTTGGGAAACTTTTATAAGAGGTATTTCAGTTAAAAACACATTTTATGTCCCACGATCGCTTTCACAAAAAAATACTATGATGGGCGGTTCCCTGCACCATTGAGCTGTGCATCAAAGAAAGAAAGAAACTATGTAAAGATTTTCAGGGTTCAGGTTTCCTCCTTCATTCAAGCCTGCTGGCCACGGCCTCATCCTGCTAGCTAGTCAGACACACACCGGTCTAACGGAGAGGACGCTGGGTCACCTCCCCCTGTAAGCTGGTACCACTCCGTACACAGGGATGGTGTGCAGATTGATGTCCGCTGGGACTGTTTAAAGGGCGCCTGACATTCCACAGTCTGTCTGGGCTGTGTCTCCCATCACCTCTTCACATTCCAACAGAGACACACACACACACACACACACACACGCAGACACTGAGGGGGGTGGGTCAATTCTAAAACAGAGTTTGCTCTAAACACGGTCGTCCTTTACGTCAAACTACTATGCAACAGGAGTCTTATTCCCATCCCCGCTGTTACAAATTGCTGAATCAATGCAAAAGATTGCTCAGTGACAGCTATTATTTGAGTATGAACCCTAACCCCTGACCCCTAACCCTAAATCTTTACTGCATTTACTGTATATATGGGAACAGATATTCCAGTTGAAAGAATAGACCTATGCTGTCCGAAAAGCCTATAACACAGCCCACATCTCCCTCTCCCTCTCCCTCCCCCCCTGCCCAGGTCCAGCCGGCGGGCGCTGCCCCTTACTGTTTGGAGCTGCTGAACGACAGCGGCTGCACGGCCCTTGTGGTGGTGGGGTTCCTGCTGGTCACCCCTCTGCTGGTGCTGGCTCTGGCTGCTTACTGTCGCATGGCACGCCACCTGCAGCTGGGGCTGTGTTTCATCCCCTACAGTCGGGCGGTCTACAAGAACCTGCCCGCCACGCAACACCACGGGCTGGGCTTCTGCTGCAGGCAGGGGGGGGGCAGCAAGGGCAATGGCAAGGTGTGGGTGTGAACGGGAGGGGGGGGAGGGGTGCGTCGGACAGTCCACTGCCTTGGATTATAAATCACATATTAAAAAAATAATAATAATCTGCCACAGTTAAAGGCTGATTGCAGTGAAACTGTTGATGGCATCTTTACCCTTATAAAAGCTCACCACACCAAAAACGACCGTGGTAAAATTTTACAAGGGTAACAACAGTCTATGAAAATGTTTCAAGAATTTCGAAATGTGTTTGACCGATGAAAATGTAATTGTAGTTTTTAACAATGTAAGTTTATGGCGTCCTACGATGTACTTGAATCACTACTGTGTGCAAAACTAAAATATATCCGCCTTGTGTTCTCAGCAGTAGTAATGATACAGGCTCTGTAACGAACTCCACGTACAGGTGCATGAAGTATGGAATATAACTTAATAACCGTTTTCTTTTTTAACTCTCTGTGTTAAAAAATGCATATTCATGGTTTTGTATTTTTCATTTTTCTTAAAATAATAAACAAAGCATTTCTAATGTGATACAAGTTTCTACCTGCACACTTTTAAACACAAAAACGTTACAAAAATATATATATATATATATAATATATATATATATATATATATATATATATATATATATATATATATACACACACACATATATATATATCTTATATATATGTGTGTGGTTACACAAATATATGTCAACTTTGCAAAGTTTTATTATGTTTAACACACCTTTGTCAAAGGTGAGCGTGTTTGAAAACACTGGAGGTACTTCTAGGCCTCTGATGTCATGGTAACCACACTCTCTTATTTCTATTGGACTGAATTAACGTGCCTGTGATGTCATTTATAATTTGATCATATTTTGGGTTTGAAAAGCCTGAACTGTCCCGCTCTGAGCACAGAACCACATGGTCACTTAGTCATTTACTCCACAGTTACTAACGATCTGGTATTTCTTGCTAGGTAACCCTGCAGGCATCCTGGAATCCAGCTCCTGTGCTTTACTCTTCTACATTAGATAATTTTATTTATTCTAAAACCACAAATTGTGGGTCATTCATGTTGTGTTAATTTATTTGTAAACAGTACTGAACTATTGGCATGATATATATATATATATATATATATAATATATATATATATATATATATATATATATATATATAATATTACACACACACACACATACACACACATTTAAAAAGATTTTAGGCCCAACAGGCCACATAGAGCAGGCTATTGTTTTGTAATGACGCACTTGCATAAAGAGAATGTGAGCGTTCTCTGCCCTCTGCTGTACAAACACAGAACTGCAGCCACGCCTTCTCATTGCACACACACACACACACACGTGGTCTCATATTATTTTCAGCTTTTTAAAGTTGCAAGATGCGGTGGCATAGTGGTTGGCACTGATGCCTCACAGCGCCAGGGTCCTGGGTTCGAATCTGGCTGTGTCGAGTTTGCATGTTCGCCGTGTTTTCTCCGGGTACTCCGGTTTCCTCCCTCAGTCCAAAGACATGCTGTTCAGGTTGACTGGTCACTCTGAATTGCCGACAGTGTGTGTGGTGCCCTGCGATGGACTATCTAAAAGGATAAAGCACGTATTGATAATGGATGGATGGATAATAACCCCTAAAGAACTGATCATATGCCCTACCAGCCAGCTCATGTTTTCAATCCAAAGGCTTTGCAACAAATAAACAGGACAGCCTTGTGCAATCCCCTGTGTTTAGGGGGGTGTGTGCAGACAGGATATCTGCAGGGCACAAGCGTTGACCCCTTCTGCACAGGTCACACTGCATTCAGAGAAAAACAGCTTCCTTCTGCCTACACCAGTCCTGGAAGGGCCATGGCTCTGTTCCAACCGTGTTCTAAATGACTTAATTAGACAACGCATTTGCAATAATTGGTCCAAATAAGTAATTTAGGGCAAAGCTGGAACTCTTTCAAGCTCTGCATTACATTCATTCTTACAGTGCCTTGAACTGGGATACATGAGATTTAAATGGAAGTTTAACATTTCTATGGCGATTTCCACTCCCAGACGAAGCAGAAACATGAGCTGCATGTGCAGCAAAATGAGCTCTTGTGAGCTGTGTTGCAGAGATGCTCAGAAGATCACAGTGGCTCACCGCTCTTTAAGCGGTGCAAGTCTGCTTCACTCTAACGGCAGTTCGGGATTATCATTCTGGACTCAGAAACACTCAAGCACCCTTTTTCAGGAAAAAAAAAATACCAAAGTTTCGTTGTCCCAGACAGCAGCACTTCCATGTTTATATTAATACACTTAGAGGTCACTAACGGAACATAAAAAATTAAAAATATACTACACAGCACCTCTTTAAGTAAACTAATCTCCACTTATGTTTTGCTAAAAAATGCACCTTTATTAACGCTTTATAAGGTCCGCTATTTATAAATGACGTTTCGAAATGTCACATTTATCCCTTTATTTTTTTGTCAGTATGTGGAAAACTAGGAAGCAGTGGCGTGCAATTCGATATGCGAACGTAACCCTATTCAACAGGTTTTATTGGAAATGATGAAGCAAAATTAATTCATTCTACGGACTCTTGCTCTCTTGGCCTGGGACCAGACTTCCTGTTATCTAGTTCTGAGTCTTGTTATACATTTCTTCAGATAAGGCTCAGGATATCGTCCTATGGAGGGTAGGTACCAAGCCTTATTGCTTTTTAATAAGAAGGTTTGCTCATTGAATTATGGTTTTATGTTATTGAAAACGTGGTTGTATTTCAAATACATAATTATCAAACCATATACATATACCCTCTTTCATCTACTCCCCTTATAGTCCGTTTTCTTGGTCCCCCTCCTTCCCTGCCTCCTCCTTGCAGCGTGCCACTTCTCCTGCCCGCTGGCGTTAGTTTAATAGGTTTATTTATTTTTTGCTTTCGAATAATAAATACAGTGTTCTCAATGCATCGATTATTGTCGACCGTTGGCTGTCTGAAATTTGACTGGCAAATTGGTTGCTGTCTCTACCTTTAGACTCAAGTGTTGTTAAGAGACATACGAAAAGATTAACATTTCCTAATGACTGCTAACGCCAGCGTGAATGACTATTTATTTGAACCAAATGCTAACTCTTACTCCTGTCCCCGTGCAGTGAGCTGCTTTAGGGCTTCGTTACGTTAAACAGGGAACGCCTTTATTGTGCAACACCACTTGCAAAACCGTAACACGCTGGCACTGATAAGATAAAGATAAGGGAATTATACATAATATATGCAACCAGGATGCTGACATAATATTTACACAAAGGCTGTGTAATTACACAGAAACTGCGCAAATATTTTGATAAGCAGAAAGGGGCGGCTTGCCACAGTTTAGTCAGTCACAGAGAAGAAAAAAAGTTTTTTTCTTATTTCTCCTGCATTTGATTTTTAAGGGTTGAAGCTAAAAGGGTCTCTGAGTATGTGCACTGGAAAGTGTTCCCGGCTCATTGGGCTGATGTTGATCTCTGCAGCCTTTGCTTGCATTATAGCAAACCTCCTTCTGCTGTTTCCAAATGCAAGGTTGCTCGACACCGACAAGATCACTCTGCAAGCCTGGCTCATGGGAGGGCTAGTTGGAGGAGGTTTGTTTGTAAGTATTGTTTCATTTTTAATTTTCAGATTTTCCCTGCAGTTTGGCCAAATGTTTTACATTACCTAGAATTTTAGGAATGATTTTTTTTATTTTTTTTTAAACTATATGAACGTAACTTAGCTATTTTATATAACGTCATGCAATCAAGTAAACTACAAAATTATATCTCAAAAAAAAAAAAAATTCTATACCGGAAGACATAATAGTAGTACACTGGTATTTCATGTTAGATTTCAAAATGTCACATTTTTCAATTTTTGTCAGTTTTTTTTTCATGAAGTATATGGGAAAACTACAAAGCGGTGTGTAATTCAATATGTTAACCTAGCAATATTCAACAGGTTTCAAAATGTGTTAAACATTTGGCCACAGTATGCTTCAGGGGACCCAAATATCTATCCAAAATAACACACGAAGAGATCTTTATTAAGGAAATTACTTTCAATCAAAAATCCAATTCTGGTTTAAATATATATGCTGAACTGTAAGAAAGGAGATGTATACGTTGAAGATTGAATTCATATACAGTCATTCAATTTGCCAGAGAAAACGTCTAGGATTTTGTATTTCATTGGAGAGACGATAGCACACATTTATATAAGAAAGAAACAACAACAACAAAAAAAACCCAGCTCCTGTGCATTTAGATCCTGTTAAGATCCCAAAGGCAGGTCCCCCTAAAAAAGGCTATTTGATCATACAGAAAGAATCTGCCAAAGGGTTACTGAATAATTAAGAATCGTTATTCCGTTTTTGGAATGTATTATTAACCCGGTCCAAAGGTCTACACACTCTACAAATCACTAATAACACTGATGTTTCCATGGAAAACGTGTTTCCACCTTACCCACCGGTTTCATGGGGCAGGTGGAAATATGTCATAAGGTAACATAATAGTAAATGAAGCAGGTCCTGCTGCTTGCTTATTCATTTTTGCTTTGTCTATTGTCTTTCCACTGTAGATGTTATGTCCTGCAACCTCAGCAGTAAGAGCTGGAGGGAAGGGTTGCTGTGGAGCTGGTTGCTGTGGCAACCGTTGCCGGGTACGGTAGCAGTATTTAAATTATATTGAGATACAGATATGGTTTATTCGAGTGGTTTTCCAGGTGAGGTCAGTTGCTTAACTATGCCCTTAATCCAACTAACAATGAGTTTAATTAAGCCTTCTTAATTGTTTTCAGCTCTTAATGAGTCGGACATTTCTAGTTAACTCTAAAAACTTGAAATCTGAGAACAATTAAAAAAAAAAGGTCTAATTAAGCAAATTATCAGTTCGGTTGGGGGTTATAGAGCTTGGCTGGACTGAGGGTTGGAGTTGTGAATCTATTCAATGGCAAAGGCAAAAAAAAAAATGGTTTCTAGAAAGAACTGCTTTGCAGACAGAATCAATTCTCCCCTTAGTCTGTGCTGCCCTCAGGGGTCAAGGTAATGCTGTGGGCAAAATGTCAATCACGTGTAGATCAGTCATGCCACTAATTATAAATCTCATGTGAGGAAACAACCAATCACGGCTCAGTGTGAAAATTGCAGCACCTCTTATCACCCTGTGGACAGTGATGTCATCGATGCTAGAACACAATTCTCATTTCTGTTTACTATTAAAACCACTATTAAATTTTATATACGTTTGTGATTTATAGTTAGACAGTAAGTGCATACGTTGCGTGAAGGGTGTGTCATAAAAAATAAAGAAGAATTCGCATCACTGTCAACATAAGGGGTTAACAGTAGTGTTTTAAGCAAAATGCGGGAGACTCCCGGTGAATACGGGAGAGTTGACAGCTCTGTGTTTGGAATCCTCTTGCCCAAAACTGCACGGGATACAATCAGAGACGCCCAACACATGACGCAACAACCTAGAGAATTGACCTTCTTCTGTTCCAAGGACTTGTGATCTAAATTCAAAGGGCAGACTAAAAACAGCAGCAGCCACAGCTCCGCTCCTTGAATTAATATCACAGGTCTGAAAACCCTAAATCGTTACATCATCAGGACCTGATAAACCAGAGACTTGCACATTCCCTGCTTAATTCATTCTGCACCCCGCCCTCCCGCCGCTGTGCCCTGCTTTGTTTCATCAGATGCTGAATTCTGTCTTCTCGTCTGCGTTCGGGGTGCTTGGAGGTCTCTACTGCGTCGGTGTGTCTTCTGCTGGGCTTGCCAAAGGACCCAAGTGCCTCACCGCGAGTGAAAAGTGGGAGTACCCCTTTCAGGACATGAAAGGAAAGTAAGACGGGACTGATCATCCACCCATCACCACGAAACACTCTGTACAGCTCTGACCAAAAAAAAAAAAAAAAAAAAAAAAAAAAAAAAAAAAAATTCCATCGCCCTGTGGAATTAACTCATTTTGCTTCATAGAGTCGAATTAAACCTGTTGAATTACACTGTGTAACACCATTTTTGTTCCTGGGTAGTAAGTGTTATTTCCTAATTGCTTAGGCCTCAAAAGTATAGAAAATGGCTATTATTCCCCACAAACTTTGCTTTTGTGACCAGGACAGTGATACTTCAAAATATCACTATGTCCAATGGGAAAACGGGCAAATGTGTGTCTTTTCGTTCACATAAAGTCAGAAAAAAACAACATATGAATCCAAATTAACATGTAAAGTAATACAAAAATGACTACAACAGATTTAGAAGTGAGTAGTTTTTCGAGATTTACGATTATACTGTAAAGATCCCGGTTCCCTTGCAAGCAGGCGCATCACACAGGGGGAGGCAATCCACACCCAGGCGGAGGGCAGGTGTGAACCCGGGACCTCCCGCACTGAAGCATAGTGTCCGTTCCGCTGTACGAAAGAGCCGGCTCCCTTGCAAGCAGCTTATATTGCACGTGTATATGCACGCTATCATATATAAATTGGGTCTCAATCCTAAAATTTTAGGTGATGCTAAACTTTTGGCCAGAGCTGTACTTAAAAAAAAAAACACACACACAATTTCCCCTCTTAAAACATTTCAAGCACCCACATTCTTACTTCCAGTTGTTTTCACATTTCGTTATCCTGGCTCCCATGCACACTGGTTTTCCTTGTCTGGATGTTTGCTTCGGTGAAGGTTCTCGACTCTCATAAGCTCTGAATGGATTGATCCGAATTTCTTTTCCCATGTCTTCATAATGTCGGAGCTTAGCAAAAACATTTTGCACATTTTAGACAACTCTAATTCTGCAAGCATACAGTGCACATTGTATTCACTTACTGTGCTGGGCAAACGCACTTTTTTTTAAAACACTTTAAAAACAAAACAAAAAAAAAGCAACTATATGCTCATAAATATGCATTTGTGTGTTTACTGGAATAACTATATCATTTTTATAAAGCGCATCTAAACCATCTTTCTCAATCAGAGGTCGCCCTCTAGTGGACATACAGCATAAATGTTTCTTTCAGTTCCTTCCAACGGGGCTTGAATGACGATAGCACATGATTAATCGGCTAACGCTCATTGAAACAATGTACCGATATTTTTATTCTGCCCCCTAACATGGCATGCAATGAAATACAAAATAGATAAATGTGCTTTTGCAATGGTTAAAGCAGCTATGGCAAGCTCGCACAGGACTCGGAAGAAACCTTAACCACCAGCTTTGGGACAATGATCTTAAATCACGTTTCGAATCCCATTATTTTCTTGAGGCTTTCCATAGTTTCTAATGTGTGATTTCATTCTGATGCACTGCCCTTGCACAAGCCTTACTTCCCCCTTCTCTCTCTCTCTCTGGCTCTACCCACCTCCAGTGCGAGTTACCTGGTGAACGAGGACATATGGAAGCTGTGCTTGGAGCCCGATAACATTGTCCTGTGGAACATCGTCCTCTTCTCAATCCTCCTTGGACTCGGGGGTGTGGAAGTGATCCTGTGTGGGATCCAGGTGTTGAACGCATGCCTGGGCTGCGTGTGCGGAGACTGCCGCAAAAAACGAAATGACGTAAGACAACGGCGAGGTCTATTTCCAGAGCTGTCGTCAAAATTTCAATTTTCAAAATTTCAATTTTCGAAATGTCACATTTTTCAATTTCCATTAAGTTATGGGGAAAACTACAATTCAATATGTTAACGTGACATCATTCAACAGGTTTCACTCGACTTTGTAAAGCAAAATGAGTTACTAGGTATCCATTAACTTTTTTTTTTTTTTTTTAATTATTGTTTTAGGATGATGGAGGCTTATGAAAAAAAAAGAAAAAAGAAAAATCACTCCAGTCGACCTCAGAAAAAAAAAAAAAAAAAAAAAAAAATTCTCTTTTTAGATAATATTCGTAACTGTGTGGTATTTTTTGGTATTATTAAAGCACGTTTCCTATAACGTATTGTACGTTTTACTGGGTAACAATTAATTTCATTTTTTTCATTAAAGTATGTAGATGTTAATTTTTTTTTAAGCTATGGTAAACTGTTTTGCTTTTTTTCGCCAACTTTCTGTTTATTGAAATACTGCAGCGCTGTTGGACATAAATGCGTTCTGAAAAATTATATTCCATGTCTCCTGTCTAACTTTTTCGATCTTTAATAAAAATTCTCAATTGTAAAAGGTATTATTTTAAGCACTCATATTTTGGAGACAAGAACAGTTTTTATATAGCGCCTTTCATAGTGGAGCACCATCACAAAGCGCTTTACAAGATATGAGACTAGGGTGTGTGAACTGTGCGTCAGCTGCAGGGTCATTTACAACAACGTCTCACCCAAAAGACACAGCACAAGGAGGTTAAGTGACTCGCTCAGGGTCACGCACAGTGACTGAGCTGGGATGTGAACCAGGGACCTCCTGGTTTCAAGGCTGTTTATTTAATTACTGGACCACACAGCATCCTCAAACTGAATGCCCCTCACCCACCTAAGAGAAAGGACACTCCCTCTAGTCCAGGGCAGGCTTGAGACAATGGAGACTGAACAGCTCCCTCCCTCCCCCCTAAGAGAAGCTCAGAGTTGATTGCAATGTGCTCACTCTCCCACTGAGCTCGGCTATACACCGCCACAGCGCGTTTTGCAGCTAATGTAATAAATTTAGAACTATTGTGCTATCCGCAGGCGGTTCTACCTGATATAGAACAGAAAAAGGACAAAAACAAAAACTGTAATCCGTGGAAAACACTGGTGCAGGGGTCAACTGTCTTCAGGGTTGCAGATTGTGCGTTATGAAAGAGAACACCTGTTACAAGATTCATCCGTGAACTCCATCATGAAGGCAGTCATTATATTAATATCAGCACTGGTTGTGTCTTGGTTTTGGAGATGGCCTCCTGTTATTACACGATTGCTTTTGGTCTCAGTGCTGTCTATGGGATCGTGGTCTCTGCTTACATCTTCAAAGAGAGACGAGAGGCACAAGGGAGAAGATGCGAACCTGAACCCAATGCCGAACCAAGGGGGCAAGTACAGAAAATAAGTGTTTACCGTTAAGAAGATGAAATATTTTATATATTTCACGGTGTTTAAACCAAACTGTACGAGGCGGCCCACATGGTAGTCTGTCAACACTGCAATACAACAATCAGACACTAGAGGGCGCCCTTACCACACAACCCCTGCAGGCAAGCCCTTACAGCTGCGGTCACAACAAAGTTTTTGCATCTTACAGAGTGAACTAATGTTGCTTGGTGAATAACGTTACCTTGGCATGTTGCATTACGCACTGCTTTGTAGTTTTCCCACATGCAACAGAACAAGATTTGGTTGTGTGTGTTTGCTTGCACCGTGTGAAGCAGCGGGGAGAGAGAGCGCATACTGCCTGCGCCAGACACCCAGACATGCAGCTCACGTTGCGGGGCTGAAGAGAACTTGTCTGGTTGGCATACAAAGAAAAAAGGCTGATGCAAAACGTCTCTCAACTCAGAACACACCGCAAACAAAACGAACTGAGACTCTTATTTTTTGCAGTGAAAGCCATTGAATCGTTTCCGAGGAGACATCTGGGCATCTCGCCTCTCTAGAAACCACATTAAATTAAAAAAAAAAAAAATCACACAGAAACGAACCAGCTGGCGTCTGTTTAAAGGGTTTAGACAGCAAAGCTCGTTTTGAGTATAGTGTGGAGTTGCTAATGCATCGCACTGTCCATTGGGATCGGTGCCTACTATCCGGCTGGACCCTATCGTGCGCCTTGATCCCTGCCCTTATACGACGTTTCATAGACTCAACCAGGCGTCGGTCGTTGATATTTCTTCGTAATTGGTTACATAAAGATAGGCAGTGGATAAGAACACATACCCTTTGATGTTCAGCCGCCACAAAATAAACACAAGCTCTGTCTACCGCAAAACAAAGGCACGCAAACACTATCACGCCTGGAGGATTTGCTTAGCCTGGGAGGATTGAATGACTACAGCGTCGCTTTAACGTTGCTGATCGACTCAAAGTCCATCTGGTCCGGTTAATGAGTCACAGAAATTATATATATATGTTGTACATATCTTTCTCAAGGGAGCCTGGTGTTTGAATCAAAACATTGGAGGTATTTATAGGTGTTTGACATCTACTTGTTATTGTTTTAATCAAATCCATGATTTATTCTTACATGATGTAATGGTGTTCCATATACTGTGACATCATTTTTACTTATATCTTTAAATCTGTATTAATTCTAGTTAACATTATTTTATATAAACTTATATTATCATGCAATGCTGACTCTGAGGATCAGCCTTGATTTGGTCTCCCCGGCGCATCAGGACCGCACAACTTTGGAATTAGTTTTTTTTTATTTAATTTTTTTTTTTTTTTTTTTTTTTTTTTTAACTTTGATTTATTTTATTTAACCTCAATTAATTCAAGTTTTCTGTGAGACATCATCGTTCACCCGCTGGCATCATCGTGTTCGGTCTATTTATCCATTTACTTTCTTGTTTTCTTCTATGTGTCTCATTGTCTAATTTTATCTGTTTTAATACTACTTCAAATTAAAAAAACCCGACAAAATCTAATAATAATAATAATAATAATAATAATAATAATAATAATAATAATAATACCAACAACAACATTTTGGGAGGACAGACAGGGGACCCCAGTTCTGGTCTCATATCCCAGGCAATGCTGAGAGCGTGCTGGAAATAAATAGGGGTGTCTCTTCTGCTCCGAGATAGGGGGAAGCAGGTACAATTCACGCGTGGATATCAAAAAGAAGAAAAGCTGTCCTTCCCTCACCTTTACAACCGAGTCACTGACAGTTAACTTCCACGTGTTTTAATACGCTCTCAGACTTGAATAATGCCGGTACCTTTTTTTTTTTTTTTTTTTTATTCAAACGCTAACACTAAGAAAATTAAGAAACAAAGTCTTTATCAAGTAGTGGTGAGAATCAGCTACGTCACCAGCAATTCTCTTGCAGTCAGTGCAACTCAGGGCCTGCTGAATTCAGAGAGAGGGAGGGAGAGAGGGCGTGTGAGCGTCTTTCGAGTCACATGATTGTATTTCAAGATATTTAAAAGCCCATTCGTTCTGTACGTGAGGAAGAAAAAAAAAAAAAAAAACGCGTGCAAGACAGCAAGCAGATCCAAACACAACTGCTGCTAAGTAAGACAAGAATAACGCAACGAGTCTAAGGGAGAGCCGTGCCGGTCCGTGCAGTAGGAGGCGAGGGCTGTCAGTCAGTGTGCGAGTGCATTGGAGAAATTGTTTTAAAAAAAAAAAAAAAAAAGAAAAGAAAACTCGTTTGTATAGCTTGGCTTGCTGTTTTGAGAAGTTCCAGACCAAAAGAAACAAAAACGCACCCAAGCGCATTCCGGAATAACTGGATACCCTATCGATCGAGCTGGTAGGTAATTATACCCTTGTGTACCGCATACAGTGCTGTGGGATACCCAGTTCAGAGAAATATCAAGTCAAGATGTCATTGCATTGATTTTAAAAGCATTTTAGACACAGCTGGCTTTTGTCAAGAGTTTGTGAAGTGTATCGCTTTTGTGTTTGTGTGTGTGTGTGTATAGTGTATTATATATTATATATATATATATATGTGTGTGTGTGTGTGTGTGTGTGTGTGTGTGTGTGTGTGTGTGGATGCACACAGTATGTAGGGCTTTTGAATGCTTTAAGGAATCGATTCATTTGTATTATACATACGTGATGTCAATCCAACAAACCGTTTGCATATCCATGCCTTGGCAGTGGTGAGTTTGGCTCGTCGCCTTTTGAAAAAGTGGCAAATTAATAAAGTTTGCTAAAAGTTGTCTTAAAAAACTAAAAATTTGAACAGAGTTTTCCTTTTGTGAAAACAACTGAACTGTACGTGTAAGAGCGCCTGTCCGTTATGAACGCCCGGCCCGGTATTGCGCAACAGCAAGGAGGGAGTCTGGGCTGATTTGACCAGATTTGGGATGAGAGAGAGAGAGAGAGAGAGGGAGAGAGAGAGAGACGGAGACGGAGACGGAGACGGAGACGGAGACGGGGGGGGGGGGGGTGCAAGTTTTACCCAATCTTCGACTACCTTGCGTGGACTGGAGCTTATTTCCAAAGTGTTCACTCCAGCCTTTAATTAATTAAATCCGGTTTTGAAAAGGTGAACATAAAAATCATATTGAAGTTTATAAAATCATATATTATTATTTATTTATTTATGTATTTCTTAGCAGACTCCCTGGTCCAGGAGAGATACCGCTGTTGCAAAGTGTCACTTTGCATTATAAAAACATCACCAAACAGAACAGTTACAAAATACAATGAAATCAGTACAACTAGCAAATTCAAATCAGATTAAAATTATAAATGCGGTCGATAAATACGCTTGACAGCGACGACAGCTTTAGCTGTTTTAGTTTTGTAAAATAAACAGGTGCCTTAAATGTTTTTCCTTAAAAGGCTGGAGAATATGCGCTTTGAGGATACGAATCGTACCGTTCAGCGAAAAGGCGAACCGAGTCAACTGCGGGCACAGAGCCAGGTCGCATTAACACCCGTGATAAGAGTTACTTCCAATGCAGTTCAGACAGTAATACATCGCTATTCGCGCGAAATCTGTATTTGTATTCCTGTACTTGGCAGTTCAAGAAACAGTATGCCTCCGAGCCAATAGGGCGTGTAGTAAAACACTACAATATTGCGAAAGTCTTACTGTATACTGGATGTGTTTTGATAAATAAGATACAGTGCGTAAAACCGTCCCCGGTCAATGCGTGTACGGTCCAGTCCTTTTTGCTTCGTTTCTGCCCAGTATAACTTACTATAACACTACCGCGTTAGAAATCACAGCCTTCACCCGAGCTGGCATTGTGCGCTTTTTAACTGGCGTTCAAATAATTGTTCCTGACTCTTTTTTTTTGCGCCTTGCCAAATGTTTGCGTCATTTGCAGCTCGGTCTCCCGGGAATCTGCTTTCAAAACTGCGGAGCGCAAAGTATTAATAAGCAGGTCTAAAATGCCTCCCCTGCGAGAGAACGTTTTTATTTAGAAAGCGGGAGGGGAATTTAACGCCCTGCTCAGTCCTTTTCCAAATAAGCTGGAAACACTATCTTGACGCTCCCAGGCGCCCAGTCGTTATGAAACAGGTCTGTCATACCGTAGCTGCCCATATAGGCACTCAATATTGCTTTGTATAGAAACACTGTAAAGTAATATAATACACTAAACGTTTCCAGTCCAGGCATTTATCAAATTTCTTTTTGTGTTTCTAAAATAGGAATAGGAATTGTCTCACTATCCTATAAACGTTTCCCATAGTAAAAGCACAGCACAGTATAATAAAGCACAGTGAAAGCATGGTGAAGCATAGGGAAGCATTGTAAAGCACAGAGGGGTCTGGTAAAGCATAGGGAAGCATTGTAAAGCACAGAGAGGTCTGGTAAAGCATAGGGAAGCATTGTAAAGCACAGAGAGGTCTGGTAAAGCATAGGGAAGCATTGTAAAGCACAGAGAGGTCTGGTAAAGCATAGGGAAGCATTGTAAAGCACAGAGAGGTCTGGTAAAGCATAGGGAAGCATTGTAAAGCACAGAGAGGTCTGGTGAAGCATAGGGAAGCATTGTAAAGCACAGAGAGGTGTGGTAAAGCATAGGGAAGCATTGTAAAGCACAGAGGGGTCTGGTAAAGCATTGTAAAAGCACAGAGAGGTCTGGTAAAGCATAGGGAAGCACTGTAAAGCACAGAGAGGTATGGTGAAGCATAGGGAAGCATTGTAAAGCACAGAGAGGGATGGTAAAGCATAGGGAAGCATTGTAAAGCACAGAGAGGTCTGGTAAAGCATAGGGAAGCATTGTAAAGCACAGAGGGGTCTGGTAAAGCATAGGGAAGCATTGTAAAGGTGTGGTAAACCATATCAATAAACACGGCAAACCAGGGTAAACTATGGTATATTTTCTAAGATATTTCACCCCAAACTAAACACAGAGTTTAACTTTTCTTTTGTAAAGAAATGCAATCTCAGGTTGTGGTCTCCCTCTAGAACACAGGGTCCATTTAGATTCGACACAGCTGCAGACTGAGTGTCACGTCACATCCCTCACGTCCGCCACGACAGGAACTTCAGTTGACCTGACCTTTGACCCCTGACCTGACGCCAACCGTGTCACAGAGTTCCGTCTCAAAACCGGCCCTCCTGAGGCTTCGAGAGGAGCGGGTTACAAAGCATTCCTTCACGCCCCGCTCCCTTGAGGGTCGGCTCATACCAGTTAGGGCTGGTTGCAGCCCTGCCCATGTTTTTGGAAAGCTCTGATTGGAGGGTACAGAGAATGTACCTCACAGCTGATGACAGATTGGCAGAGCCAGTCAGCCAGACAATATCATATCAGGGAATGACTAGTAGGATGGTACCACAGTGCACTAACTATACCCTTCTCAAATGATCTGAAGACAGACAGACAGGGGCACTGCAATGGCAATGCAGGCAGACAGACAGACAGTGGCACTGCAATGGCAACGCAGACAGACAGGCAGACAGACAGACAGACAGACAGACAGCGGCACTGCAATGGCAATGCAGACAGACAGACAGTCAGACAGACAGTGGGTGGCACTGCAATGGTTCTACACTGAGGAGCAATAGTAGCTCAAGGGCTGTGCCTCTCTGTGAGCGGATTGCTGGTGCCAGGGATTGCCGGTGGTGTAGCCCAGCAGGGATTGGCTTCTTTCCACTTGGAAAGAAACAACACCAAGAGAGGGCTGGGAGCTCGGCGCTCCGGGGAGGCGTGGGAATAATGGGCCAGTCTCCCAGGGAAGGGGTGGGCTCCGGGGAATAATTATAAAATGAATGCCAGGAACGGCTGCTCCCATAAATCTGCATGGGGAGTTCAGCCCCTCTTCAGCTGCAATAATAACTTCGATTTATTGAGGCGAGAGACACCACCCAGAATAAACAAGCAGACACAGTGAGCGAGACTCGTTTCATTTTGGGTTACTTAATCTGCCTGCGTTTTGAGCTGCTTTGGGCTGCTTTGAGCTGTATTTGAGCTGCTTTGAGCTGCTTTGAGCTGCTTTGAGCTATATTTGAGCTGCTTTGAGCTGTATTTGAGCTGTATTTGAGCTGCATTGGGTTGCTTTGAGCTGTATTTGAGCTGTATTTTAGCTGCATTGGGTTGCTTTGAGCTGTATTTGAGCTGTATTTGAGCTGTTTTGAGCTGTATTTGAGCTGCATTGGGTTGCTTTGAGCTGTATTTGAGCTGTATTTGAGCTGCATTGGGTTGCTTTGAGCTGTATTTGAGCTGTATTTGAGCTGCATTGGGTTGCTTTGAGCTGTATTTGAGCTGTATTTGAGCTGCATTGGGTTGCTTTGAGCTGTATTTGAGCTGTATTTTAGCTGCATTGGGTTGCTTTGAGCTGTATTTGAGCTGTATTTGAGCTGCATTGGGTTGCTTTGAGCTGTATTTGAGCTGTATTTGAGCTGCATTGGGTTGCTTTGAGCTGTATTTGAGCTGTATTTGAGCTGCATTGGGTTGCTTTGAGCTGTATTTGAGCTGTATTTGAGCTGCATTGGGTTGCTTTGAGCTGTATTTGAGCTGTATTTGAGCTGCATTGGGTTGCTTTGAGCTGTATTTGAGCTGTATTTTAGCAGCATTGGGTTGCTTTGAGCTGTATTTGAGCTGTATTTGAGCTGCATTGGGTTGCTTTGAGCTGTATTTGAGCTGTATTTTAGCTGCATTGGGTTGCTTTGAGCTGTATTTGAGCTGTTTTGAGCTGTATTTGAGCTGTATTTGAGCTGCTTTGAGCTGTATTTGAGCTGCTTTGAGCTGTATTTGAGCTACATTGGGTTGCTTTGAGCTGTATTTGAGCTGTATTTTAGCTGCATTGGGTTGCTTTGAGCTGTATTTGAGCTGTATTTTAGCTGCATTGGGTTGCTTTGAGCTGTATTTGAGCTGCTTTGAGCTGTATTTGAGCTGCATTGGGTTGCTTTGAGCTGTATTTGAGCTGTTTTGAGCTGTATTTGAGCTGTATTTGAGCTGCTTTGAGCTGTATTTGAGCTGCTTTGAGCTGTATTTGAGCTACATTGGGTTGCTTTGAGCTGTATTTGAGCTGTATTTTAGCTGCATTGGGTTGCTTTGAGCTGTATTTGAGCTGTATTTTAGCTGCATTGGGTTGCTTTGAGCTGTATTTGAGCTGCTTTGAGCTGTATTTGAGCTGCATTGGGTTGCTTTGAGCTGTATTTGAGCTGTATTTGAGCTGCTTTGAATAGCCTTCCTCATTCCATTCAAATCATGTGACACTGTGACCTGTTACCTCTTCACAGCCCCGCCCACTCAACATATAAATAGACAGAGAGGGAAAAAGAGGAGACGGAAATTTAAGTAAAAAACCAAACCAAAAAAAACCGGCTCTGCTCTGTAGTGTAATGCCGTGTGCTACAGCAGGGATGAATGGGCTGGCTTTTTGCTTGCTGATGTGAATGCTTGTCTTTAATTGTTTTTTTTTCTGTCTTCCAGCTCTGACCCTACATCGGTCCCAGCGCCATGGGAGGGAAAGGGTTGCACTGCTTTCCCTGGTACAGCCGCTGGAAGGAGAGAAGCAAGGAGGCTGGTCAGAAAAAGATGTGCGGTACGATGGGGGGGGATCCTTCGGGTTCAAAAGCGATTCTGTAACTGAGTCATATACCCAGTTCTCTCTTGCTTTCCATGCTCCTTAAGCCTGATATCTCTTATTAGCTGCTGCTACTGTAGTGTTGTCATGTATTCTTTCCACTGTATTTAATGCACTATTTCATGTATTCTGCTGCTATCCTGTATTCTCCTCTTTCCACTGTATTTAATGCACTATTTCATGTATTATGCTGCTATCCTGTATTCTGCTCTTTCCACTGTATTTAATGCACTATTTCATGTATTCTGCTGCTATCCTGTATTCTGCTCTTTCCACTGTATTTAATGCACTATTTCATGTATTATGCTGCTATCCTGTATTCTGCTCTTTCCACTGTATTTAATGCACTATTTCATGTATTATGCTGCTATCCTGTATTCTGCTCTTTCCACTGTATTTAATGCACTATTTCATGTATTATGCTGCTATCCTGTATTCTGCTCTTTCCACTGTATTTAATGCACTATTTCATGTATTATGCTGCTATCCTGTATGTATTCTGCTCTTTCCACTGTATTTAATGCACTATTTCATGTATTCTGCTGCTATCCTGTATTCTGCTCTTTCCACTGTATTTAATGCACTATTTCATGTATTATGCTGCTATCCTGTATTCTGCTCTTTCCACTGTATTTAATGCACTATTTCATGTATTCTGCTGCTATCCTGTATTCTGCTCTTTCCACTGTATTTAATGCACTATTTCATGTATTATGCTGCTATCCTGTATTCTGCTCTTTCCACTGTATTTAATGCACTATTTCATGTATTATGCTGCTATCATGTATTCTGCACTTTCCACTGTATTTAATGCACTATTTCATGTATTGTGCTGCTATCCTGTATTCTGCTCTTTCCACTGTATTTAATGCACTATTTCATGTATTATGCTGCTATCCTGTATTCTGCTCTTTCCACTGTATTTAATGCACTATTTCATGTATTCTGCTGCTATCCTGTATTCTGCTCTTTCCACTGTATTTAATGCACTATTTCATGTATTCTGCTGCTATCCTGTATTCTGCTCTTTCCACTGTATTTAATGCACTATTTCATGTATTATGCTGCTATCCTGTATTCTGCTCTTTCCACTGTATTTAATGCACTATTTCATGTATTCTGCTGCTATCCTGTATTCTGCTCTTTCCACTGTATTTAATGCACTATTTCATGTATTCTGCTGCTATCCTGTATTCTGCTCTTTCCACTGTATTTAATGCACTATTTCATGTATTCTGCTGCTATCCTGTATTCTGCTCTTTCCACTGTATTTAATGCACTATTTCATGTATTCTGCTGCTATCCTGTATTCTGCTCTTTCCACTGTATTTAATGCACTATTTCATGTATTCTGCTGCTATCCTGTATTCTGCTCTTTCCACTGTATTTAATGCACTATTTCATGTATTATGCTGCTATCCTGTATTCTGCTCTTTCCACTGTATTTAATGCACTATTTCATGTATTGTGCTGCTATCCTGTATTCTGCTCTTTCCACTGTATTTAATGCACTATTTCATGTATTATGCTGCTATCCTGTATTCTGCACTTTCCACTGTATATCATGCATTTCTCTCTATTTGAAGTATGGATTTTCTTGTTATTGCATCTTGTAAAGCACTTTGTGATGGTGCTCCACTAGGAAAGGCGCTATATAACATAAAGATTGATTGATATTCAGCTCTGGCCAAAAGTTTTGCATCAGAATTTCAGGATTGAGACATAATTTAAAAATGAACACGTGAACATAATTTAGAATTTTTTTTTTTTTTTTTTTTTAACAAAATGATCTCGCTAAAATCTAAACCAGAAGTCACAACAGCAGTACAGTAGTGTTTCATGTTAGATTAGGAAGTGCCGCATTGTCGGTTATAGGGCGATACACACAGAGACCGAAGGAGCTATAGCTACGAGCCAAGACGGAAATTTGAAAGCGTTGTGTTTCTTTGTAAATTACTTATCTTTTTTTGTTCTCTTTTCTTCCCGTTTTCAGAACAGGCCGCAGGAAAAACTAGGCTGCCGTTGACGCAGTCTGTCAGCAGCGAGGGCGACTCACAGAGCCAGCGGGCCTACTTCAGCAGGAAGGCTCACCTATCCTTCCGCCACGAGATGGACTCCCCAGTGGCGATCATCGACTCCACCAACTGAGGACCCCCCCCCCCAAATACCCAAAGCCTTAAACGGAACAGCGTGTGCTCCCATTCCCGGAGAGGGAGATCCCGTCACAACAGACTGCAGTCCCTCCTCATCCTCTCACATCAGCGGGCTCTGCTTGTCCTAGTTTGGTTTATTTAGCTCTGCCACGCTTCCTGGCTGTGCTGTATTTCTGTTACATGCTATTATTGTTAATTTTTTTTTTCCCCTGGGGGGGGGAGGCTAACACATAAAATCAAAAAAATATATGATATCCATGATGGGATATATTTGCTAGCGCTGCACTGACTGATTATTATCTGATTGTTTGGCTCCAGCGCCCTCTGGAGGCGAGGGTCGCTGGTGTCGATCAGGGTCCTGGTTCACCATGCAGAGTGAAGCGAGGGCAGAAGGAGCTGCTTGGGTTTGTGTGGATCGCTGTGCTCGGCAGGGTCTGAAGAAAAGCAGCGATCCACGCTTGAATGGTGAATCCGCCCCGGTCAATGCCAGCAACCCTCGCCCGATTACCAGTGCCCGATTTTTGCGGGCAGCGCAATCCTGACAAACCCAATGATCGGTTCCTGCAACGCTGATATTGATGGCACATTATTTATATTTGACAATGCGTTTACTGTGACAGAGTCTCTGCGCCAGCCACTGTGGGACCCGTCACCTGGCTCAAGTACCTTTCACACCTTTAAGAGAGGACTACACTTACCAGAATGCACTGGGGAGCGAGTTTAAAAATCCTGAAACGTCTCTGTGAACACGGAGTCCTATGATAACCTCGGACAGTACTAAACACTGTTAGACAACTAGCAGCAACAGCGGCTGTAGAAGCAGCTCACATGAGCGTACATACTGTGAATGCTTGTTTAAAAGTCGAATATCCTGCTACAAAAGGCTTCAGTTGAGTTTGCTCATGGAAAAGCAGATTTCAGCAGATTGTTGTTGTTGTTTTTTTTAAATGAATAACTTTTGTCCTGAGTCTGTTTGTTTTGTGATGGGTCATAAAACACCTATTGAAGTCACATCCCGCATTGAAACCTATTGGCATCAGATACGCTTATAATATCCGCTGAGACTGCAGGTCTCACACACAGAATATAGGGAAGCATTGTAAAGCACAGAGAGGTCTGGTAAAGCATAGGGAAGCATTGTAAAGCGCAGAGAGGTCTGGTAAAGCATAGGGAAGCATTGTAAAGCACAGAGAGGTCTGGTAAAGCATAGGGAAGCATTGTAAAGCACAGAGAGGTCTGGTACAGCATAGGGATGCATTGTAAAGCACAGACAGGTCTGGTAAAGCATAGTTTTGTAAGGATCAGGTCTGTTCAGTATTCAAGATCACAAAGCAACACGATTCAAAGGAACAGGCCTGGACAGAGTCTGGTTGAAAACAAAAAATAACTTTATTAATAATAATTCTTGGTTTCCCTTTTTTATTTTATTTTTTACACTGTAAACAAAGCACACAGTTTGTTTGTAAACCCCCCCCCCCCCCCCATACACACCACACAAGGAAAGGAGGCCAGGGGTTTGTTCGTATCTCAGATCTCGTTTTTGCATGACCGTCGATAACTAAACAGTTTGAAACTGATTAACCGTATGAAAAAAAAAAAACAAAACAAAAAAAAAATAACCCAACATTTTTATTGTTGCAAAAAAAGGAACGCTGTACAATAAAGACATGACCCCCCCCCCCCCCCCCCGTGCACCTGCAGGTGTTCGTTCAAGCTTCGAAGAGAACTTGAAGCCAAAAGGTGCTGGGGGTGCGGCAGCGCCCCCTGGCTTTGCATTGCATCACATACAGTTTCGTTCAATGGGGAACAACAGGTCTGAAATAAAACGCTCTCCTTCATCTTTACTGATAAAACCCGCTACCCTTTTCATTATAGATTAACTATTCCATTGTTGCTGATCTAAACAGAACTCACTGATGAGAATCCCTGCAAATTAACTCTTTAGATGCCTTTATTTTCCGAATAACGAAGTTAGCATTTTACCCTCTGTGTGACGCTCGTAAAACGTTGCTTTAGACACATATAAACAGTAACTAGGGGTTAATTTTCATCAATCGTTTAATTATTATTATTATTATTATTATTTTAACCTTAGCCTTTAACGTCCAACCAAGCAAATTGAAGCAAATAGAAATCCCTTTTAAAAAAAGCAAAACAAAACACTGGAGTTGAAAAACCTCAGAATGGTGAAACAGCACCACCTTGTGGACCGCAGTGGAACTTGTGTTTTTCTTAGTTTTAACGTTCATCGTATATTACCAAATGTAACGACGGGGCTGATTCAGCAAACAGGAGGAGAATGCTTCTCAGAGAGAGAGAGAGAGAGAAGACCTGGGATGGAATCACAATGCTATGCAATGTGACTCCTCGATTATTTACTGCGTATTATCTGGTGCTATTTGTGTCCGGTTCTTTTGATACATTACTGCAGATATGTTCTCGATTCGGTATCATGGAATATCTTTGACTGGACTGTCAGGCAAGTTTGAGTCGGGCAGCGGTAGAGGCAGCCCTGTCCTAGGAGCTAGAGGGGTCTTTGGGCAGCTGTCTGTGTCAGTGCCTGAACCAGCCGGGCCACTTTGGTTAACCCTTCGTCTTCCAGGATGTGCTGCGGGTGACAGATGAGGTCCTGGAGAGAGAGAGAGAAGTGTGTTAGGGGGCTGAACTACACAGCATGGGCAGCCCTCTGTTCATTAATGAACATGAACATGCAACTCCACCCCACATGCAGCTAATCTACAATGCTTTGGTTTCATGCAAACACCACTGCTTACTCACCCAACCAGTTTTGATTAGTGTTTGAGGACGGTGCTTTGCATTGACTCTTCTATAGTGTAGATTTCCTATTGCAAAATCAATGCAATTATATATATATCCCATGCACAAACCCAAGGGCTGCACCAGAGTCCCCCTCACCCCCGTGCACACACCCAGGGACAGGCGAGGGAGCCAGACTTTAAAAAGAACATCCCTTATGCTCTACACATTCCCCCCACCCACCACCCACCTGTCTGCATTGCCTACTGACAGAAACGCGCTGGGGATTGTAGAACGATTGGGATTAGCCCGCTGTAATCCCCACCCCTCCTTCCTCAGGTTTAAAGCACCTTCACATCTGACAGGGTGAAATTTTCTCCCAGTGAAATTCAAAGCATGCAGTAATAAAATTGGGGTACACCCCTACCTGCTCTCCACTGCTTCAGGGGTCACTACAGGAAACCTTAAAAGACATCAGACAGAAACAGCCAGAGACATGCAAGAACTGGTGCAGACCTAGTCAGTGTGGAACAGGGGAGCAGCGATACGCTCACGTCATGATTACGCATCGCGATACGCAGGTCCTGATAGGATGTGTACCGCGATGCATGTGACGGTCCTCATGCACTGCTTGTGGGATGCAGGTAGCAAACTCTTCCCTTAAATCTCCAGACCAGACATTAGCAACCGCTGCTGCACAGTCACTTCCCTCAGTATGAAAAACAGCTATAAAACACTTTACAAAACAGCAGCAAAAGACAAGACAGAATCTGGTGAATTATTTTTTTTATTAATTTATTTTTACAGTAACATATTACTATATATATTACAAATAGAAACGATCCATTAAGATCATGTGGCAAAAGGTTCTAATTGAGGGAAGATTAGAAGACTAAACGTTTATTATTTAAACTTCAAAATAACTTATCTACACTGTAGACTAAAGGATCAGGCAGTACTGAACTGGCTGGCTCTCTGGAAACATTTGGAAATGGATGGGAAAATTTGTCCAGACACATGCTCAGCACTTTTTGAACGGGGACCAAGAGAACAAAGACACACTCTGGGGTGTGGGGTGCTGTCCAGCCTTATAGACCATTGCTGGTTTCTTTATTTTTAAAGTCAGTTTTAAAAACAGAATATAATTGCACTTTCTTTTTTAAAAAAATATTCTTCAAGTACAGTAATCGAGCTCTTCAGCTCTGTCTGTGAACCACACAGTCGGATATCGAAGAGAGGGTAAGCAGGTCGAAACGACCGACAGCCAGAGTTTGTTTATTATTGATCAGAGAAGATTAGTAGATCCCTCTAAAGTTTTCCAACACTGTGTTGTGTGTGCGCCGTGCGCTGTCTTTGCTGGTGAGCTGTTCAGTGTGTTGATCTACTAATGCAGGGAGCGTATAAGCTTCAACCTGCATCTGGATCTCCTGCCTGTCACTCAGCAGCGAATGCACGCACCCACGTCAGACGGCTGCCCTGTCACATTAATATCCTGCATCTTTCTAAACAAGGGATTTAGGGGAGCTCCCCGATACGAGCTGAATCTCAAAGCAAGAATTGTGTGAATATAGTGATACAGCTGCGTATAATGGAATTTGAAACAGGATTCATTCATCCTGCTTTTTACATGTCCACCCTGACCCTGGTCCCACTGCAATCAGAGACGCGACGGATTACCGCACTGCTTTAAAACTCAGTACAAGGACAGCCCCATCATAATCACAGTCTTACTTTTCAATCTCACTTTCTCGTTTCCAAACATCAGGTGTTTTATTAAACCAGAGACTGGCTATCTCAGAATGCCAACAAAATGTGTTTTTTTCCTTTTCTTTTTTTTAAATAATGCAATACTGCCATCTTGTGGCCATATACAGAGTTGTACCATCAAAAGATGGATTTTTAGTGTTCCTCGAGGAATGTGCTCCTGACCAATACTAATAGGCTTCATTGGAGTTCTGAACCCCAGGACTGGGTGCAGCAGCAGCAGGGCTAGTGTGAGTTTGTAACCCTGCTCAAACTCCTGACTCCTGATCATTTCAATATTATTAATAATAATAACAACAACAGACTTCATTTGGGGAGCTCTGAGCCCCAGGACTGGGTGCAGCAGCAGCAGGGCTAGTGTGAGTTTGTAACCCTGCTTAAACTCCTGGCTCCTGATCATTGCAATATTAATAATAATAACAGACTTCATTGAGGGGAGCTCTGAACCCCAAGATTGGGTGCAGCTGCAGGATGAGTGCACAAGAACTCGGTCTATCATGTTTGTTTTTTTGTTTTTTTTAAAAAGAGATAATAAAACACAAGTCAGTTTCTTCTAGAAGACAGAGAATTTGCAGTAAGCCAGGTAAAGCAGCAGCATGACAACAGCGTAGAAGAGCGAGAAGCCAGCGTAGTGGTCCAGGCAGGCTGCCGGCCTCCAGGCTGCCTCGATTTGCAGCAGAGCCTCCACAGAACTCTTCACTCGGCACACACTGCCCTGCAGAATATCAGACTCTAAACACAGGTCCACCTTGCGAGGGGGAGGGGGGAGGCAGAGGAAAAAAAAAAAAAAAAAACAGAAACAAAAAGAGAGACAAAAACACAGAGGCGTTAACGATAAGCAAAGCTCGACTAATCACAAGGGTGTTAGCGTCTGTTTAATTTCCAGTAGGACTAAACTAAATTTTTTAAATGTTTACATTAGTGGGATAGAAAGAAGACTCGAGACTATTACCACTTCTGATCTGTGGCATCTGTTCATCAATTCGTATTATTCTGTACTAGACTGTACTTGAGAAAGAACTAAAAAGGGCGCCTAAAAAAACAAGGGTACCGTGAGATTAGTCTTCCGAAAAGAAATACTGTAAAACCTTTTTGTGTTTTTGCATCCCGTTGTGTAAACACATTTGGCTTCATAATGTCAAATGAAAGCTGCCGAATAATGTTCCCTTGTTAACATATTGAATTGCACCCCCTCTATATAGAATGAACTCCCTCAGCTTCATAGAGTCCAGTGAAAGCTGCTGAATAATGTTTCCTTGTTAACATATTGAATTGCAACGACTCTCTAACTGTGCAGCGTACTGATATACTGCTCGGTCCATTCAGAATATCGTAATCTGATTCTGTGATACAAGAGCCACCTTTCCACAAGCTTTGCCCTTGAGTGGGTAAAAAAAAATCATTGTGTCTCTTATACAGCATCCCTAAAACTATATATTTTTCATTATACGAAATTCACCAAGAATAATCAAACACTGCACTGCCATCGGATGCTGACTATTTGTTACAGGGAAATTTCAGATGGCTGCATCACATTCATATCGGGGTCTGCTGCATGTTACAGCGTCTCTGTCCTTTGGACATTTATAGTGGTTCATTTTGAGGTCCTTGATAATTAAACAAAATAAGAAATAAAAGGCAGAGGATATGAAGCGCTTAACAGAGTTTTGCCACACAGACAAACATATATACATAAATATACACATACATATACATCCCCATTCAGTTACTCAACTGTGTGACTCCCCCCTGCACACCACGCGGCCGTGCCTTTACCAGGGGAGACCCTCGGGGACCCCTGCGCTCCCCTGACTGTGTGATTCCCCCCTGCACACCATGCGGCCATGCCTTTACCAAGGGAGACCCTCGGGGACCCCTGCACTCCCCTGACTGTGTGACTCCCCCCCTGCACACCACGCGGCCGTGCCTTTACCAGGGGAGACCCTCTGGGACCCCTGCGCTCCCCTGACTGTGTGACTCCCCCCTGCACACCACGCGGCCGTGCCTTTACCAGGGGAGACCCTCGATGAACTGTTTATGTAAACTGCTGGACTATGAAAAGTTGCACTGCCATAACAAAAAAACAGCATTAAAAAAAAAAAAAAAAAAAAAAAATTCTATACATATATATATAAATATATATATATATATATATATATATATATATATATATATATATAAAATCAGAGCTGGAAAACTTAATATGGCGCAATTATAGAAAATGAATGATAAGCTGATTGCGTCGGAATGAACAGACCAGGACAGGAGGGAAGCGGATAACCAGTTCACCTCAGACACTCCCAGTTTAACCAGCTCACCTCAGACACTCCCAGTTTAACCAGCTCACCTCAGACACTCCCAGTTTTCTGCAGGCGTCGATGAAATTCTGCACATTCCGTCTGCTTTTGGCATCACTGATCTTTGGCTGAAGGAGAAACAAAACAAGCAAATGAAATTCGGCACAGCCGCAGCGGTGTCAATGAGCCAGCACGCAGCTCCTGTGCGGTTCTCTAAGGCAGCTCAGACATCCAAGCATCGTGATTAGAGGGAGAGGAATCCTCACCACGGCGGGGGAGGGCACATGGATGATGGCCACGCTCCGTGGCCTCACGTGGTTGGCCAGCTGGCACAGGATGGCTCCGTTTGAGAGAGCCTCGCCGAGATCTTCTGGCAACGAGCGCCGTAACCTCGACTCGAGGGTCTGAAACACAGAGAGCCGGGAGAGAGACAGAGAGAGAAGCCGTGTCTCGTTACTTCACAGTCTCTACGATCCTGAAAGTCAGCACGACATACTACGGGGGAAAACTCTCCTGAAGTGGAGTCCAACTGCGTATTGTTAAAACACAAACGCAAAAGCGGGGGTCTGGAACACTTTAAATCTCTTTCTTTGACAGCGTTAATATAAATCTAGCCAAAAACTCATGCCTGTCCCTCACCTTTCGGAGCTGCGCTATTAACTCCTTCTCTTCTGGTAGGTGCTCCGATGAGCTCCGTGACCGGAGTCCTGACTTTGAATCGGAGATCCCAGTGTCCACCAAGGAAGACACTGAACCTGCGTCAACACAAAAAACAGATACATGGGAATAAGACTCCAGGACGTGTGCTTGATTAGCCGCAGTGTGCGAAGGTAACACGCTCATGTGTGTCGTATTAAACCCGTAGTAAAACCTGGAATGGATCAAGCTGCTGTGCAATGGGGGGTCTGATTTCCATCCCTGAATATATAGAATATGAAGTTTCATTAAAATTAATCTAATGCAACACTAAAAAAAAGCAGCTTGCACCCACTGGAAGTTGATTTTTAAAATGTTCAAAGTTTCGTGCTGTGGTCTGCCAGCAGTCCTCCCGTTTTGATAGGATAACACACTGGGATTACAATGTGATTGCAACGAGATTACAATGTGATTACAATGTGATTACAACAGGATTACAATGTGATTACAATGTGAACAAATAAATAAAGTGGGCCTGCAGTTCTGAAGACACAGGCTAGGAGGTCATCCGCTAAAGATCAATCAGGATAAAATTAAATCCCTCGTAAATCACAAGTAAACGCTGACGCAGGCAGCGTTGCTCTCGTCACGGCAGAGGTGTCTGAGCTGGGGCGGGTACCTGCCGGCTTCACCACGTTCCTGGAGGTGGAGCGGAACAGGAAGCTGTTTGGTTTCTGCGTGGAGCCCATCTCCCTGGGGGAGAGGGCCTGGTCTGTAACGACAGGAGAGACGAGACTTAGAGACTCAGGGCTGTCCAGGCTTCAGTCCCCCCCACTCCCTCCGAGCAGCCGGGTTCAAACCCCGGGCTGCAGGGCTGACAAGCAAGAGGGGCGAGGGGAGGAGCCCACTGGACTAGAAAGAAAGAAAGAAAGAAAGACGTATAAAGACAGAATTGAAAGACTGGATGAAAAACAGACAGAACTAAAAAGACAAGCAGGCATACAGACAGGCAGACTCTCGTGTGGTTTAATGCACACCCACCTGTCTTGGAGACACTGCGAGAGGGAGCCGGGTTGACAGGGGCTTGATCTGAACTCTGCAGTAAAACAAAAATAACAATTATTCAGGAGACTGGAGTGAGCGAGTCTCCCTGGATCATCATCACCAGGGACAGGCAACTCTGCTTCACTCCAGGATTAATGGGAGCAGGCATGTCAGCTACATGACCACTGGATAAGCGCTTCTCCAGACACACACACACACACAGTGTGTGAAGTGTGTGACTTGGCTGTGTACGACCACCTACACTGTATCCCAACCCCTGGTTTCACGAAACCTGATTCTCACTTATGTCAGACTGCATTATATTGCTAGGAGAAGGAGCTTACCTGGCTCCTCTGTTTCTGAGAGGGGAGGGAGCTGCTGTCTGGTTGACCACCACTAGAGGGAGACAAAACCCACACTGTTATACAGGTATTAACAGCAGCAGTGTCTATTTTTCCCGTTGAAGACATTTTAAAAGAAATCACGGGCATCTTTGCTAGGATTCCTGAAAACTCAGGTCGATAGAAGCACAGTGGTTTTATATCCTTTACATACAAACAGACAGACAGAGAGACAGACAGACAGCTAGCTAGCTATGAGGACTGCTGTCTGTGCCGTTTCTTCCAAATCTATTGGCTTGCCTGTGCTGTGGTCTGCTAACAATTCTGCAGTTTTGATAGGATGATACACTGGGTTTTTCCAAACATTTCCATGAGAAATCACACACACACAGACACACCCTTATAAACATTATCATAGTAAAAGCATAGCAAAATTTAATAAGCATAGGGAAGCATTGTAAAGCACAGAAAGGTATGGTAAAGCATAGGGAAGCATTGTAAAGCACAGAGAGGTATGGTAAAGCATAGGGAAGCATTGTAAAGCACAGAGAGGTCTGGTAAAGCATAGGGAAGCATTGTAAAGCACAGAGAGGTCTGGTAAAGCATAGGGAAGCATTGTAAAGCACAGAGAGGTAGGGTAAAGCATAGGGAAGCATTGTAAAGCACAGAGAGGTCTGGTAAAGCACAGGGAAGCATTGTAAAGCACAGAGAGGTCTGGTAAAGCCTATTAAAAACACACACACACTAGGGTAAACTATGGCACATGCATAGTATAAAATATGGGAAAAACTGCAAAAATACCATGCTAAAACAGTGAGGTCAATTTTTATTATAAGGGCAGACCCCCTCATTCCACACAAATACACGCACACATACACGCTTGTCAGGTTACCCAGTACTTGCTGTCTGTAGTGCAGGCATTGCGCTTGCTCCAGTCCTCTGTGCGGATTTGAATGCACTAAACAAACAAGAAGGATGCAGGTGAAGTGACGGGTCCTTCATGTTTCACAGTAAGACCCCCCCTGCGCACAGCGTGCTGAGCACAAGCTAAATCAGAGACAAGCTTCCCGTCTCAGGCACCCGTTCCCTCTCTGTATACCCTGCTGCCGGGAAACCACTTCGGAGCGGGAATGGGTTTTTTAATATAAAATTATATATAATATATATATATATATATTATTATATATATATATTATATATATATTATATATTAGATATTATATAATATCAAATTAATGGGATTCAAGCACACACAGGCTCAGAAGAATTGGGCCATATTTTCAAAGTGTTTACTCCAGTCTTTAATTCACTCCTGCTGTCTGTGTGACTCTCTGTCTGCGTCTCTGTGCGACTGTTCGTCCGAGTCTCCGTGTGACTCTCTGTCTGGGTCTCTGACTGCGTATACCTCTCTCTGTGTCTCTGACTCAAGAGTCTCTGTCTCTCTGTCTCTCACCCGCTGTCCCTCCTCTCTGCTCCCTGCCTCCTCAGAGCTGCCTGTTGCTGTTGCTGCCTCTCTCTCTCCTTCCAGATCTGCAGGATCTCGGGGCGCCTGCGTTCCTCCGAGGGGGGGCTGGCAGGAGGGGCTGCGCTCCCCGAATCATCGCGGGACCCCTTGAGGGACCCTGGGGGCTCCAAACAAACTGCCAGCCTGAGAACAGAACCGAAATCAAACCCAGTTCAACAAACTGACACCGCGCTAGCCAGGACCACTTCAATCCAGAACTACAAAACCCTAAACAGGGCTGGACTAAGAAACACTAAAATAAACTGAATAAATTCAATGACCATTGCTGAGGTGGCCCAGGTTGGCTCTTCCATGCCTGGTCTTTGATCTAAAGCCTGTTCTAAATGGTTTAACTGAACCAATCAAACCCCCATCCAGACCCTGAAGTAGATCATGATCTCATGTTGCCTGTTAAACCTGGACTGGATCAGCCCTCAGGGACCATGACTGGTTTGACAACCCCTTGACTAACGTTTTGACTAGAAGTCTTTTTCAATGAAATCTAACACACTAGCCCTTAACATGGGACAAACAACTGATAATAAAGAACATAAGAACATAAGAAAGTTTACAAACGAGAGGAGGCCATTCGGCCCATCTTGCTCGTTTGGTTGTTAGTAGCTTATTGATCCCAAAATCTCATCAAGCAGCTTCTTGAAGGATCCCAGGGTGTCAGCTTCAACAACATTACTGGGGAGTTGATTCCAGACCCTCACAATTCTCTGTGTAAAAAATTGTCTCCTATTTTCTGTTCTGAATGCCCCTTTTTCTAAACTCCATTTGTGACCCCTGGTCCTTGTTTCTTTTTTCAGGCTGAAAAAGTCCCTTGCGTCGACACTGTCCATACCTTTTAGAATTTTGAATGCTTGAATTAGGTCGCCACGTAGTCTTCTTTGTTCAAGACTGAACAGATTCAATTCTTTTAGCCTGTCTGCATATGACATGCCTTTTAAGCCCGGAATAATTCTGGTCGCTCTTCTTTGCACTCTTTCTAGAGCAGCAATATCTTTTTTATAGCGAGGTGACCAGAACTGCACACAATATTCAAGATGAGGTCTTACAAGTGCATTGTACAGTTTTAACATTACTTCCCTTGATTTAAATTCAACACTTTTCACAATGTATCCGAGTATCTTGTTAGCCTTTTTTATAGCTTCCCCACATTGCCTAGATGAAGACATTTCTGAGTCAACACACTAGAGCCTCATAAAATACAGTTTTAAAAAAGCAGGTGGAGATCAGAATCCCTATCTTTATATTAACTATTGCATTGCAGTTTCACCCATTCCAGGTTTTACTACAAGCTTGATTAGCCACAGTGCACAGGTAACAAGCTCAGGTGTGTCTTATTAGACTCATAATGAAACCATGAATGGATCAAAACTGCTATGCACTGGGAGTCTTACTTCGATCCCTGAGAAGTTGTGTACAATAACCCTCTTGTACAGAGCACAGCTCTGGCCAAATAAGTTTTGCATCCCGCTCAATATCGAATGAACTAATTTTGCTTCATAAAGTCGAATGAAACCTGCTGAATATTGTTGACATATTGAATTACACGCCCAGCGCTTTATAGTTTTTATACAGACGGACAAATTGAAAAACGTGACATTTCTAAATCTAAATGTACTGATAATACAGTTTCTGGCAGACTTTTGCAAACATCATTTTGTATTATTATTATTATTATTATTATTATATTATTATTAATAATAATAACAAATGTTTAATCCTAAAATTCTAGGTGATGCAAAATTCTTGGCCATAGCTGTAGACAGAATGACAATCAGAAAATAATGGTCCCTTTCTTTGTTTTTTTTTTTTTTTTTTTGTTTTTTAACAAAACCCCCCAAAAAAGGTCAATATTTTCCCCTACCTGTTATTTGGGGTTTTATCTGGGTCCTCTAGTTTTGGGGAGGATGTTTTCATAAGTGTCTTTTCCTAAAAATAAATAAATAAATAAAAAAAGAAAGAAATTCATGGTTATTTATTTCTTCTCTGTCATTGAAAAAAAAAAAAAGGAAAAAAAAAAAAATGAAAAACGAAAACATTTATAAAGAAAATGGGGGGACCAAAAGCCCCAACAAACTTGTGTACCGACTCAAAATATATTGAGATTAAAAAAACAAAAAAAAAAATTTAAAAACTTGAACGCTTGAATAAATACAGTACAATTATATCCCCCCAGAAAGGGGAGTCTGGGGATGTATAAATTTACATTTCCTATCCTAAGATTTTCATGGGCGATCAAAAATATATTTAGATAAAAAAAAAAAAAAAATTAAAACATCAGAATGAATCAGATTAAGGCTGACTCTTCCCAAAAAAGCCAAACAATACAATTTTCAATATACTCTTCCCAGCATGCAGGGAGACCTCCCTCACCTCAGGGGGCGCTGTCTGCTGCTGTGGGCTGGAATCTGATTTCGAGTCATCTTCCTCCTCCTCCTCCTCCTCTCCGTTCAGACTGCTGTCGATGAAATCTATCTGTTCCACCTCTCCATCCACTGAGAGAAATGGGAGAGGGAACGGGGGAGAGAGGAGGAAAGTGAGAGAAAGGAGGGAGAGAAAGGGGGGAGAGAGAGAGAAATGTTTTAGTTGCAGTGCATGGTCCAAGAAACTTAATTCTGACGTGAGCTATAGCAAACGGGTTCAAACATACTTCTCCAAACACTGAGGTTCTTTCTACAAACAGAACTGCACCATGAACGTTTGCAGAGGGTTGTGTTCATTTCACTCAGGACAATAAACACACTCTGGGGGGGGGGGGGGGGGGGGGCATTCAGCCCCATCCTCACTGCAGGAATAATGAGACTCTAGGAGCTTTCCTGGAGTGACCTCCATTCACAGACCCTTAAATCCGAGGGAACACGGAGCCCCTTTGCGGCTTGGAACTTGGTTCCAGGAGACGAGGTTTCAGGATGCTGCGAGGCACACCAGGGGAGACTCGGGGGGGGGGGGGGGGGGTTTGATACAGCAAACCTCAAACTAGGTCTCCCGGAACCGGGTTTCAAGCCGCTGCTCCTGAAAAAGTGGCTTGGAGTTCCCCCTTTGTGAATGACAGCGAGCAATGTGGAGGGGGGGGCCCCCTTACCGGAGGTTTTGGCCCCCAGCGTGTGAGAGGATCGGCTCTCTCTCAGCTGCCTCTGGTCCCGTGTGATCTCAGCCATGCGAAGAGACAGGTCAGAAAAATCATCCGCAGACTGTGATAGAGAGAGAGAGGGAGTGTTAGTGTTTGGGTTAGTGTGTGGGTCTCAGCTTGATCCACTGGTCCCAGTGCCGTACTGAGCCCCGCCCAGGGAAGCGGGGGGGTGTAATCGTTACAGCATAACCCCCTCACCTCGTTCCCCGACCAACGCTTGCTGCCACTGTCCACGCTGTTGAACCCCGAGTCCAGACCCCCGTACTGCCGCACTGGGCAGAACTCATCCGACAGACTGCGGGAACACAATGGGGCGAGAACAGGCTTTTAAAAATGGGGAAGGAAATTTGACATGGGGATCAAACTGCTGTGCAACATGAGTCTTATCTCCGTCTCTGTTATACGGAGGGGGTGAATTAAGACACAGCCCCCTAGACGAAGTTATACAGTCCAGACAGCTTTTAAAGAAAGTGTAACGCATAGGCAAGCGTTGTAAAGAACAGCAAGGTATGGTATAGCACATAAAAAATAAAAATTTAATGCATAGTTTAACCATGGGACAATAAGTATGGGAAGACTGGTATATTACTGTGCAGCTAAGTGTGGTAAACTTCAATACAGGCACAGTTTAGAGTCAATGTAGAGTCAGCATCACGCTGACTGTGCAGGAGCGTCCGTACCAGGAGGCAAAGCCAGTGGGTCGGGCCACTCGCTGGAACCCCTCCAGCTCCTGCACGGTCTTACTGCAGGCTTCGATGTTCAGGAACTTAAAGATGTGGACTTTACCCTTCGTGCAGATCTGAGGAGAGAGAGAGGAGGGAGAGAGGAGAGTGGAGGGAGGAGAGAGAGAAGGGAGAGGAAAGAGAACGGAGAGGAGATGAGAGAAGGGAGAGAGGAGAGGAAAGAGAACGGAGAAGAGATGAGAGAAGGGAGAGAGGAGAGGAAAGAAGGGTGAGAGGAGAGAGGACAGAGTGGAGAGAGAAGAGAAAGAGGAGAGAGAAGGGAGAAGGAGAGGATAAACAGATGAAGAGGGTTAATTTCAAAACACTAAATGATTGAGCAAATTTACTCACTTTTTACAATCTTCGTTTCCAACGCCTGCCTTAGCAGTATTGTAACAACAACCACCTTCCATATTCCTTATGGATTCAGTATTTCATGCAAAATTTCAAAAATGTCCCATTTTTAAAATGTGTCAGTTAAGCAAGTGTTAAACTACAAAGCGGTGTGCAATTCACGAATCAGAACGGGTTCACTCGACAGGGTGATGCGAATTCATTGCCGGTAGCCGTGCAGCCCAAGCCTACCTGTGCGGGGGGGCACTGCAGCGGGTTGTTGTCGAGGACGATGGCCTGCAGGTGGCGCAGGTGGCGGTAGCAGACGGGGATCCTCGTGATGCGGTTACACGAGAAATCCAGACGCACCAGAGGCAGTTCTGACAGCTCTGAAACACAGCCAGGAGAGGAAGGGTTAACGAGAGGCAGCCCGGCTCTCAGCGAGAGAGACGCACACACGCACGCACGCATGCACAGACACACACACACGCACACTGTAGTTTTTTTTCTGTTACCGTCTGGAAGCACAGTGATATTGTTCCTCCGCACATTGAGATCCCGGAGAGATTCCAGACTGCCGACCTGCGGCGGGAGAGACTGGATCTCATTGCAGCTGACATCCTGACAGACGGACAGACAGACGGATCAGACAGGGCTCTGATGTCATTCTAGCACTGCGCCCCTTTGCAGTTTATGCAAGGCAACTTGCTGGTGTCGCAGGGCAATGCAAGGTTACAGTGCAAACATACAATACTTAAAAAGACAGCACAGTTTAGAGTAAGTGCAAAAGCTACTTTTAAAGTCTAAAATTGAAAACATCCTTTTTTTTTTTTTTTTTTTTTTTTTTTTTTAAAAAGTGCTTTTTTGAAATTGGTTGTAACTGGAGTGTATTTTTAATCTCTCCCAGCTTTGGTGCGTGATGCTCCCACCGTCGCTCACTTCAAATCATGTGCTGTGCTGTGCTGTATTTTACGCGGCTCCCTCACCAGCTGTCGCAGGTTGCCCATGGCCTCGATGTTGTCTGGCAGGGCGGACAGCTTGTTGTTGCTGGCGATCAGGACCTTCAGGGGCAGGTGGCACAGGTAGGCTGGCAGGAAGGTGAGCTGGTTCCGGCTGGCAAAGAGGAAGAGAGGCCGAGGAGAACGGAGACTTTACAAACCAAGAAGCAGCCAGAACAGCACATTTCATTTGTAAGAGTCGCCTGCTCAGGTAGACTGGTGATATAAATTCTAAAGGCACGGACAACTGCATTAACTATGTGTTCCCCTATAAAGCTTACTTCAGTATTTTTGCAGTTTTCCCAGTGTTATACTATGCATTCACCATACTTTACGTGTATTAATATACTTTCAGTACCTCACTGTTCTTTCCAATGCTTCCCTATGCTTTACTATCGTTTCACTGTGCTTTATTACACTTTGCTGTGCTTTTACTATGGGGAAACTTGTATAAGGATTAGTTTACCATTTTTAATATGCTTTAATGTGCTTTCCAATGCTTCTCTATGCTTTACCACACCTCTCTGTGCTTTAAAATGCTTCTCTATGCTTTACCAGACCTCTCTGTGCTTTCCAATGCTTCTCTGTACAATGCTTCCCTATGCTTTACCAGACCTATCTGTGCTTTACAATGCTTCCCTGTGCTTTACCACACCTCTCTGTGCTTTACCATGATTTACCACACCTCTCTGTGCTTTCCAATGCTTCTCTATGCTTTACCACACCTCTCTGTGCTTTAAAATGCTTCTCTATGCTTTACCAGACCTCTCTGTGCTTTACATGCTTTCCGATACGAAAAGGCACTGCTTTACAATGCTCTATGTTTTACCAGACCTGCTTTACAATGCAATGCTTCCCTATGCTTTACAATCAGACCTCTCTGTGCTTTACAATGCTTCTCTATGCTTTACCATGCTTTCACTGTGCTTTATTCCACTTTGCTAAGGTTTTACTATGGGAAACATTTTTAAAGGTTACCTTAGTTAGAACAATACTGTGAACACTGCCCGGACTTCCTCTGCGGGGATGCGTCTTAAATTTAACCGTGGGACTGTAAGGGTGTAGCCAGAAATTTGGGTTGTCAAATACTGACAGCTTTCTCCCCTGCCAAAGCAGGTAAACTGCTGAAGCACTCAGGAAAACAGGAAGAGCTCAGTGCGAATGAGATTGTGCAGCATGCCTAGTCACATGTCACTCCTCACTGCAGACTTGCAAGCAAAACCACAGAGCGCGTGACAGCCCAGCGAGGCCATGAGTCTGCACTGCAGAGAGAGAGGCAGTGAACAGACCTCAGCACTGTCACATCTGTTCAGGGAGATCCTTACTGGCTGGTCTTAAATGAACCTTACTTTTTATTTTTTATTAGTTTCATATAATAATAATAATAATAATAATAATAATAATCACATAATTATTATTATCAGTATTTTCCATTCACTATTTAGGTCTCAGTTTGGAAAGAAGCACATTATCTGGCACACATCTTTTAATTTTAAAAAAGTTTGCTCGCTTTGCCTTCCGGGAAATCTGTTCGACTTTCCCAGGCCATTTCATCACAGCAGTGTCTTCACGGGCCTCTTACTGGCTGCAAAGCATGTCAGTCAGCAGGGGAAGCAGCTGATTGGTTACTGACAGGAGAGAAGACCCTGAAGGGGTGGGGACAATTTTGACCTGAGTGGTGCAGTATAGCACAGGACCATGGAGGGTCAGGGTCAGGGTCAGGTCAGCGCAGTACTGCGCAGTGTTACCTGATGTTCAGGTAGCCGAGAGCCTGCAGGTTGACGATGCTATCCGGGATGCTCCTGGCACAGTTGTGGTACACGTTCAGGGTTTCCAGGGAGATGAGCTGGCACAGCTCCTCAGGGAGCTCCGAGAGACGGTTTTTCGACAGGTCTGCGGGGGAGAGGAGAGCAAGACTATAACGCGGCTCACAGGCCAGGACTGATACTGAATACTGAACGCTATATCAATTTACACTGCATTACACTACAATGACATTATCACCAAGAGTTTAATAAGACACACCTGAGTTTGCTGCCTGTACACACTGTGGCTAAACAAACTGGTAGTCAAACCTGGAGTGAGTGAAACTGCTGTGCAATACGGAATCTTATTTTCAGCTCCGAAGAGGGAGAGAAAGTCGAGCGGCCGAGAGAAGAGATGGAGAGGGAGAAATGAAGATGGAGGGGGAAAGGAGGGAGGCAGAAATCCAAAAATGTGAAAGAACGTCGAAAGAAAGAATAGCTTGCTGACACACTGCGAGTTTGTGTAAACTGTGACATCGCTGCTGCATTCCCAAGGACTGCCTTGGAGCGGGGTGCACAGAGCTCTCTTTGTTGGGATGTGGAAGGCTGTGAAGCTCCCATCCACACCGACTGCTCACGAGGGCGCCCAGTGAATACCCTGCACAGAGGAGCACAGTACAGCACAGCACGCAAACTGTATACACAGAAACAGCAGGCCTGGTGTGGAGGGCACAGGAGCAAACACACAAGGGACACTCAAAACAAAACAACCAGCCCACTGAAATGTGACGAGTGGTGTTCAGAAAGCCTCTTCACACTCCAGTGGAGAGCACAGCACAGGCCTTTCACCTTCCAAGTGGCAACAACAAATGAAAAATGTAATCTAAATCTATACAGAATTAGCCTCTATAGACTGAAAACATGCAAGTGCATATTATTACAGATGTTACAATCGCAAAAAATGTAACGCTACCTCCCTCCAATGAGAAACGCTGTAAACTACCAATTGCCTCTAATTAAAAACACCCTTGAAACTCCCGTAGCGGAAGGGGTGCAGCGACACCCTAATGTCACGATACGATACCTATCGCGACGTGCAGCTCAGGATGAGACACGTGGAGGCTCGGCGGTCCAGTGGTGAAAGGGGCTTGTTACCAAGGAGGCTCCGGGTTCAAATCCCAGCTCGGCCAATGACTCCCTGTGTGTGTGAGAGACCCTGAGCAAGTCACTGAACCTCCTTGTGCTCCGTTCTTCGGACGAGATGTAAAGCAAACGAGGTCCTATTGGAAGAGACTCTGCAGCAGCAGCAGCAGTTGTTGATGATGCAGAGTTCACCCCCCCTTGTCTCTGCAAGTCGCTCTGGATAAAAGCGTCTGCTAAATGACTATTTAATACATTAATATGATATGCCCCCCCGCCCCCTGCAATATCCCTTTACACAAACCGCTCTGTATAAAAGCCTTTTATTTTCTGCTCTGTTCGTGGTGTGTTTACTGTATTTCTGGATCCAGTTACGAAGGGTCAGCCGGTACTTTTAGAAGGAAAAACAGACTGAAATGGTTTTATCGGCTGTTCGCATCAAGCCACATTATTGCAAGGTGCGTGTGCGTGTGTAGCGTGTGAGAGTGGAGACGACAAACTCTTTGCGGCTGCAAATACACTCGCGGGAGCCTCTCCTAGGTTTAAAAAGAACTAAAAACAGCCTTCGTTTTCAAAAGACAATATCAAACACTACGTTAAAGGCAGAATTAAACACCACTGTATGTTTTACCGTCTAGGGATGTTAATTCTTGGCTGACATTTAAACTGTTTAGAATCCTGCCTGATCAGCTCTTCTCTTGGATTACCTTACCTAATTCAATACAGTCTAGTGTAGAGAACTCAGTGCTGTACTGGGGATCTGAGAGCAGCTAATTCAATACAGTCTAGTGTAGAGAACTCAGTGCTGTACTGGGGATCTGAGAGCAGCTAATTCAATACAGTCTAGTGTAGAGAACTCAGTGCTGTACTGGGGATCTGAGAGCAGCTAATTCAATACAGTCTAGTGTAGAGAACTCAGTGCTGTACTGGGGATCTGAGAGATCACACCTCTCTGTGCTTTACAATGCTTCCCTATGCTTTACCACACCTCTCTGTGCTTTACAATGCTTGCCTGTGGTTTACCAGACCTCTCTGTGCTTTACAATGCTTGCCTATGCTTAACCAGCCCTCTCTGTGCTTTACAATGCTTGCCTGTGCTTTACCAGACCTCTCTGTGCTTTACAATGCTTCCCTATGCTTTACCAGACCTCTCTGTGCTTTACAATGCTTCCCTATGCTTTACCAGACCTCTCTGTGCTTTACAATGCTTCCCTATGCTTTACCAGACCTCTCTGTGCTTTACAATGCTTCCCTATGCTTTACCACACCTCTCTGTGCTTTACAATGCTTGCCTGTGGTTTACCAGACCTCTCTGTGCTTTACAATGCTTGCCTATGCTTAACCAGCCCTCTCTGTGCTTTACAATGCTTCCCTATGCTTTACCAGACCTCTCTGTGCTTTACAATGCTTCCCTATGCTTTACCAGACCTCTCTGTGTTTACAATGCTTCCCTATGCTTTACCAGACCTCTCTGTGCTTTACAATGCTTGCCGATGCTTTCTCTGTGCTTGATCACACTTTGCTGTGTGTTTACTATGGAATGCTTCTACAAGGGGATCTCCACAAACGCTACATTATTACAGATGCATTAAAAGTTCTCTTTTACAGCAACTGTTGATGACCTAACGTTGGATGGCTGCCAGTAGATCTTCTCATAATTTGTTACGCTTGGTGCAGGCTGTAAGAAGCAGGCAACCCCCCCGGCACTGAAACTTGGCAAGGTAAGCCAGATTTCTTACTTCTTACACAACGATCAGACAATCTCATGCTGTATTTTGTTACAGTGAATCTCTCTCTCTCTCTCTCTCTCTCTCTCTCTCTCTCTCTCTCATTTATTTTCTACCTGGGAGGGTGGGGGGCTATAAACCATGAGCACTATAAAAAGGAGCTCCTTTATACACACACACACAGACACACACAACCATCACACACTCACTGATACACACAGCCATCGGACACTCAGACACACACACACACACACTATCTCTCTGCTCACACTCCCTCCCTCAACTCTGCCCCCCTTCCCTTCCATTCCATTCCCTTGCGGACTCCCTGGCCACGAACGAGGCCTTTTCCAGGTAGGCCTGAGGCCAACACAGAAAAAACAATTACAAAATTAATGTTTCTGATTAAGTGGTCAACCAGGGACTCCCTGACTCCCCCCCCCCCACCACCCCCACCCCCCACCCCCCCACACACGTGTTAGCAAAAGCCGGAGGTTGCAAGAGCTTACAGATCTGAAAAGGAAAAAACAGGAAGAAACAAATTTATTAGGTCAAACCAGCCTCATTAAAAACGGCCTTGCACTGTACTTGTAATTCTGTTACAGCGGTACAAAGGAATTTTTTTTTTTTTTTGGGGGGGGGGGGGGGGGGTTGTTTTATAATGATGTCTTGAAAGGAGCTTTGCCTTGGGTCTGGGTTTCCTGATCCCTGGAAAAAATGAACACCGTGATCCTTCAACTGGCTCTGACTTGCTAAACTCTTCACCACAACAGATAGCGGGCTGAACAACGTTGAAAGCTCACAGTCTCGCCTGCATGATTTCAATGCCACCTGGAACCAGACTGCCTCCAAGCAGGCATCACGACTCTCAGAGACACCTAATAAAAGCGTTTTGCTAAGAGTTTAAGAAGACATGCCAGAAACTTGTTACCGATACACACTGGAGCTGATCAAGCTGGTAGTGAAACTGCTATACAACGGGAGTCTTATTCCCGTCCCTGTGAAGCTCAAGTGTGTTTTGCTGGATTCAATAATGTTTTATAGTCTCCACTGTTTATTTAAAGCATGGACTCTTAATCTTCGGTCCCAAAACACACATGTATCCCCCCCCCCCCTTTATGAATCTATTATAGAAAACCATCTGTGTAGATTTGTAACATTAAAAAGAAAAACAGATACGTTACACTTAAATCAAATTTGACTTTCGTTAAAAAAAATTACAAATAATTCTTTACACTTGGCAGCTACAGAAAGAAAGAAAAGAAAGAAAGAAAGAAAGAAAAAGAAAGAATTTGAGTCCCTGGTTCAGAAGGAAAGGGAAATCTAATCTGCCTCACAGTAGCCTTCCCATTTGCTTCCCCGTTTTATTTATTGCAACCAAGTAGATAGAACGCATATTAACAAAAATCAGAAACACAGAGCAAGAGAGACAGAGAGAGAAAGTGAGCGCTGAAAGGCTTGTGCAGCCCGGCACCTTGAAGGAGAAGCCTTCCTTTCAATAACTGACAATGCCTCAGTCCTACAAATGCACAGTTTGGCAGTGCCAGGGTGACTCTGCCTCACACGGACGATCGCTATATACAGGCTGTCCAAACCTATGTGAAACTGCTATGCAACAGGTATCCTATCCATCCCTGAATTAAATGAACGACCCAGCCTGGATGCAACCAGACTGTGCCAAACCTACAGCACGCGAGGTCTGGGCAGCGTTTCACAGAAACCTCGGGAGGTACAGTCACTCCTTTTAAAAAATCGGTCATGTGTTCACATGCTGTTATTGTAAACGTACCTGGCATTTAAACACAGTTCTGGCTTCTGGGCCAAGAAACTAAATCCAGCATGAACGAATGGGAAAGAATGCATGGATGCATAAAACACATTATAAATCACACCCCTACTGGCATCTATGGTCAACAACTACAGTTATAATTTCACTGCGAGTGCAGATGTCTTCAGCGTTTACTGTTGTTCAGGGAAGCATTTCAATTTAAAAACACTTGCTGTGTAATAACTGTACAGCTGTGACCAAACATTTTGCATCACCCTATAGAATGAACTGATTCTGCTTCATAAAGACGAATGAAACCTGCAGGATAATGTTAACATATTGAATCGCACACCAGCGCTTTGTAGTTTTCCCATAGACTTCCCGAAAATGGAAAAAATTTGTGATTATCAGCATTATTAACCCCTTTGCCTTATTTTTTTGCACTGTTTTGACAATGGCACTGGGGGGCTGTAGGCATTTTAGCAGCCAAGAAAAGTTTGAGAACGAGAAAAGGCCATTCGGCCCATCCAGGCTTGTCCCTCTGAAAGGTTTTCCGTAAAATACGTCAGGTTTCTTTTCAACTCTTTGCCTCGTTTTTTGGTAACCGGAGTAGGACGAAAAGTAATGACCCCTTGCCATTCCTTTCAGGAGGGTCCAAGTTGGTGATAGCATCGAAGGGAGGGTTAAAACATTGGAAGTAGAGGCCCAGTCGGGCCTCCAGTGGAAGGGCCACGTGACAAAAGGCCAGGTTAGACGACCAAGGAGGGGGGATCAGGCGAGGAGTAAAGCTGCTTCCTCCGGTTTTCCTCAGAACTCCACGAGCACGTTTCTTCCCTCTAAGTCCCATCCTCAGCTCCACAAAGGGACGTCGACCGTGCAAGAGCCACGCTGCTTCCCTCCCTCCCAGTCCCTCCTCAGCTCCACTAGAGCCACGCTGCTTCCCTCCCTCCCAGTCCCTCCTCAGCTCCACTAGAGCCACACTGCTTCCCTCCCTCCCAGTCCCTCCTCAGCTCCACTAGAGCCACACTGCTTCCCTCCCTCCCAGTCCCTCCTCAGCTCCACAAGAGCCACGCTGCTTCCCTCCCTCCCAGTCCCTCCTCAGCTCCACTAGAGCCACACTGCTTCCCTCCCTCCCAGTCCCTCCTCAGCTCCACTAGAGCCACACTGCTTCCCTCCCTCCCAGTCCCTCCTCAGCTCCACTAGAGCCACACTGCTTCCCTCCCTCCCAGTCCCTCCTCAGCTCCACTAGAGCCACGCTGCTTCCCTCCCTCCCAGTCCCTCCTCGGCTCCACTAGAGCCACGCTGCTTCCCTCCCTCCCAGTCCCTCCTCAGCTCTACTAGAGCCACACTGCCTCCCAGCTGTTTATCTATAGTTATCAGGGCCAGACTGAACTGACATTTAAAACCCCCTCTCTCAAGCAGACTCATTTTTGTCAGATTTACCTTTGTTTGCTTTACACAGAGCGCTTTGCGTGTTCCCTTTTTCTCACTTTACAAATTATGTGTGTGCTCTAGACCCCGTCTCTCAAAATGCAGGGTTTGTGTTGCCAGGAAACGGCAACACAAACCTAAAAACAAAAAAAGAGAAAGTGACTGAAAATGAACGACGGCTGCTTTTCTTTTTTTAAGGCAGTGAATTTTCTTAAGTGTTGTGGGAGTTGGTGCATGAATATTTTCACAGTTAAATTAGTGATGGAAATAAGACTCCCACTGCACAGCAGTTTGATCCATTCCTGGTTTTACTAGGGATCTAATAGGACTCGCCCGAGCTTGCTCTACCTCAGCAGGGCTGATCAAGCTCCTAGTAAAACCTGGAATGGGTGAAACTGCTATGCAGTAGGGGATATTATTTATCTCTACATTAGTATCTAAAAATTAATTGTATGCATAAAAACAAGACTTTAAAACAACAAAATCTTTAATAAAAGCTCACTACTTTGTCCCGACAGTAAATTCGCAAGCATGCTAAAATTGAGGAGAAAAACAGAAAACACCTTCAACAGGAGAGCAATTCTGAAGTCGTTCGACACAGAATGCAACAAAATGGGGGAAAAATACAAACAGCATTGGATGGCACAGGAAGTCCCAATTTCAACACAGTAGAGCAGGTTAAAGTAAATATTAAAAGCAGAAGTGACATCGATCTCTGCACAAAACCCACTTCCTCCCAGAGCAGTGCTGCTACGGAAATGTAAGACTGAGGTCTCTACCGCTCTCTCTGTGTCTCTCCATCTCCACGCCTACATCCACAACTTCAAAACACTCAAATCACACAGCTGTTTCTCTCTCAGTGCCTCTGCTGTAGCCACTAGAGCCACACAGCCTTCCTCCCTCTTCTAGAATCACCAAGGCCACACTGCTTCCCTCCCTCCCAGTCCCTCCTCAGCTCCACTAGAGCCACACTGCTTCCCTCCCTCCCAGTCCCTCCTCAGCTCCACTAGAGCCACACTGCTTCCCTCCCTCCCAGTCCCTCCTCAGCTCCACTAGAGCCACACTGCTTCCCTCCCTCCCAGTCCCTCCTCAGCTCCAATAGAGCCACACTGCTTCCCTCCCTCCCAGTCCCTCCTCAGCTCCACTAGAGCCACACTGCTTCCCTCCCTCCCAGTCCCTCCTCAGCTCCACTAGAGCCACACTGCTTCCCTCCCTCCCAGTCCCTCCTCAGCTCTACTAGAGCCACAGTGCTTCCCTCCCTCCCAGTCCCTCCTCAGCTCCACTGGAGCTGCAGAGTTCAAGTTAGCGATAACATTGTAGAAGTAGCTTAAACTCTGCAACTGTTTAAGAGCTGAGAACAATCAAAAAAGGTCTAATTAAGCAAGCGATCTGTCCAATGAAGGGTCTAGTTCAGTAATTGAGAGCTCGGTTGGAATGAAATCCAGCAGCCACGGGGGGGTCCCGGGACCCACTGTATTACCTGAACGTTGCATTGAACAGGATTGCTGGCCAAGCTTACAACTTAACCCTCCGGCTCTCCACACAGCAGGGGGAAGAAGTTTCAATGCAGAAAAGCACAGCGAGGGGTGAATCATTCAAAACGCTTCCTGTTGGCTGAACTATTGTTCCCCTACGATCTTGTTACACAGCTGGGATCCCTGCCTGGGTTACCATTTACTAACCCCCCTCCCCAATTAGGAGGCAGTGCGGCCCAGTGGTTAAAGTCCAGGGCTGGTCCTCGGTTCAAATCCCACCTCTGCCACTGACTAACTCGCTGTGTGTGACCCTGAGCAAGTCGCTTCACCTCCATCTGCTCAGCGGATGAGATGTTAAATCAATCTCCTATTGGAAGCGACTCTGCATATAATGCACAGCCTGCCTCTGTAAAGCGCTTTGTGATGGTGGTCCACTCTGAAAGGCGCTATAAAAAAATAAAGAAATTATTATTATTATTCACTTATTAAGTTGTTACCTAATCAAGCTTGTGTTAAAACCTGGAATGGGTAAAACCGCTATGCAACAGGAGTCTCATTTCCATCCCTGCTGCCATGGCTTCACACCGCTTGTCAGCACAATTCTATCGTCACGCACTCCCAGCCTCCTGTAGATGTTTCAGATAGCATTTGGCTGTAATCTGACAAGCTCTGCATTTCATGAGGACGTTCCGAGGGGTAATTATTACTCTGTTACAGGAGCCTCTGTCGGTGCACGCAGCGTTTTGTTAAATTAGGATCTGGAAAGTCAGTTTGGAAAAGTGCCAGCCTCCTCCATACTGTTCTCCTCAAGCCTCCAGGCAGCTGCCTAAAATCAGCTCTCACCAGCCAGACACGCAAACAAAGAGATCACAGGGGTGGGAAACAAAAGCGACCGGCCAATAGAGAGAGAAAACAAGCCTTTGATTATAAGAGCTTCACCTGCTTAGTCACCTTATTGCCTGCCTGGTGCCACAGAAACGGGGGGGGGGGGGGGGGGGGGGGGGGGGGGAGCATAATACGCACCTACCTCAGCTCAAACGCACCCTCTCACCCAAACAACTTTCACTGTTCCTCTGCACCACCCAGGGGGAACCCCCAGACCCTCCTTATTTGGGACAATCCCATTTCTTCCGATGATGCAATGTAATAGATCTGCATGGTTATACTCTGCATTTCCACAGTTTACTATGTTCACTGACATGCTTTACCATACCTCACTATTCCTTACAATGCTAACACTGTGCCTTAGTACACTTTGCTGTGCTGTTACTATGGGAAACTTTTGTGGAGGGTTAGTTTACTATGGTTTGTTTTTAATATGCTTTACCAGACCTCTCTGTGCTTTACAATGCTTCCCTATGCTTTACCAGACCTCTCTGTGCTTTACAATGCTTCCCTATGCTTTACCAGACCTCTCTGTGCTTTACAATGCTTCCCTATGCTTTACCAGACCTCTCTGTGCTTTACAATGCTTCCCTATGCTTTACCAGACCTCTCTGTGCTTTACAATGCTTCCCTATGCTTTACCAGACCTGCTGTGCTTTACAATGCTTCCCTATGCTTTACCAAACCTCTCTGTGCTTTCAATGCTTCCCTACTTTACCAGACCTCTCTGTGCTTTACAATGCTTCCCTATGCTTTACCAATAATCTCTGTGCTTTACAATGCTTCCCTATGCTTTACCAGACCTCTCTGTGCTTTACAATGCTTCCCTACCTTTACCATACCTCTAAAAGCTTTACAATTTTCCCTATGCTTTGCCGAAAATAATAAAATGATTATAAAAAGGTCTAACTAAACATAGGCTAATAAGTCCTCCCTAGGGATGTGCATAATAATAATAAAAAATAATAATAAAAAATAATTTTTTAGGATGTATCAGATTTTCGGTCATTTCGTTGGGGATGCGCCAAATCAAGGCTGATCCTCAGAGCCAGCATTGCATGATAATATAAATATAAGTTTATATAAAATAATGTTAATTAGAATTAACACAGATTTAAAGATATAAGTAAAAATGATGTCACAATATATAGAACACCATTACATCATGTAAGAATAAAATTATGTAATACTAAATTAAGTTTATGTTATGTAGCAATCTATTATAATAATATATGTATATATATAATATATACTATATATATATATATATATATATATATATATATATATATATATATAATAATATATATATATATATATATAAAACAAATAAGAGAACTTGAAGCACCAACTTCAATATATATATATATTTTTTCAGACAATAAAAAAAGCCGTTACCCTTCAATTTATCTACGGTACGTGCAGAGGAGACTTTAAAAAATGAATAAAATGAATTAAAATTAATCATTTCACGGTATTTTTTATAGCCGTTTGCTGAATTACTGCACTGTCACAGCAGAAGCGAAAAACTTACTTGCGCGAAACGTCCCGTCCTGCACACAGAGCAAACCACATTTACACACACATTTACACACACGTTTACACACACGTTGCACAGACCGTACCGATCTCTGCCTTTTCACTACATTGCAACACTACAAACACGAAGGGAGCTGCTAAAAATGATGTTTCAACACAATTACACAAACACAAAACAAACGCGTTGCTGTTTCTACATAACAAAGCACTCACCCGCTTGCGTAATGTCGGATAAATCGTAATTTCTAGCGGCGGAGGGGAAATCTCTAAGTTTTCTGTTGGACAAGTTTAACGCGCCACTCGCCACGGCTTCTTCGAGCGCCTTTTCCACGCTGCGGCTCCCAGCTATACCGGCCGGGAGTGCGGACTCCTCGCCCGCTGCCATCGATTAAATTTAATCCGCTCCCCGGGTCGAGGTAAACAATCCACGGCCCTCCTCAACACCTCGTCGCCAGGCAACTCCGGCAGCGCGAGCTCCTGTCACGGCTATGTTCTGGAACCCAGTCTGGAGTGGGCGGAGTGGGTGTTGTCTGGGAGATGGACAAAAAAAAAAAAAAAAAAAAAGGCTGATTGACAAGAAACGCTAGCCAGTTGGGTAACTTGTAAGAGAGTTGATATAAGCGAAGGGGCGTGGATTTACAACCAGGGGGCGGGTGAATGATGTGAAGCAGAGCCAGTAGAGTTAGAGAAGGCGGGGCAAGGATGTCCCAGGGGCGGGGAGAGACCGGGGGAGGGGGCTGAACTAAGGGAATGGGCGTGGATTTACAACCAGGGGGCGGGTGAATGATGTGAAGCAGAGCCAGTAGAGTTAGAGAAGGCGGGGCAAGGATGTCCCAGGGGCGGGGAGAGACCGGGGGAGGGGGCTGAACTAAGGGAATGGGCGTGGATTTACAACCAGGGGGCGGGTGAATGATGTGAAGCAGAGCCAGTAGAGTTAGAGAAGGCGGGGCAAGGATGTCCCAGGGGCGGGGGGGCGGGGCAGAGGGGAAGGAGGGTGGGGGACGAGACGGGTCGGTTGGCGGGGAGAGCCGGGGGGTGTTCGTTCGGAGCCGGGGGAGGGGGCTGAACTAAGGGAATGGGCGTGGCTTGGTTCAGATTTCCTCCTTGTTGATTTTATTTGAAGAAGTCCTCTACATTTCCTTCAGAATGTCTGCAAACAGGTTGTTGGGGGTTTTTCACTGTAAGCTCTTTCTTCGTGTTGGTTTTCACAGGTTTGTATGAATTGTTTATTGTAATTGTTTCTTTTGTGTATTGCTTTTTGATACGTCCGTTTCTAGAAAGGAAGAGCAGCTTCTGAACTCACAAACCAAACACCAAACACCTTCACAGAGACTAACCGAAGAGCAATGTCGACAGTGTCGACCCAAGGGACTTTTTCAGCCCGAAAAAAGAAACAAGGACCAGGGGTCACAAATGGAGTTTAGAAAAAGGGGCATTCAGAACAGAAAATAGGAGACACTTTTTTACACAGAGAATTGTGAGGGTCTGGAATCAACTCCCCAGTAATGTTGTTGAAGCTGACACCCTGGGATCCTTCAAGAAGCTTGCTTGATGAGATTCTTGGGATCAATAAGCTACTAACAACCAAACGAGCAAGATGGGCCGAATGGCCTCCTCTCGTTTGTAAACTTTCTTATGTTCTTATGTTCTTATTAATCGCAAAAAGAAAGACTCATTGCAAACATCCCAGAACAGCAGGGCTACTTGCCCTTTAAATATTGAGAACAGCCATCCCAAACCCTTTTCTTCCATCTGCTCCACCCCCTCTTCCTCTACCCGCTGCTCCACACCCCACCTGCCTCATTCTTTCCCTCTCCTAGCGACCACGGAACCAGTGAACCTCTCCTCTCACAGGGGCGGGTCGATGGAGACTTTCCCAGTTTGACTCCAGTGCTGTTTGCAGTCCAGTGGCATTGTCATTCGGGCAGAACCCCACTGTCTTTAGAGATTCGTCTCCTAACGTTGCCTTTTGTCTTATTCAAATGGCCCTCCTTCCAGTCGCGGTCTAACATCGTTCTGCTTCAACCCCTCCCCTCGTCCATCTGGAGACCTGTAATTCATTCACTCAAAGCGCAGATGTCTTATTGCAGCCCGCGCACACACACACAAACCCTGACATCCCTATATATCAATTCTTATGCCTTAGTATAGCAGAATTGTCTGCTTGTCTTCTAGTTTCAGTTACACTGGTGAAGGCACTAGAGTCCAAACGCTGGTCTGCTTGACTCAGTCTTTTCTTGCAGTTAGATATTGCAGTGTTACACTTGTAATAGACTCCAGGTCTGCTGGGGGTCTCTATTTGATTGTAGATCCTTGCCCTTGCTGGCAGAGCCCCTCACTGGCTCACAAGCAGCTTCCCCAGAGTCCAGCCTTGCCAGCCCAGCCATGCGGCAGACACCATATGGCTCAGGATCCCACGATCGGAATACCAGGAATTCCACCGTCTCGGATCAGGAATTCTGACTTCATCCCGTCAATTAAGGGTGCTTTTATTATGGGAAACTTTTATAAGGATTAGTTTGCCCTGGTTTGTTGTTTTAATATGCTTTACAGTGCTTCCCTGTGCTTTACCAGACCTCTCTGTGCTTTACAATGCTTCCCTATGCTTTACCAGACCTAAAATTGGTACCCTCTTTATAAGGGACCAAGTTCACTGTCTCAGTATTGCAGTGACCATCATTGAGAATGGCTTACCAGTGAAATCATTGAGAATGGTGTGGGGGGGGGGGCGTCCATAGTTCATTGTTTTATTACACTCCATCCTGCTGTTACTGTGCACCAAGAATGTAGTGGTGAGAAAGGGAGGGGGGGGGGGTGAGAGGTGAGAGTGGTTTTTGAAATCACTGCACTCCTGCAATCTTCCAGGGAATGCCTGGAATGGCTTGGACCCGATCCAGCATTAGCACGCTGGGACTGGGGAACGGTGTGAAATCCTTGCAGCTGGTCAGACTCAGTCAGGCAAGTCCCATGCAGGAAAGGGGCTCAGTGTTCAGTTAATCAACTGAATCCAGTTAATCCAAAATGAAAAGCATGCCTTCTACTGTGCAAAAGTTATCTAACAGAGAATTTCATGGGGGTAATGGGTTCATTACACTCCTGTGTGAAACTTATTGTAACATCAAAAAAAAAAAAATAATGCTTCTTGATTTGTTTTCTTTCTCTATACCTGCCCACAAACAAGCTCATGGCTCATTAGATCCCCAAATGCTGATCTGCTTAGCTCACTCTTCTAGTCACAATAACCCTGATAAAGGCACTAGAGCCCAGATGCTGCAGAACTAGATTTGAAGCTTGCAAAACCGGTTAGATATTCTTCAATAAGTTTCCTTTGCAATACTGGAACTAAAAACATTAAGAAACTGAGCAGAAGTTGCTCGACTCTTTGCAACATACTAGTTCTGCTTGGTAGAACATTGGAATAAGACTCCATCACACCAGGAAAGCAATGATACAAGCCATTCCATGGTACACAAGTGAAAATCACTCCTCCTCCACCCCCCCCCTTATTCCAATAGGAATCAAGAGCAACGTCACTGGGCAGAGTTTCAGCCCCCCCACCAATATTAAATGACAGACCAGTGCGTTTCAGCAATAGGTTTATTGTTCTCATTGACAGGCACAAAAATCAAGCAGTGGATTTGCCAGCTCTCCTGTACAGAACAGCAGCCAGCGCAGCAACACAGCCCAGAGCCACAGCAGTGACCACACCAGCCAGGACCAGAACCTCAACAGGGAAGCCTGGGGGAGGGGGGGAAAGAGAGAGGCACAGAGTCAAAGGACAGGATTATGGGGGGAAAATAAATTCACTTGCAATCAGCCTGCACAGGGTGTTACCACTGGGAATGTAGGCATGCTAGCCTGCAAAACTGGTTACCAGTAAAGCACTCATGCAGAGTTCTACAGTTACTTCCCTTTCCATAGACCAGCATTAATTTTTACTGGCTTTGTTAGCTTATCAGTTTGACAGCCAATGCTATTTACAGCAACACAAGTTGCAAGGGGGCATGAACATTCCATGAAACAAACACTAAATATAGGAAGTCTCTGCTCTTTCAAGCATCTTGTGGAACAGAAGTTACCTTGCGATTTTCCATCTTCTGCTTTCAGCCCGAGACTCTGGGAGCCTGGCTCCGTCAGGACGTCGAGGTCGTCCAGAGTTTCCACGACGATCAGGGGTCCGACACGAATATCACCTTCCCATTCCAGCACTGGCTTTTCAGCTGGAAGTCAAAACAATAAACCAGTCTATCAAAGCAGTTAGACCCCCCCCCCCCCAAACCCAGCAGTAGATCACTTACCCACGTTGCCAGCCGCCCTGCTCCCTCGTCTCTTTCTGGAAGGGCCTCCCACAGCACAGTACCCAGTGTTACAGCAGCTGCACACCTGATCACTCCCATCCACAGAGCTCCACCTAGGAGGAGAGACCAGGTATTAGCTTACCCAGGGAATGAACAGGGACAGGCCACCCCTCCCAGACAGACACTCACCTGCCAGAGCTGGCAGTGAAAGAGCAGGCCTTGTTCACAGAGTCCACGTTCTGGGACCCAGATGCCACTTTCAGGTGACAGGTGATGTAGATCTAGAGTAGAAGAGGGAGGGGGGTTTAAATTAAAGGAACACTCCAGCCCAGTGTCAAACTGGTTACCTCAAGTCCAGTACCATTTAGAATACAACTAAATGAAGTCCATACTAGTGTAACCTTTTATAATGGCAAAGCTGATTAGAGCACAGGTGATAAGGCAATCACTAAAGGATTTGTGAATTCCAGCAAGTCTTATTGCTTAGAAGCTATCCAGTGTATTAGAACTACTAGTTGAATCAGAAGTAGATTTTGCATTGCAAGTGTCTTGTGGCCATGTGGTCCAGTAGTTAAGGAAACTGGATTAACCAGGAGGACCCCGGTTCAAATCCCAGCTCAGCCACCGACTCGCTGTGCGAGACCCTGAGCAAGTCACTGAACCTCCTCGTGCTGCATCTTTGGGGCAAGACACTGTAAGAGACTCTGCAGCAGATGCTGCTTGCAAGTTGTAAAGTACTTTGATCCACTATGAAAGTGTGCTATATTACCAGATCGATACTCACGGTGCTCCTGGCATCAGAGTAGAACCTGAAGGCATCAAGCTTCATCTGCAGCTTCGTGTTCTGCACCCTGGGAGAGACGAAGCGGGACCCGGAAGCAGACAATTTTGAATCAACCAAGCAGCTGCAGAGACAGACAACAGCGTTCAATACAAGAACTCGAAGCTTACACTCTGTTACTGGATCCTCAGCTGATGCTCTACCAGCATATCACTGTAGTGATACTGATAACCAAGTTCTTACATCACTAATTTACATACACTGTACAAGTTAACTCATTTGTATAATATGAACACATGGAAGTCACCCTGGATAAAAAGGGAGTTTGCCAAACACTGATATCAAAAGAGAAAATGCCACTCGCCCGCTGTTGTCAATGAAGACGTATCTGGGGCTGGCGTTCTTGTCGGGGACCATGGTGGCCACACAGTTGTCCACAAAGAGCCGGAGGGGCATGTGGTTGACCCCATTGACAGAGGCTTCAATGTTCAGGACATCCCCCAGGGAGTAGACATTGGAAGTTCTCTGGGTGACCCAGTCATCTATTGAAAAGAGGTGTTAGAGATAACCAGGCCTAAAAGACAGGGCCAAACCCTTGGCATTCCCCTATAGAATTAAACTGATCATTGAATGAAACCAGCTGAAAGCTACTTTCACATCTTGATTTGCATACCAATTTGTATGCTTCATGCAATTAATGAAGTTAACATTTTAAACACAATACTATCATGCTTCATAGACTTCAGCAATCATTTTGTAGTTTGACTAGATGTCAGTTTCATATACAGTCACACATCTTTATTCTCAATCCTAATTTGTAGACAATGCAAAGCTTGACTATAGCTGTCGAGTCACAGCACAGCCTGGAGCTGCAGTCTGGTCCCCAGAGCAGAACTGTTCAGCTCCAGCGGGTTGCAAGATGGTCTGAAGCAGCCTTCTCCGGACAGGGTACTCTTGAGAGGAGTTACAGGAAGCTGCTTACTGGTCATCAGCCTCAGGGAGAAGTCCAGGGCAGCCTCTGCTAGCTTGGTGGAGGTAAAGGGGACCCATGTGGGTTTCAGAGCATTGCTGCTCACATTCTGCAGCCTGGAACAGAATGGAAGACATCCATCACTTACTCACTGATGAACTTAATAGTATTTTGATTTCAGGTTGCTTCTCACCTTTAACAGAAACTCTGGTCCATTCTCAGCAGGAATGACATTTTATTGGCTGCCTCCACTTTGTCAGAGGTGTTTGCTGGTCTCCGATTACTCAAAGTAGAGTCTCTGATCCTGGAGAGCCCAGATCTCTGCAGGTTTTCCAGGTGTCTTTCCATTAGTGGAAACAGATCTGGCACACCTGTTCATCTTTAACAAGCCAATTGAGTTAATTCACAGAACTGCAAAATGGAAAAAACTGCAGTAGCTCTCCAGGACCAGGGCTGGAGACCCCCTGCTCTTAAAAGGGGTGTCGAAATGCAATCATACGCCATCTTGAAAACCAAAGATACAGCACGCATCTGTGTTATGATGCTCTACAAGTCATTCTCCCTCCAGCAGAAAGTTTAGTGCAAATGTTTTCCCTGCAGGCAATAAACTGAAAACGCAGCGCATAACTCACACAACAGGCTCGAGCTACCAAACCCACCACAGCACATGCATGGAGATGCGCGCACTGATGCATCCAAATCTAGACCATGCATTTTGCCTTGGGAGGCATTGGAACATCTGAAAACTCAATCCAATCACTTGCAAGTAAAAGCAAGTCATGTCGAGATACTAAATACACCACAACCTCCTCTTAATGAACTATTCACAGCCTGGGTTCACAAATGTGGACTTAATGTATTAAGGTTCCCCCGTGTATATTACAGGCTATATATTTTGCATCTTAAGATGTGTTGGTACTGTAGGAAGGTTGAGACTATTCCCGCAAGGGTAGTCAGCTGCGCTCACCTCAAATAGCGGCACTCGATGCTGACCTGCGCCCCGTTGGTTCTCACGATGGGCAGGTTAGAATTCGGGGTCGGGGTGTAGTTTAAGATGAAACTGTAAACTAGCTTGTCCTGGACCATCTAGATAGAAAAAAAAAAAAAAGAGTTATTGAGTTTCACCCTGCATACGCAGCCAAACAGTCATACTGCTGCGCAAATGTGACCCGCTTTTTACCCTCAGAGTACTGCCGCACTCCTGGAGCTGAACATCGAAGACCATGCTCTGCGTCGCATTGTCCAGCCGGGTGACCCCGCAGCTTCCCAAGCGGACATCAGAGGTCTTGATCAGCTGGCCGATCCCGAACAGATCCCGCTTCACCGTCACCACCACTCTGGACTCCCCGCACTGCGCCGCGACGGTCTGCGGGAGGATCGCTTTGAGTTGCTGGAGTTTTGAAGAGGGGCTCGGGTAATTCACAACGGCGCTACCGGCTTCGCTGAACAGCTTAGAACCGAGCGAGGAAGAGCCGAGCCCGCCGCTGAGCAAGTCAAACACGAACAGCGCTGAAAGCACAAACTTAGCCCTTACTACGAGACCCATCGTTACCAACTAAAGCGCGCAACAGAACCACCTGCTTTCCAAGCGCGCAACCGAGTCGTTTTATAGTACCGGAGAGGCGGGCTGCACTCGGAACCTAATTGATATGCACGTGGTATTTTAATTTCCAATTAACCGCTTCATGCAACGGGACGAATTAAATATATATCTCGGGGTGGGTGACCCACTGCTGGTCTTTGTTCAAACCCCGTTCGAAATGGTTTAATTAAACTAATTAAATCTCCCTGAAGTAGTTAATTTTCTCGTTTTATCAGTGTGGTGTAGGCATGACTAGACACCCGCAAAAATGCATCCTCATTTTAGGATCCCCCCCCCGCCCCCCATAAAAAGGTAATTGTGTTCAAAACGACTTTTATTTGCAATGAATTATTTATATGAAAGTGCTATTTATACACGCAAGAAGTGAAATTTCGCGCAATGACGCATTCCTCACGTCACCGCGCAGCCGGCAGTATGCATTTTGTACATAGACGTCACAGATATTAAAAAAATAATATTTTCCTTCGAGTGGTTCAGGAAAGTTGCAGAACACTGTCCGAGAGAGATAGAGAGAGGAAGAGACCGACCTGTCTTAAGTCTGTCTAAATTGTTCACCTAAAGGTAAGTTTAAGTCGTAACGGTAATGTGGAATTAACAAAAAAATTTTCAATTTAAAAAATTAAAATATTGACTTTATATTATATATATATATATATTATATATAATATATATATCTATATATAATATTATATATTTCTTTCCTTACATGTGTTCACCAAAAGTTTCTAAATTTTAATAGATATTTTCAGTCCTGCACGTTTCTTCCGACAAAAATATACGGAACAAGGAAAAACAGTGCTTAGTAAACTTGTTAGTTGTTCAATATTGTAATTATACAAAAAAATAAAAAAAAATACTAATAATAATCTGTGGATGACGTCATGCTTATTAGAATAGAACGTTCGTTCCCAGAGGTTCCAGTGCTCCCAGTTTGAAGATAAGCTCTCCTTCCTTTCTGTTTCCGAGCAACACGTGTTGATCACCCATCAGTGTGGGGGGTGGGGGAGTTGGGGGGTGGGTGGGGATGGGTGGGGACACTATGTGAGTCGTCCAGCAGGTGTATCGCCCATCATGTTTGACGTCACTGCTACGAAGAATGTTTCTAGCTGGCAATATACGATACTCGTGGGAGCATATTACCTCGATAATGCAAGCAAATTATCCTGTAGATGTAACAACAAAAAAATTATTAATGGGTTGTTGATTTAATTAATGTTACAATTCTACTTCCATTTACTAATGGAATTGTTCATTGTTACACCGTGAACTGATTGCACGGAACATTTCAAAGTTTCCAGAAGGAGGCTAAGCACTTTATCGTACCCCCCAGAGGGAAGCCGCTATAGTCTTCTGCCTCTATCTATAGACTCGAAGATATACTGTAGTTCCCCCTCAGAACTTGTAGATGGACATCTACGTTGTACAAATTTTAAAGTTTTCAAAAGAAAAGTGTCGTATCAGCATGATAGATAGGGTTGGTAATAATAATATATAGAAACTGCTTTGACCGAAAGTAGAGTTTGCAGAGCCACGGTGGGCATTTTTAAAGGGAGGGGGGGGGGTGGGGGGGGGGGGGGGGGGGGTACGATTTTTCCCAGGGAGGAAAATATTGTATATTAACTTTCAATATGAAAGTCCGTACTTCGTGTTCAGTGACTTCTACGACGATCATTTTCTTCAAAAATATATGATGTTGAATATTTGAGCATGTTAATTATGTGTTATATTTATTAATCTCCATTAACCATAATAATAATAATAATAATGTGTGTTTTGATTTCTGCAAAAACGAATAAAAAATTATTCTACTAAAAGAAAACACTGTAATCCATTCTTCTTCCAGTACTGATGGAGTTTGTAACGGGATACCGTGACTCTCTGGTTGATTTTACCGACGCTATGTTCCGCTGGTACCGAGCTTACCTAGTGGAACGGGGAGCCGCTGAGAGCCTGGCCGGGAGAGAGGACCGCTGCGCCGGTCTCCCGGTTGACGCGGCCAGCCCGCGGTGGATTCTGCACGTCCTCGGCGGCTCCGGTACCGGGCAAGCACAGCCGCTGGACGAGCGCTTATTGGAGGACAGCGAGGCTCTGCTGAGCGCAGACGAGCTGCGGAGCTACGTTTCCACGAGCAACACGCAGGGAGCGCGTTAGTGATATTATTATTAATTTATTTTTTAAATAGCTGAAAAAGTAGTTTTGGACACTATATTTATAATTTTGTTGTATTTAAATTTCTTTCTTATTGTTTATATGGGGAAACAGTGTCATCCTCATATGACACCCAGGTGCACAAAAATATGTTTTGCAAAAATACAAATATTCTATAGTAACACCTTCCATAATAAATAATTCATGTTTGCCATTGAAGATCATTGAGGGTATAGTTAGCACACTGTGGTCCCATTCTACCAACGGCATCCCATTCCAGCTGCCCTATACTTGTGCTACCATTGCCCCTCATTATAATACAGAACCATTGCATTACCATTGAAGATCATTTGGGCATGATATAGCTAGCATACTGTGTGTGTTCCCATTCTACCTTACCCCATTGTAGCTGCCCCCCATACTAAGACTAGAAGAGGTTGCCATGTACGATGTTTCATGCCACTTGCCGCTTGCCTCTGCCACTCTCGCAGCTCAGCCGCGGCTCCTGTTTGTGACTGACGAGCACGGCGCTCTCCTGGGGTTTGAGTTTGGGGAGTCCGGCGGCGGGGACGAGGGGCGCGCTCTGCAGGAGATTATCAGGGGGCTGCTGTGCCGCTGCATGGAGACCCCGCTGAGCGGCGGGGAGCCCCGGAGACCGGAGAACCTGGCGGTTGGGGACGCGGAAGTGCACTGGTGAGACGGGGCTTCTTTTTATCTCCTTTTAAACAAGCCGTGCCCACTTACCCTGAAGTGACTTATTGGTGCCAACTGTACAGATTTAGAGAACTTTCTCATGCCCTCTATGCATTTAACAGTCTAAACCAATACAAGTTCGGTATTAATATTTATCCTTAACTGGCCTTACAGTTTCTCGTTACAACAAACTCACTTGAGTGCGCCCACTTCTCTCTCCCCTCCCCCCCCCCCCCCCCCCCCCCCCCCAGTTCCTGCTGGAGGGAAGAGACAATGTGATCCCGGGAGGTCCCCCACACCGTGACAGGGCTGGGGTGGCACAGAAAAACTTCACCCTGAGAGGCTCCGCCTCAGAGGTGTACATCTTTGTGAAGTGGAACGTGGCTTCGAGGCCATGAGCACTCTGGGTAAGGCGCGCGGAAGTCTCGCACAGTACAGCACTGACATGCACAGTGCACGAAGCTCGGTAACCTAAAATGGTGGCAGACGATTGCATGAGACAATTCCAATTCTTCGGGAGAGAGAGAGAGAGAGAGAGAGAGAGAGAGAGAGTTCACACAGAAAGTCGTTTCCCCTTCCAGAGATCTGGAGCCTCGGAGCCTCCCCTCTCTCTCAACAGACTATTTCAGCACTGAGAGGATGCACAGTGGTTCGAAGTGGGTAACCCTAAAATGATGGCAGTGGACATTGGGAAACTTATTCCATATCTCTCTCTCTCTCTCTTTCTGTCTCGCTCTCCCTCTCCTCTCCCTCTTTCACCCCTTCTCTCTCTACCTCTGCCTCCCCCTCTCTCTCACTCCCCCTGCTCTCTCTCCCTTTCTGTCTCACTCTCCCTCTTCTCTACCTCTTGCTCCCCCTGCTGCCTCTCTCTCTCTTTCGCTGCGTCTCCCCCTTCCCTCCGTACAGTGTGAAGTGCCGGGCTGTGTTTTATTGCTCTGAAAAATGCAAGAAAATCGACTGGAAGAAGAGCCCTGATGATGTCAGTCACCAGAACTGGTGCTCCAAGCTGCAGAGCTACATGTGTGCTCTTCGACACGACCGTCTGAATGCAGAAGTGTGGAAGTGTGTTCATGTCAGACTAGTGTTCATGTTAGTCGTTATTACTATCATAATCATAATAATAATTAATAAGTAATAAGTGAGTTATTAGTGTTATTTAAAGAGACTTGCAGAGACTAGGGGGGGTGAACTCTGCATCATCAACAACTGCTGCTGCTGCTGCAGAGTCTCTTCCAATAGGACCTCGTTTGTTTTACATCTAGTCTGAAGGACGGAGCACAAGGAGGTTCAGTGACTTGCTCAGGGTCACACACGGTCACACACACACACACACACACACACGCACACACACACACACTCACTCACTCACTCACTCACTCACTCACACACGCACACACCCACACACACACACACACACACACAGTGAGTCGGTGGCTCAGCCGGGATTGGAAGCTCCTGGTATCAAGCCCCTTTCTCTAACCACCTGACCCCCTCCAAGCCCTCTGTCTGTGTTATAGTCTGGGCTGTTTTATTTCATATGTGGGGGGGGGGGATGGCTTATTTCTCAATTTTTTTAATTCCCTCGCAGAAGTGACCTCTGACACCTTCGACCAGGAGCGCTTCCTGTCCTCCAGAGCACTTAATTGTGGGTACTGGGTGAAGCAAAGCATGCTGGTCCAAGCCTTCAACTACGAGCTGCTGCCATTCTGGGACCCTAGCACTGAGTGCACCCCCGCCTGCCTCCGAGGTTGGTACGGCCCAGAGGGGAAAGCACATGTGTGAGAATTCAACGAATCACCATGAAGGGTTTTTCCTTCCCAGAACCCTGCTATGCAATTATAGCTTTGTAACCCACTGCAGCACCATTCATTGCTTTGTATTTTCAGATAACCTTCGAGCTGTGCCCTGTGTACTGTGCATTGGGGTGACATCCCTGCAGACTGCATGCACTGGAGTGTTGATAAATGCATGCAGGTGATTGGTTGATATTTTGTATTTATGCTCCTCCTCCTCTCCAGGAAGGATGAACCCTTACGATCCCCTGAAGAAGGAAGGAAGGATCCTGATGCAGACTGTCCCAGTCGCGGGTCCCAGTGTCAAAGCACCTCTGGGTAAACATCCCATCTCTCTCTCTCTCTCTCCATCTCCTCCGGTCACGTCAGTGTTTATTTTCTCAAACACTGAAGAAGAAAATGACATTTAAAAGCATCAAATCAAGCAGTTTGACAGCCTCTCTCTCTCTCTCTCCCCCTCTCCCATTGTCTATCTGCTCCCTCCCTCTCTCTCAGCCTCGTGGAGTGATTATTACAAGTGGCGCGGGTTCGATCTCGACTCTCCCGTGGCAGCTCTGCTCTCCTACCCGCTGACCATCTATTACATCATCACCTCCCTCGCCCCGCGCCACTGTGAGTGTCCCAACTCCCTTCACACCTCGTCTACAGCTGTGACCAAACATTTTGCGTCTCCCTATCGAATGAACTGATTCTGCTTCATAAAGACGAAGGAAAGCTGCTCAATAATGTTAGCACATTGAATTACACTCTAGCGCTTTGTAGTTTTCCATGTACTTAACGAAAAACCTGAAAAATTGAGTTTCCAAATCGAACGTGAGATATTGCTCTGGAACCCATAAACTAGAACCCTTGCTCTAGAACCCATAAACTAGAACCCTTGCTCTAGAACCCACGCGCTAGATTTTTCCATTCTCTTGCCTTCGTTCAAAATCCGACAGACTGAACCACGTCGACACCAAGGAGAACCAGAGCTGGCTAGTTTTCATTTAGGTAGAGAGGGCTTTCTTTCTCTTCCAAACTTGCTGTATAAACAGAACGCTTCAAGTTTACAAACAGAGGAGGCCATTCGGCCCGTCTTGCAAAAATATTTCCTGAAACTTTGCAGAGTGCTGTGTTTATTTCTCAAGAGGGTACACAACTTTGAAGGCTCACCCAGCATATTGGGCATCGTTCTCCTTTTTGCAATAGCCAGGTGTTGCCTCTGCAGGGCTCTGCCACTGACAGCCTTGTTCTCTGTGTCCGGTCTGCCACAGTCCCTGAGCTCAATATCCTGAATAAGCAGTCCCTGAAGATCCACATCATAGAGGGAGCGAAGGAGTTCAGCATGCTGCTGGTGTTCTGGGTAAGAGACTCCCCTTTCCTGCCCCCTTCCCTTCTCTTTTCTGATTCTTTAAATAGAAGTTGTGTTGTGGTCACCGAGGGTCTCCCCTGGTAAAGGCACGGTCGCGTGGTGTGCAGGGGGGAGTCGCACAGTCAGGAGAGCGCAGGGGTCCCTGAGGGTCTCCCCTGGTAAAGGCACGGCCGCGTGGTGTGCAGGGGGGAGTCGCACAGTCAGGAGAGCGCAGGGGTCCCCGAGGGTCTCCCCTGGTAAAGGTACGGCCGCGTGGTGTGCAGGGGGGAGTCGCACAGTCAGGAGAGCGCAGGTTCCTATCCGTGCGAAGTCACTAGGGATTCTAGAGGGAGCGTCGCGTTGTCTCTGGTGCTCTCTTGGGTTAGGGAGGCAAAACCAACCAGTGTTTCTCCTGATCAAGCTACAGCGATGCTACTGGCCAGGCTAAGCCTGAAGCGTGGCCCAGCCAGTGGTCAGTGTGAGTAACCCGACCTGCCCCTTTCCAGGAGCTGTCCGTCTTGCTGCCCCACGTGGCCTTTGAGATCCACTTCGTGGGGGAGGCGCTGCCGAAAGAAGCAGACGAACAGCAGGCAATCCTGCAGAGGAAGGTACAGCCAATGCAGCTTCCCCTTTAAGAGTGAAATCAGCAAAACAGTCCCTGGCTCATTTAACAATGGACCTTTGTGTTAAAATTATTTCATAGTAATAATTAAACTGAACGGGCAGAAGCGCGACTGTGAAAGCACGCTTCTTGGCCCCTCTCATCCTGGTTTTACCGCCCGCTCCCCAAACCAGGATGGTCACGTGACACTGGTGCACCCCAACTTTGTCTCCGAGGAGAAAACGGACAAGAGGATCGTCCGGGTCAAAGGTTACTCCCGGCCCTATCACATGCTGCAGGGACCCAAGCCTGACCTTGTGATTGGTGAGTTCAACGAGAGGGGGTTGGGGTGGGGGTGGTAGGGGCGTGTTTTAAATACTAGCAGGGATGGGAATAAAACTCCCGTTGCATCACGGTTTGATCCGTCCCTGGATTTACGAGGAGTTTAACAAGACACACCTGAGCTTGTTGCCTAGACACACTGGGGCTGATCAAGCTGGTAGTAAAACCTGGGCTGTAGTTGGAGTTAATGTAGTTGGAGTTAATGAGGATTATAGTGATTATCATGCAACCCTAGTTGAAGGTGTGTCTCTTTGTCTACCTTTATAGGGTTTAACTGCGGCTTTGGACTCAGTGACACCTGGATCAGCTCCCTACCCAGACTGCAGGTAAGACAACGAGGCAAGCAGAGCAGCGTTTGGGCTCTAGTGCCTTCATCAGTGTTATTGAAACTAAACTGAGTCAAGCAGACCAGCGTTTGGGCTCTAGTGCCTTCATCAGCGTTACTGAAACTAAACTGAGTCAAGCAGACCAGCGTTTGGGCTCTAGTGCCTTCATCAGCGTTATTGAAACCAAACTGAGTCAAGCAGAGCAGCGTTTGGGCTCTAGTGCCTTCATCAGTGTTACTGAAACTAAACTGAGTCAAGCAGAGCAGCGTTTGGGCTCTAGTGCCTTCATCAGTGTTACTGAAACTAAACTGAGTCAAGCAGAGCAGCGTTTGGGCTCTAGTGCCTTCATCAGTGTTACTGAAACTAAACTGAGTCAAGCAGAGCAGCGTTTGGGCTCTAGTGCCTTCTGTGTTACTGAGTGTAAAACTAGAGGCAACTGAGTCCATAGCATTGAGTAACTGGGCAGCTCTGAGTCCATCAGTGATCCGAGCGAAGCGGCTCCTCAGCGCCCCCTATCTGTGCTTCTCTGTGTCCGCAGTCCCTGAGGGTCCCGGCCTATTTCTCCGAGTGCAGTGAGTACAGCTGTGCCGTGAGTCAGCTAAGCATGAGCACAGCGACGGGGGGCTCCGTCAGCGAGGCCGGGGTTAACCCCTTCCGCTCCCCGCTGCGCGTCGCCGGGGGTGACAACAACATGCCGTGGTGAGAGAGAGAGAGAGAGAGAGAGAGAGAGAGAGAGAGTGAGATGAGTCACGCACGCACACACATTTTAACCCTCGATTTCCTGGCAACTTGTGAAGCTGGAGGTGATATTTTAAGGAGGCAGTGGTTAGAGAAGGGGGTTCTTGATCCCAGGAGGTTCAAATCCCGGCTCAGCCATTGACTCCCTGTGTGCGTGTGTGTGTGTGTGTGTGACCCTGAGCAAGTCACTTCACCTGCTTGTGCTCCGTCCTTCAGACGAGACGTAAAAGGAACGAGGTCCTATTGGAAGAGACTCTGCAGCAGCAGCAGCAGTTGTTGATGATGCAGAGTTCACCCCCCCTAGTCTCTGGAAGTTGCTCTAGATAGTTACAGCTGTATTTACCTGAGGCGTCTCTCATTGTGTTGGGCAAGTATGATTTTTGGGCTTGGGGTGACATCTCTACACCCTGCAGCTGCTGCAGCAGACTTTCACCTCTAAAGGAATAGAGTCACGGATGTTGTATGATGATTTTGTGCCTCAGATCTCCGTTATCCACCTGCTTTAGATGTTCTGATCCGCCCCTGCACGCAGGTACTCCAATGCTTTCCTCTTCCACCTGATTTATAAAGTCGCCCAGAACGGCAAACGTGAGCAGCAGCAAGCACAGAACCTACAGCGCCCTCACCTGGTCAACCCCCACAATTACACCCGGCCCCAGCAGAGCAACCATCCCACTGCTGGCAGCAAACCCAGAGGCTCCGAGGACTCTCCCCCCGACAGTGGCAAGCGGACGCGCAAGGAGAAGAAGCAGGCACGCAACGCGGGGCGCCGGAGGAAGCAGTGACTCATGGGAACAGAGGAGGGGGGACGGGGGGAGGGGCGTAGAAACGCGAGATCACAAGAATATTATTTTTTTTTCTTTAAATCATAGAAACATTTTAATAAAAGCAGCACAAAAAAATTCGAATAAAATACAATTAAACAAAGAACTTTTTTTTTTTAAACTTTGTGTCCAATTATTTTAACCCACATTTTCCCCAATTTTAGAATGTCCAATTATTATTCCCCCCCCCCCCCCCCCCCCCCCCCACACCCCCACACACCCACCTCGAGGTCCCACCTACAGTCACTCGACGACGTGGGACGTCCTGTTCCCTTAATATAAAAAAATAATTCCAAAAATACAATTTTTACAAAAAATAATAATAAAGGTATAGATTACGAACGTCTGATACACTACACTCCAGTGTCGAGACTGAACTCAATTCTCTGTTGATTTTACTTTACGTAAAACGTTCGGACCGGAACCTAACATATATATTATATATCATTATATATATATATATTATATAATATATTATATATATTATAAGTGAAAATATATCGCCTTTCAAAGTATCACCTAGTGTCTCCGTCCGAACTTGACACGTAATATACGTCTCAGCGAAGGTTATCCTCTAACTAAATTGTAAGAGTTAGGCGAGAGCACAATCCGCTGAGCACAAGGAGGTGAAGTGACTCGCTCAGAGTCCCACACAGCGAGTCAGTCAGTCAGTGGCAGAGGTGGGATTTGAACCGGGGACCTTCTGACAAGCCCTGGACTTTAACAGATAGGATCAGTATCTCTTTGAAGACCTCCTAGATACACAAGAAGAGTCCCAGTGAGGTGTGTGGGTGTGGCGCATGAAACGTACTTGCTTGTTTGTGTCACAAGGGGGCAGGCTAACCCCATGGATGAGTTGAAAAGATAGCATCAGTTTATCCTTTAATAAGGCATCTTAAACAACTTCTAAAAAGTTAATGTGTGTTCCTTTTCTCTTACCGTTTTATTAAAGATACCGAGAGAGAGAGAGAGAGAGAGAGAGAGAGATTGATTTTTTAAGCGTGGAATGGTGTGGGTGTGATTCACTCTGCCGAGTTGAAAGAATGCAAGCCTGCAGGTTCTATCAGTCTGCGTTCTCTTTCCAACTAACTTTAGGTGACTTCTAGGAACAACCAAAAATTAATCATTTACCTATCTCAAAAAGTTTCTGTAAATCTAAACAGCCAAAAAACCACGAAGGGCCTTTTAGAAGTCGTAAGCAACATTTTAAAAATCAATCCTTAATTACTATCAATCTAAATGTGTTTGCAATGCAAGTGATCAATCTCATGGCTCCACTACAGACTCGCATTCTCTCTATCAGCCACAGAGGTCGCTGGTGCGCAGTGAACCAGGGATTGACCTGCTGCCCTAATCCCTCCCTCCCAGGGGGGAGCTTGGCAATTACGCACGCCCCTGAGAACTCCTGGTCAATGACATACCCGGGAGTTGAACGTGTGATCTCCGGGCTATAGGGCACATCCTGCAGTCTAAGGAGAGCGCCTTTAAATGAATGCTGGCTATCTAGTGAATGGAAATAGAGGACAGGTAGGTAGGTTTAATTATTTTGCTAACTGCGTCCACATTAATTCCTATACCCTTTGACGTTGTGCCAGGGTGGCTGCGTCTGGAACTATTTTTAAAAAGGGGGTGCTGAAAGCCATTGAACAAAACTGTAAGCTCTGTATATGATGGGAGCCATGCAAAGCCAAGAGGTGCTACCGCACCCCCAGCACCCCTAGTTCCAGCATCCTTAATTCTCTCAATTCGATCACAAGCACAGCTATACAGTATAAACACGCGGGGGGAGTGTGCCAATTTACCCAGCCACATAATCCCCCCCACCCCCCCTTTTCCCTTGACACGACAATGGAATGCTCCCTTGAGCCAAACAGGAAGCCGAACATAAATTTTTAAATAGCGCTGCTGTATCCTGGATATGCAATTACAGTCCTGACTTATACCAGTTCAAATGAAACCCATTGCCTTCCAAACGTCTTCAAAGACCTCGCTGTGCTACCTTACGCTTTGCTGCCTTTGGTCTTTCTATTGTGAGCAATGTAGTGTTGCAATTATTTTAGTTAGTCAATTAGGGGCGCTGTAGTGCGGTTAGGGGAAACAGTCCTATCTGATTTTGCCTCCCTAACCCAGCGCCAGATCCGTGCCTTTACCAGGCGAGACCCTCGGGGACCCCTGCACTCCCCTGACTGTGTGACTCCCCTCTGCACACCACACGGGCGTGCCTTTACCAGGGGAGACCCTCTGGGACCCCTGCGCTCCCCTGACTGTGTGACTCCCCCCTGCACACCACACAGCTGTGCCTTTACCAGGGGAGACCCTCGGGGACCCCTGCACTCCCCTGACTGTGTGACTCCCCTCCGCACACCACACGGGCGTATCTTTACCAGGGGAGACCCTCAGGGACCCCTGCGCTCCCCTGACTGGATTTCCTGTCCCTTTAATGTAACCGGTTCTTGACAAATTTTTTTTTTTAAGGAATTCCAAGAGCCGGGTGGAACTATCCATTAACATCAGTGTCGGCGCCAGTCAGCCGAGGTCGGGAGAAATTAGCCTGATGTTCGCCAGCAACTGGGAATACTGGAGCCGGTCCCAGTGTATCAGTGTTTAAAAAAAAATTCATTAAGGGTCTCTGCCCAACCACCTAGGTAATTGTAGTCACAGGCGGTCAGTCCCGGCTCCAGCCCTTTAATCGGACTACAAGCGGGGGACAGTCCCAGTTGACCCTATGACCTTCGGCCAGGGGGTCACATAGTTTCAAGGAGTCCTCATCCTCCCCTCACCCCCACCTAAAACTGGTTTCCCCTTTCTCTAGGGTGGGGGGGGGGGGGGGGGGGGGGGGGGGGGGGGGTGGGGGGGGGGCCTCTGGATATTTCTCTAGAAATGTACAGTCCTGAATCTTAGGGACATTTGATATAAACGACAGACAGACACATAGAAAAAAATACACAAGTAACGCTAATTTATAATAGACAGATTTTTATTCGGAATCATACATCATAGCACTGTTAAAATCATTAATATTAGTGCCCATATAAAATGATCACATCCTGCTGTTTTGTGCCGGGTGGGGTATTAGTTGCCCAAACACCCCACAACTCAGACTCCTTGCTCAATAGACATCCCTGAAAAGATACCCCTCTCCTCAGAAATACTCTTGTGATTTATAACGAACGAAGCGTCTGGTAACTGACACGCAGGGCTATAGATCAGAAACGAAAAGTTTAAAATACGATATGCTTCATCAACAAATGAAGAAGAAGAAGAATAAAGCAGCGTTGCTCTTTGAATTGATGATTTGAAACATACAAAGTTGGGTCGTTGAAAATATACCTTTAAGTGAAAAACAAAAACAAATTCGATATTTTAAACTGTGTTACAGTTTGGTTTTTATCCCCCCCCCCCACATCGCTGTCCTTTTTTAATGAAAAGAAACGTCGACCCCAGTCTGGAATGACTATCAAATATAATATCCATCTGTCTCAAACAGCTTCTTTAAGTGAACTACCACAAGCTATATCTGCATGCTGGCCAATTCCTCCTGAAAGAAAGTCTACAATCCAGGGGAGGCGGTTCGGCTTGTCCGGTTCCGAGCAGCTGACTGATCTCAGAACCTCGTCAAGTCGGGTCTTGGAGGAGCCCAGTCCTTCTGCCCGTTCCACCCACATGCAATTCTTGCTCATTTTATTTTTCTTCTCCCTTTGCATCTGCTTTCCAGCGTGAGCGGCATCTCTAAACAGCTCCGCTCTCTGGCGTTCAGGATTACGACACGGTATTGATATGCAAAGACGGGATATTGTTTTAAGATGGCACTCGTGTTAAAAAAAAAAAAAAAAAAAAATTGATGCAAAGTAGAAAAAACTGTAAAAACTGATCCGAATTCAACCCCGAAAACCCTAAGACTGTGCGGCAGCAGCCGAGCGCTGCAGAGGTGCCTGCTCTGGTAGTTCTGTTTAAGGCGAGACAACTTGCAGGGGAAACATTGCATTTGCAGCAGCCTTTACTAATGAATTACTGCATTTAATTAATTTATATATTTTTTAAATGAATAAGGGGAAAAGGGGAGGGGTCAGAACCGACTGGTCCTCCTCTCAGCCTTCCAACGCTGTGGGCGGGGCGTGGCTCTGATTGGTCGGGTGCCGAGTGAGGTCAGCAGGGCCGTGCTGTGAGATTGGTCAGGACCTTCTGGAGGGGGGTCTTGTAGAGCAGACTGAAGCTGCTGGGAGAGAGAGTGCCACGCCCCTCCTCATCCACCTGCCCCATCAGGATGTAGTTAGAGCCTGAGAGAGGAGAGAAGGGGAGAGGTGAGAGGAGAGCGAGAAAGAGGGGGAGGGGGAAGAGAGACCTCTAGTGGCAGGGTTTGGCACTGCGCGCTCTGCTCGCTGCAGCTCACCTCGGCGGATGAGGGGGCAGAGCTTGCAGCTCGAGACCAGCTTCACGCTCATGGTCTGGCCCGCTTGCTGGATCCTCAGGCTGCCTGCCTTGTAGGCCTTGATGAGAGAGACCGTGGCGAACAGCGTGTCCCCGGGGCCCGACACAGCCGTCGTTACCTTACCCGTGATCACTGTGAGAGAGAGGAGGGGGGGGGAGAGGGGGAGGAGAGAGGGGGAGAGAGAGGAGAGAGGAGAGAGGGGAGAGGGAGAGAGGAGAGAGAATCTCCCCTACCTCCTCTCCTTCCTCCTCCTCTCTCCTCTCCTCTCCCCCTCCCCTCCCCCCCCCTCTCTCCTCACCACACCCTTCCACACCACTACAAGGCAATCGTCAAAAGAAAGGAGTAAAACTTTCTCATGCTATGTGGGAAGCAACACAGTACACACTGCAAGGCTCTTGAGGATGCTAAAAGTTCAGTTTCCACCACAGAGAGCAGCTGATCACCTCCAGGCTGACTGGCTGCCCCACGCAGGACGGGCTCCTGTCTGTTCTGGATGTGCGCTCATGGCTCCACATCACACACGGTTATATTAGAAGTAAGCGATACAGGCTCTGGCTCTGTGTGCGTGTCACGTCTTGCTTATTCTCCTGCACTCACCAAACTCGCTGCTGCAGAAGTGGCTCTGCATCGTCCCGCCCCTCCGACAGCGCTGCTCACACAGGGGTGCCCCGCTCTCTGGGACTGCGGGGCAGGGAGAGGGGACACCAAGGAAACCATTAGAAACCACTGAACACCATTCAAAACACTGAAACACTTCATCGTCTTTTAAACGGCAGATTTAACCCTTGTAAAAATCTACCACTGGATGTTTGCACCATTCCTGTGCTTTTCCCATGGTTCTACTACTGGTTTACAATGCTTCCCTATGCTTTACTATACCTCTCTGTGCTTTACAATGCTTCCCTATGCTTTACCAGACCTCTCTGTGCTTTACAATGCTTCCCTATGCTTTACCAGACCTCTCTGTGCTTTACAATGCTTCCCTATGCTTTACCAGACCTCTCAGTGCTTTATTGCTGTGCTTTTGCTATAGGACATGTTTCATACACTGACATAGATTGAAAACAACAGTGCAGCAGAAGAGACAGAGAGAGCCCAGTCTGCCACTCACTGGTTCTGGTGCTGTTCTTGCCTCTGGGTCTCACTGCTGGCTTCGACCCGGCTCTGCTGCCTGGCTTGGGGATGGGTCTGGGCCCCGGTCTGGGAATGGGCTTGACCCACCCTGTCGGCTTGGGAGTGGCTTTGGAGATGGTGGGCTTGGCTGTGGCTTTGAGATCCAGTTGGACCGTGGGCTTGCTGGTTGGTTTGATTGTGGGCTTGACTGGTTTCGCAGGCTTGGTGGGTTTGGGCCCAGGGGCGGGCTTGGCTGCCGGTCGGACCCCCCTCTCTGGTGTGGTGGGTTTGGACCCCCTGGGGTGTGCGCTGTAGGAAACCATGAAGCCATCGCCGGTCACACTGAGGTCAGACACAAACTGGACCAGCAACTCACTGCTGTTTGAGACGAAGGTTCTGGAGAGAGAGAGAGAGAGAGAGACAGAGACAGAGAGAGAGAGAGAGAGAGAGAGAGAGAGAGAGAGAGAGAGAGAGAGAGAGAGAGAGAGAGAGAGAGAGAGAGAGAGAGAGAGAGAGAGAGAGAGAGAGAGAGAGAGACAGAGACAGAGAGAGAGAGAGAGAGAGAGAGAGAGAGAGAGAGAGAGAGAGAGAGAGAGAGAGAGAGAGAGAGAGAGAGAGAGAGAGAGAGAGAGAGAGAGAGAGAGAGACAGAGAGAGAGAGAGAGAGAGAGAGAGAGAGAGAGAGAGAGAGAGAGAGAGAGAGAGAGAGAGAGAGAGAGAGAGAGAGAGAGAGACAGACAGAGAGAGAGAGAGAGAGAGAGAGAGAGAGAGAGAGAGAGGGAGATGCTAGATCATTGCCATGACAGTTAAATGCTGATTATTTATTGACAATGACTGGTGATTACAGCTATTATAAATCATACGTATATTTTCTTAATTCCTTTTTCATGCTCTTACTATGAGACATAGTATTTTACCATGGTTTGTTTTTTAATATGCTTTACCAGACCTCTCTGTGCTTTACAATGCTTCCCTGTGCTGTACCACACTTCCCTGTTGTTTGCAATGCTTCCCTGTGCTGTACTCACTCTGGTGCCTGGTCTCCGCAATATTTTCCGATGAGTTTGGAGTCGTCCGATTCCTCCCCGCTGAAGAAAGCCACGTAGTCGTAGCGACAGTAGCTGTCGGGCTCCACGTCAAACTTGTCAAAGGAGACCTCGATCACCTGAGAGTGGGGAGACAAGACGCGCCCCCCCCCCCCCCCCCCCCCCCAAATCAGGTGCTGGCAATCAGGCTAAGGGCCCATCAACACAGGCAGTCCAGGCCCGCGGAAACAGCGGAATTTTCAGTCGCCCGCGGGATTCGTGGCCTGGCCACGGGTTTGTCATGTTCTGAAGCTACCTCGGTCCGTCATAACGATCAGAACCAGCGACCCGCGAATATACAGCCTAGCTGTTCTAGTTTTGCTAGACTTTTGTCTCCTTCAAAAAGCAGGAGCTAATGAAAGATTGGAGTTGAGGCTTTGAAGAAGTGGCCAGATAAGAAATCTCACTGTGACGTGATGTTTTTGTTTGACCATTTCTGTAGATTTTACTAACAAAAAACTCTTCTATATTAAATTGCAAGCATTGAACCCTTTATTTGATTGGATGATGTTTCCTGCTCGATTTCTGTTTTCACAAAGCAGTTATTAATAAACACACTAAACACATCTCTGCCCAATCAGGACCCTCGCCCCTCGCCGGGGGCTCTCACCTGGTTGTTAGGGATGACGATGTGCCAGGAGCAGCTGATGCCCGCTGGGTAGTTGCTCTCGGGCCAGTTTGGAGTCTGTAGAGATCCTTGTGATTTCGTGAGCTTCCCTCCACACAACTGGTGCTCTGCAACCCAGAGAACATGCCCTGTGTGAAACATCTCAGCTGCCGGAGCCCAATTTTATTTTACCCCCGATTTTCTCTCGCTGTACCGTCGACGTGCGGTTTTCCTGCGCTGAACGCCACGATGAAGCCGCGGCCCGTGGTCCCCGAGTCCGACACCATCTCCAGCATCATCTTGTTGCCGGTGGAGATGATGGTGCCGGGGCGGAAGGTGCCGCAGAAGCGGCCGAGGCGCTGGGAGGTGCGGGCGTGGCCGTTGTACACCTCCAGGAAATCGTAGCGGCACTGTGGGTCTGCCTCCAGATCAAAGATACGGAAGGACAGCATCACCACGTTACCCTCTGGGACCTGCAACACCAACACAGGGAACCGTCAGACAACGCACAGGAGATAGGGAACAGGAAACAGACAGGCAACGCACAGGAGATAGGGAACAGGAAACAGACAGGCAACGCACAGGAGATAGGGAACAGGAAACAGACAGGCAACGCACAGGAGATAGGGAACAGGAAACAGACAGGCAACGCACAGGAGATAGGGAACAGGAAACAGACAGGCAACGCACAGGAGATAGGGAACAGGAAACAGACAGGCAACGCACAGGAGATAGGGAACAGGAAACAGACAGGCAACGCACAGGAGATAGGGAACAGAAAACAGACAGGCAACGCACAGGAGATAGGGAACAGGAAACAGACAGGCAACGCACAGGAGATAGGGAACAGGAAACAGACAGGCAACGCACAGGAGATAGGGAACAGGAAACAGACAGGCAACGCACAGGAGATAGGGAACAGGAAACAGACAGGCAACGCACAGGAGATAGGGAACAGGAAACAGACAGGCAACGCACAGGAGATAGGGAACAGGAAACAGACAGGCAACGCACAGGAGATAGGGAACAGGAAACAGACAGGCAACGCACAGGAGATAGGGAACAGGAAACAGACAGGCAACGCACAGGAGATAGGGAACAGGGACAGGCAACGCACAGGAGATAGGGAACAGGAAACAGACAGGCAACGCACAGGAGATAGGGAACAGGAAACAGACAGGCAACGCACAGGAGATAGGGAACAGAAAACAGACAGGCAACGCACAGGAGATAGGGAACAGAAAACAGACAGGCAACGCACAGGAGATAGGGAACAGAAAACAGACAGGCAACGCACAGGAGATAGGGAACAGGAAACAGACAGGCAACGCACAGGAGATAGGGAACAGGAAACAGACAGGCAACGCACAGGAGATAGGGAACAGAAAACAGACAGGCAACGCACAGGAGACAGGGAACAGAAAACAGACAGGCAACGCACAGGAGATAGGGAACAGGAAACAGACAGGCAACGCACAGGAGATAGGGAACAGGAAACAGACAGGCAACGCACAGGAGATAGGGAACAGAAAACAGACAGGCAACGCACAGGAGATAGGGAACAGAAAACAGACAGGCAACGCACAGGAGACAGGGAACAGAAAACAGACAGGCAACGCACAGGAGATAGGGAACAGGAAACAGACAGGCAACGCACAGGAGATAGGGAACAGAAAACAGACAGGCAACGCACAGGAGATAGGGAACAGAAAACAGACAGGCAACGCACAGGAGACAGGGAACAGAAAACAGACAGGCAACGCACAGGAGACAGGGAACAGAAAACAGGCAACGCACAGGAGATAGGGAACAGGAAACAGACAGGCAACGCACAGGAGATAGGGAACAGAAAACAGACAGGCAACGCACAGGAGATAGGGAACAGAAAACAGACAGGCAACGCACAGGAGATAGGGAACAGGAAACAGACAGGCAACGCACAGGAGATAGGGAACAGGAAACAGACAGGCAACGCACAGGAGATAGGGAACAGGAAACAGACAGGCAACGCACAGGAGATAGGGAACAGGAAACAGGAGACAGGCAACGCACAGGAGATAGGGAACAGGCAACGCAAACAGACAGGCAACGCACAGGAGATAGGGAACAGAAAACAGACAGGCAACGCACAGGAGATAGGGAACAGAAAACAGACAGGCAACGCACAGGAGATAGGGAACAGGAAACAGACAGGCAACGCACAGGAGATAGGGAACAGGAAACAGACAGGCAACGCACAGGAGATAGGGAACAGAAAACAGACAGGCAACGCACAGGAGATAGGGAACAGGAAACAGACAGGCAACGCACAGGAGATAGGGAACAGGAAACAGACAGGCAACGCACAGGAGATAGGGAACAGAAAACAGACAGGCAACGCACAGGAGATAGGGAACAGGAAACAGACAGGCAACGCACAGGAGATAGGGAACAGGAAACAGACAGGCAACGCACAGGAGATAGGGAACAGAAAACAGACAGGCAACGCACAGGAGATAGGGAACAGAAAACAGACAGGCAACGCACAGGAGATAGGGAACAGGAAACAGACAGGCAACGCACAGGAGATAGGGAACAGAAAACAGACAGGCAACGCACAGGAGATAGGGAACAGAAAACAGACAGGCAACGCACAGGAGACAGGGAACAGAAAACAGACAGGCAACGCACAGGAGACAGGGAACAGAAAACAAACAGGCAACGCACAGGAGACAGGGAACAGAAAACAGACAGGCAACGCACAGGAGATAGGGAACAGGAAACAGACAGGCAACGCACAGGAGATAGGGAACAGAAAACAGACAGGCAACGCACAGGAGATAGGGAACAGAAAACAGACAGGCAACGCACAGGAGATAGGGAACAGGACAGGCAACGCACAGGAGATAGGGAACAGAAAACAGACAGGCAACGCACAGGAGATAGGGAACAGAAAACAGACAGGCAACGCACAGGAGATAGGGAACAGAAAACAGACAGGCAACGCACAGGAGACAGGGAACAGAAAACAGACAGGCAACGCACAGGAGACAGGGAACAGAAAACAGACAGGCAACGCACAGGAGACAGGGAACAGAAAACAGACAGGCAACGCACAGGAGATAGGGAACAGAAAACAGACAGGCAACGCACAGGAGATAGGGAACAGGAAACAGACAGGCAACGCACAGGAGATAGGGAACAGGAAACAGACAGGCAACGCACAGGAGATAGGGAACAGGAAACAGACAGGCAACGCACAGGAGATAGGGAACAGCACAACGCACAGGAGATAGGGAACAGGAAACAGACAGGCAACGCACAGGAGATAGGGAACAGGAAACAGACAGGCAACGCACAGGAGATAGGGAACAGGAAACAGACAGGCAACGCACAGGAGATAGGGAACAGGAAACAGACAGGCAACGCACAGGAGATAGGGAACAGGAAACAGACAGGCAACGCACAGGAGATAGGGAACAGGAAACAGACAGGCAACGCACAGGAGATAGGGAACAGGAAACAGACAGGCAACGCACAGGAGATAGGGAACAGGAAACAGACAGGCAACGCACAGGAGATAGGGAACAGGAAACAGACAGGCAACGCACAGGAGATAGGGAACAGGAAACAGACAGGCAACGCACAGGAGATAGGGAACAGAAAACAGACAGGCAACGCACAGGAGATAGGGAACAGGAAACAGACAGGCAACGCACAGGAGATAGGGAACAGGAAACAGACAGGCAACGCACAGGAGATAGGGAACAGGAAACAGACAGGCAACGCACAGGAGATAGGGAACAGAAAACAGACAGGCAACGCACAGGAGATAGGGAACAGAAAACAGACAGGCAACGCACAGGAGATAGGGAACAGAAAACAGACAGGCAACGCACAGGAGATAGGGAACAGAAAACAGACAGGCAACGCACAGGAGATAGGGAACAGAAAACAGACAGGCAACGCACAGGAGATAGGGAACAGGAAACAGACAGGCAACGCACAGGAGATAGGGAACAGAAAACAGACAGGCAACGCACAGGAGATAGGGAACAGGAAACAGACAGGCAACGCACAGGAGATAGGGAACAGAAAACAAACAGGCAACGCACAGGAGATAGGGAACAGAAAACAGACAGGCAACGCACAGGAGATAGGGAACAGAAAACAGACAGGCAACGCACAGGAGATAGGGAACAGAAAACAGACAGGCAACGCACAGGAGATAGGGAACAGGAAACAGACAGGCAACGCACAGGAGATAGGGAACAGGAAACAGACAGGCAACGCACAGGAGATAGGGAACAGGAAACAGACAGGCAACGCACAGGAGATAGGGAACAGGAAACAGACAGGCAACGCACAGGAGATAGGGAACAGGAAACAGACAGGCAACGCACAGGAGAGGAGACAGGAAACAAGGAGGCAACGCACAGGAGATAGGGAACAGAAAACAGACAGGCAACGCACAGGAGATAGGGAACAGGAAACAGACAGGCAACGCACAGGAGATAGGGAACAGGAAACAGACAGGCAACGCACAGGAGATAGGGAACAGGAAACAGTCAGGCAACGCACAGGAAATAAGAAATAAGAAACAGGAAACTAGCAGGCCAGAAGTGGGGCTGCGTACCGTTATATACCAGGTACACTTGCTGTTGGGTTTGTAGTGGCTGGGGAATCCTTCACTGGCGATGAAGCCAGACTCTGCCACGTGCTCCCCTCCACACAGGAACACCGGCCTGAGACACAGGGAAATAGAAGCATCATTCAGACAGCCTGTGCAGCTAAACGTTACAGGATTCAGCAGGTTTCATTCGACTCTATGAAGCTAAACTAGTTCATTCTATAGGGTGACGCAAAACATTTGTGCAGCTACATAAGTAGTGGTTAGGGCTCTGGATTCCTTACCAGAGGGGTGTGAGTTCAATCCCAGGTGGGGGACACTGCTGCTCTACCCTCGAGCAAGGTACTTTACCTAAATTGCTCCAGTAAAAACCCAGCTGTATAAATGGGTATTTGTATGTAAAAATCAGATATCATAACAATTGCAGAAGTATTTTCTGATTTTGAAGCCTTTTTGTGGCTGTCAGCTGACATTAGCCATGGTGTTTTTATAGGATGCAGAGGCTGGGAGGCAGCTGCTTTGAAGTCACTGCTCCCACCCATGTGGCTCTGATTACAGGGCTGCTTAGTGCTTCTGAGGCTGTCTTCCTGTCACTTGCTTTAGGGTTTGCTCTGCGGCTGCTTTGCTGTCGTTACTGCTGTGCGTTTGCCCTGCCATTTATTTACGGAATGCGACTGACTGCTCGCTGCCCTGCGTTTAGGATTCTCCAGGTAGCTCAAAGCTGGTTAAAGGAAGACTTAGAGCAAATGTTAAGAACTCAATATGGGAGGAGCAACTAAATGATTGACGCAAACAGGAAAAAGCCAAGGAGGGTGTAAAAAAGCAATTCAAATAAATCTACAGTCTCTCTCACCACCGGAAACACAGGGTCTAGCAATGTTTCTCTCATTAACAGAGATGACTGGCTTCCAGCCTGCTTTCAAAATTGAATTCAGGAAAGCATCTAATCCCGGTGGACAGTGGGCTGGCTGTTCTGATCTGATAAGCACAGCCAGCCCTGTGCTGTAAGAGACTTCCACGACAGGGGCTGTCTGTGTACCAGAATGGACCTTGTGTTCTCTTAACGCGTTTCCTTTGAAATGTAAAGGCAGGGGAGCGCCCCCTAAAAATAGCCTTGACACAGTGCAGAGGCTGTTTGAAATACATTCGGTATGAAACTGCTAAAGGGACCTTGTATTCAGCACATGCATTTAGTCTTTGCAGTCTGCTGAATGCTGTGATGTTTGCAATCAAACTGTGTGTTCACTCGCTCCCAGAGGAACACCAATAGGTAGACAGCTAATGAGAGCTAGGGTGAACCCCCCAGTGCTGTAAAATGCTCTAATACAGGAGTTCTCTTACCTGGGGGGTGTCTATTATTATTGTACCAGCTCAGTCATTTGCATTGAATATTTTTAGTTATGTTATGAAAGTCCATATAACTCATAGTAATATAATTTCATGGTTTTATAATATATAGAGAGAGGGAGGCAGGGAGTGATAGAGGGGAGAGATAGAGAAAAGGATAGAGAGGGGGAGAGAGAAGAGGATAGAGAGAGGGAGAGGTAGAAAAGGATAGAGGAGAGAGGGGGAGATAGAGAGGATAGAGAGAGGGGGAGAGATAGAGAAAAGGATAGAGAGGGGGAGAGAGAGAAAAGGAGAGAAAGAGGGGAGATGGAGAAAAGGATAGAAGGGAGAGATAGAGAAAAAGGATAGAAGGAGGGAGAGAGATAAAGGACAGACAGATAGCAAGAGGGAGAGAGAGAGGGAGAGAGATCAACAGAGAGAGGAGAGCTGGTTCCTCACAGCTAGGGGTTAAGGAGTCAGTATGCAGTTGACAGGACAGGCTGACAGAAGCGTTAGTCACTGGTGCTAACAAAACATCTCTGAAGTGCGTTCTGCTTTGAGTTCTCATTACAAGACTCAATGCTTGGGCTGGAGCCAAGACAGCATGACGCACACTGAAACACCAGCCTGGACATCTCTGCAGAATCACACTGGACTAGCAGGGAGAGAGGAGCAGCAACGAACACACTGCCGAAAGAGCCCAAACGCTGCTCTGCTTGACTCAGTTTAGTTTCAGTAACGCTGATGAAGGCACTAGAGCCCAAACGCTGCTCTGCTTGACTCAGTTTAGTTTCAGTAACACTGATGAAGGCACTAGAGCCCAAACGCTCTGCTTGACTCGGTTTAGTTTCAGTAACACTGATGAAGGCACTAGAGCCCAAACGCTGCTCTGCTTGACTCAGTTTAGTTTCAGTAACGCTGATGAAGGCACTAGAGCCCAAACGCTGCTCTGCTTGACTCAGTTTAGTTTCAGTAACACTGATGAAGGCACTAGTTAACCCGCACTTGAATGGTGCAGCGATGTGCTGAATGAATTGAAAGTTTTCCGGCTGAGTTCTAATGTGTCCCTTGAGATCCCGTGCAATCCTATGAAAATCCTGGGTGTGTCCCAGAGCCTTTAATGTAACTGTAGCTAACTCAAATCTCATACGATTTCTCCACCACGCACATTCAATCATTATATAAGCAACACTGCTTGCTACAACAAACTTACGAGTCAAATGATATTTAAACGCTTGAAAAGCACCAATCATACTGTGCTTCGCTAACTTCTTAAGCTAAAGGGAACACAAAGTCCCTTTGCAGCTTGGAGCTTGGTTTGAGGAGACTGGGTGTCAGGGTGCTGCGCGGCACGCCGGGGGAGACTTGCTTTGATACACCAGGTTTCAAGCCCCTGCTCATGTAAATCAAAGAAACTACTAAACGATCTCGTAAAAGTCTATCAGAAGCCATAATAGCAGTACAGTAGTATTTCATGTTAGATTTCTTCACTTTTTTCAGTATGTGGAAAACTACATAGCGGCATGCAATTCAATACGTTAACATTATCGAGCAGGTTTCATTCGACTTCATGAAGCAGAATCAGTTCATTCTGTATAGAGGGATGATGCAAAACTTTTGACCAGAGCTGCTGTACGTGGCAGGAGCGAACAAGGCACTAGAACGCTGCTAAATAACTTCAAAGCAGTTAAAAGATACGCACCTGGTATAGTTGGTTCTCCCTGGTGTAGTTTCACCCTGTCCTGAAACCCCAGTCAGGCTAGCTAACATTATGAGGACACAAGAACACAGGAGGACATGGGAGGATTCCATGTTGCCAAGCAGAGCATCCGAGAAGAAGTGAGAGAAAGAGGGAGGAGGAGGAGGGAGGGAGGGAGGGAGGGGAGACACAGGCACGGCAGTAATTAGGGCCGTCGTAAAGGCTGGCTGACCCACAGAGAGGCTGTAATTACTACCAGATGGGGTTTGTATATTGGCTTTGGCAAGACAGTTCTTGAAAACAGTGTTGGGGGGGGGGGAGCTTTTAGAACGTCAAAACTTTCCAGAAGAAGTGAAAAAGTCTTTTATTGGGAAGAGCACAGCAAAGTCTCTTGAAAGCGCGGGGGGCGGGATGTGTTAGAGTTCAGCTGGTGCCCTCTGTGAATGATTACCTCGCTGCAGCTCCTTTGTCTGTTTGATTAACCCCTTAATCATTAAGGGGTTCAATTGAGCAACGGACCCCTGTTTTGGGACCAGTTCCTATTTTTATGGTTGCGTGTTGATCGACTACAAGGAGAGCAGCGTCTTTTATACATCCAGGAGCAGCCAAGTCCCTATCCTGCCTCTACTGGCAAGCCTGCTCTGTAATTTCAAAGCTGCAAAAAAAATATTTAAAATTACAGGGGGGGGTGTGTGTGGGAGGGGGGGGTAGGGAACGACAGTTGTGATTAGTTCAGCCTGGCTTCCTTCATTCCACAGATATCACTGGAGAGAGGCCACAACCCGGCTCATCTCCTTGTAAAAGCTTCCCATAGTTAAAGCACAGAGAGGTCTGGTAAAGCACAGAGAATCATTGTAAAGCACAGAGAGGTCTGGTAAAGCATAGAGAAGCATTGTAAAGCACAGAGAGGTCTGGTAAAGCATAGAGAAGCATTGCAAAGCACAGAGAGGTCTGGTAAAGCATAGGGAAGCATTGTAATGCACAGAGAGGTGTGGTAAAGCGTAGGGAAGCATTGTAAAGCACAGAGAGGTCTGGTAAAGCATAGGGAAGCACTGTAAAGCACAGAGAGGTGTGGTAAAGCATAGGGAAGCATTGTAAAGCACAGAGAGGTCTGGTAAAGCATAGGGAAGCATTGTAAAGCACAGAGAGGTCTGGTAAAGCATGGGGAAGCATTGCAAAGCACAGAGAAGTGTGGTAAAGCATAGGAAAGCATTGTAAAGCACAGAGAGGTCTGGTAAAGCATAGGGAAGCATTGTAAAGCACAGAGAGGTCTGGTAAAGCATAGGGAAGCATTGTAAAGCACAGTGGTCTGGTAAAGCATAGGGAAGCATTGTAAAGCACAGAGAGGTCTGGTCAAGCATAGGGAAGCATTGTAAAGAGTTTAATAAGACAAACCTCAGGTTGTCACTTACATACTATGGCTAATCAAGCTCATAGTAAAACCTGGAATGGCCAAAGGTGCTCTGCAATAGGAATCTTATTTACATCCCCCCCCCTCGCCCCCCTTATGACTGACATGCTTAGCAGCCAATAAGAGGCCTTGACAAGCGAAGATGCTAATAAGGGTGGGTTGGCTTTCAGGCTCATTCTAATCTCAGTCCAATGGCAGTACCGTGTATTTCATTTTTCGAGCCACAGTGCCACCTGGTGGTAGAACAGTGTGGCGCGTTAACCCATGAAGCGCCACATACATCTTTATCGGAATAAAATCAGACCGCCAGCTGTATTTATGTAATGCGATTAAATCAATAATTAACACACTGGAACATTGGAAGTTAATTTAGGAGAGAGAAATGTTTTTTTTTTTTTTAATTTCTCAGTAACCTATTTGAATTTGGTGGTGTGTGTTTTGCCTTATTTGTGTTCTTTCTTTTGTTGCTTGAAAACCCTAGCTCTATTTGTACTGGGGGGGGGTTAAAAAAAAAGTTATAATTGTTCCCATAGACAATTTTAACCGTGATGCCAATAATGGACACACAGTGTATGCATGATGCGTTCAGGACGTCAAAATATTAAATATTTCATTAATAAAAAGCACATATCTGAAACTGCTTGCCCGCCTCCGAGCCATCCCTGCTAGCTTTTTCCTACCGAAATCGGTGAAAGGGTTAACGGCGGGACAACAACGCGAGGCCCGGGACCTGCCCGACTCCATCTTGGCCCTAGCAAGAGAAAACAGGGAAGCTGCAAAAAAAACAAAACAAAACAAAAAAAACCTGCGTAACCCGTTTATAAAACAACGGGAGGCGATTTAAACAAACACGGTTTCCCTTATTCGTTACACCCTAACTGCAGCCGAGCAGCGAAAGAGCCGCAAAACCAAAAAAAACAAAACAAAAACAAAACAAAAACACACACAGTTTGGCCTAAGAGACGACCAGGCAGACAAGCCTTTCGGACTTTGTTTTGGTAAGTAAAAAAAAAAAAAGGAAGAATCGTGTTTTTTTTTGTTTTTTTTAAACATATCTTGGCATTGATTGCGGAGTAAACAAACACCTACGTACTTGGCAACTTTTACTGCCGTTAAAGTTTAATTAATTTCTGACGGGAATTTGTAACGGCGATTATATAGTCAGTAGTCGAAAGAAACAAACAAAACGTCTTTTGTTTAAATATACTTAGTCATATTTTATCGGGTACTGTATTTTCAAACCACAAATCTTGTTTACCATTTACTTTGTGGCGTTAATTTACAGTTTATTCCCATTTTTTGTCGGACCAAAAAATTGTGTACATTGTCGATTGTAATATATTATATATATATAGCATATATATATATATATATATACAATACACACACACACATAATAAAAGTAAAAGATTTTGGCGACAAGAATTTTGGCGTATATAACCGTGAATAAACTATTATAATAGATCTTGTATTTTATAATAACATATATATATATATATATATACTATATATATTATATATATATATATATATATATATCAAGTATCACGTTGTCCAACCTTTAGAATAATACTACTGAGGGTGACCAAACGATATAAAAGTTATTTTGGATATTTTCGCGATTTGTAGTAGCGCCTTTCATAGTGGACCTCCATCGCAAAGCGCTTCACAGAGGCAGGCTGTGAACTGTGCATTATATGCAGAGTCACTTCCAATAGGAGATTGGTTTAACATCTCATCCGCTGAGCACAAGGAGGTGAAGCGACTGGCTCAGGGTCAGGCACAGCCAGTCAGTCAGTGGCAGAGGAGGGATTTGAACTGGGGACCAGCCCTGGACTTTAACCACTGGACCGCACTCTCTTCTTTGCTTGATTAGCCACTGTGTGAGGGTAGCAAGCTCAGGTGTGTCTCATTAGACCAGTAAAATCACATGGGTGGGAATCAGACTCCCGTTGCACTGCAGTTGGATCCATTCCTGGTTTTAGTACCGGTTCGATAAAGCCCCTTTCACACTGGCATGATCTACCTGGATCAGAACCTACCTGGGATGGAGCCGGTGTCATGCAGGTCGGTACGCGATTTCACACTGCTTTTGACAAAGTGTGGGCAGACCTGGGTTACAGACGCAAGTCCACAAGGGCCTTTACCGGATGCACCGCTTGGGAGCCCCCCTTGAAAGCTTCTTTTCAACAGGGACCCAGGAAACAAAGTTGACAAATGACACGTTTCGCATTATCGATTCTCGCACACATTTCTCATTAATCAGAGATGGGCACGCACTCTGAGCAAGACCGGACCGGCGAGTCGGGTGTTTTAAATGTACCTTTTCAGAATTCAGGAGCTCTGTGCGTAAAAAAACATGTCTGGCCTGTCTTTGTTCGCATCGAAGAGGGAATATTCAGTGTACGTTCCTTAAAACATAAAGGTCGCCAGGGATATGCAGCCACACTGTCAATAGGGTGTCGCCACTAGAAAGAGCGATCTCTTCTGAGACCAAATAAACAGGCTTCGCTTAATCCAGGGCTTCTCAAACCCCGGTCCTGGTGTCTGCTTCTGGTTTTCATTCCAACCGAGCTCTCAGTTACTGAACTAGACCCTTCATTGAACTGATGACTTGCTTAATTAGATCTTTTTAATTGTTTTCAGCTCTTAAACAGTTGCAGATTGGCTATAACATTTTATAAGTAACTTGAACTCTGCAACTGTTTTAAGAGCTGAGAACAATGACAAAGGTCTAAGGAAATTATCAGTTCAATGAAGGGTCTAGTTAAGTAATTGAGGGCTCGGTTGGAATGAAAACCCGGCAGACGCAGCAGGGGTCCCCCAGGACTGGGTTTGAGAAGCCCTGCATAGATGTAAGTCATGCATAGATATAAAATTCTCCAACAGTGAATTGAAAGGTCTAAAACCAAACGAGAATATTCTTATGCCAACGAAGGGTGGCTAGAGATGGCGCAGGTCTTGTTCCTGCGTTGGTTTTTGAAGAATTGAAGGCTGTGTTATGACTGGGGAAGTGAGACCCGGAGGGGGGCAAGATCTGTTTGTCACAAGGTCTCCTCCATTCTCAATAACAAAGCTGTCTTTGGATGGGTTTGTTTGAGTTCAGGCTCCCACGTGGAAATCGATTTTCTTAAAAGGCTCTCAGTTTTTCAGATTTCACGCTGGCCAACTGCGCCAGACCACAAAGAGCCACATGATGGGAGTTTTGTTTATATGCAGGAGTGAGAGAGAATGTTGTGACCTCCCTTTCTCTTTCTCTGCTGCACCAGCACAGAGCAGAGCGAGGCTGTTCAGAGTCTAAGCAAATGATAAGGAAATTGCACTGCAGAGCGCTCTAGCAGTATAGGAAAGAGAGCTCCACTCTCCACGCTGCAGAGCGCTCTAGCAGTATAGGAAAGAGAGCTCCACTCTCCACGCTGCAGAGTGCTCTAGCGGTATAGGAAAGAGAACTCCACTCTCAGCACTGCAGAGCGCTCTAGCAGTATAGGAAAGAGAACTCCACTCTCAGCACTGTAGAGCGCTCTAGCAGTATAGGAAAGAGAGCTCCACTCTCCACGCTGCAGAGCGCTCTAGCAGTATAGGAAAGAGAGCTCCACTCTCCACGCTGCAGAGCGCTCTAGCAGTATAGGAAAGAGAGCTCCACTCTCAACACTGCAGAGCACTCTAGCAGTATAGGAAAGAGAACTCCACTCTCCACGCTGCAGAGCGCTCTAGCAGTATAGGAAAGAGAACTCCACTCTCAGCACTGCAGAGCGCTCTAGCAGTATAGGAAAGAGAACTCCACTCTCCACACTGCAGAGCGCTCTAGCAGTATAGGAAAGAGAACTCCACTCTCCACACTGCAGAGCGCTCTAGCAGTATAGGAAAGAGAACTCCACTCCACACTGAAGAGCTGTAGTGGATTCTCTTGGCTTAAGAATGCAGCTCTGTGTCGCCCCCTGCAGGTCAGTGAAGATGCTTGGGAGGATGCCCCTATCGCTGGCTCCCCTTCTCCTGTTGCTGCCTTCGGCAGGAGCCTTCATCTACGCAGTGAGTACCTGGGTCAGCTGCACCAAACCAGCAAAATAATCAAATAAATAAATCATATGAATATAATTCAGATATTTTATTTAACATCATGCAATCAAAGAAACTACAAAATGATATCGCAACAAAAAAAAAAGTCTATACCGGAAGCCATACTAGCAGCACAGCAGAATTTCATGTTGGATTTGCGAAGTGTCACATTTTTCCGTTAAGTATATGGAAAACTACAAAGCTGTGTGCAGGTCAGTATGCTAAGGTTTCGTTCCACTTTAATGAATCAGAATGAGTTCATACTGCAGGGTGATGCAAAATCTTTGCCCAGGGCTGTACCCTACCTGTAGACTTTGCACAGCAGTTTGATTAGCAACCACAGTGCACAGGTAACAAGCTCAGGTGTGTCTTATTAAACTCCTAGTAAAACCAGGAGTGGAGCAAACTGCTGTTTAACGGGAGTCTTCTTATATATACATGCTATGTTATTATGTTGTGTGTATATACTGAGCATCAAAAGAAACTTCTCGCTTCTGTTTGGGTAAAATTCACCAAATGTGATCGAAAAATAACAAGCTCTGTTTCAGAGCAGGCGCGGTGACTGACTTTTTACTGTGCTGATTTAACATTCTGTCGCTCTCGGGCAGGTGTTGTGACTCTTGGTCTCCCGGTTCTGTCATTGACAGAGTGTGTCTGGTTATACCGTCTCGCCAGGTGTGAAATCGCTGGCTGTGAGCGCCCGAGACGGTGAGCCACAGGCCCGCTGCCCCAGTCCAGCCTCCAGCATGCCGATCGCACGAAGGCGCTGCTCTCTCGACAGACGTGGCATATTGTTTTTTTCTGAGATTTTCTTTATTGCTTTTATTCAAGCTTGCAATTCCACAGCTGTAATCGCTCCGTATCCAGCGTCCAATCAAGTGTGTCACTAATTAGGTGATTAAGTGCTTCAGTTGCTCCAGCGTGCTCAACGTTTATCATTTATATGCCTCGTTTTTTTTGTTGAAAGTAAATGTTACAATAGGGATCAGTTTCTTTTGATGCTCTGTGCATTAATGCAGCTCGCTCTGTGTGTGTGTGTGTGTGTTTTAATCAGGTATCGAACAGCAACACTACCATGATGTTTGATGACCTGCCTGCCCTTTTTGGTAACCAGCTGCCTAAAGATGGGTTAAAGGTAGGTGTGTTTTTGCTGGCATAGCTAGTAACCATTAGTACCATTAGTAACCAAGCCCTTGTGTGCGTATATGACTGGAGGTGTACAGCAGTGTCCCGTCCTGGCTTTTCCAGGGTTTTCTGGTCGATGCCCGTCCTGCCAACGCCTGCTCCCCTATTGAGGGCCCCCCTGCTAGCAACAACAGCAGCAAGTTTGTTGTCCTGATCCGAAGATATGACTGTAACTTTGACGTCAAGGTAGGCTGGGGAAATCTCAGCTGTGGTCAGGGCAATACAGCTTCGTTTATTATTGTTATAAATGATACTGTGTGTGAGGGGCTGTAGAGTCGAGGGCTCTCGTTCTCTTTCTGTGTTTGCAGGTCCTGCACGCGCAGCAGGCTGGGTACAGTGCTGCCCTCGTTCACAACGTCGATTCCAACAGGCTGCTGAACATGGGCTACAGCGACGGTGACGGTGAGCGACTCCCCCCCCCCCCCCCCCCCCCCTTAGCCCCCCCCCCCCCAGAACCAGGTTCATTCACACGGAGCGGGCAGACAGGAGTGAGGGGCTGGGACGTGGTGTGATTTGTGATTGTGTGCGTGTCGCTGTGTTTTACTGTGTGTTTGTGTCGCTGTGTTTCTCTGGGTGTTTGTGTCGCTGTGTTTCTCTGTGTTTCACTGTGTGTTTTTGTCGCTGTGTTTCTCTGGGTGTTTGTGTCGCTGTGTTTCTCTGTGTTTCACTGTGTGTTTGTGTCGCTGTGTTTCACTGTGTGTTTGTGTCGCTGTGTTTCTCTGTGTGTTTGTTTGTGTGTGTTTCACTCTGTGTGTCTCTGTGTGTGTGTGTGTGTGTTTCTCTGTCTGTCACTGTGTGCAGTGGCACTGGAACAGTTTTGAAAGTGGGGGTGCTGAAAGCCGTTGAACAAAACTGTAACCCCTGATGAAAGCCGTGCAAAGCCAGCACCCCCAGCACCCCTAGTTCCAGCGCCCCTGTCTGTCACTGTGTCTCTGTGTGTGTGTGTGTCACTGACCTGCCCTGTTGTTCCCGCAGAGGAGACTGTGCGTCAGATCGAGATTCCCTCCCTCTTCATAGGAGCCTCAGCGTCGGAGTCCTTGCTTGAGCTGTACATGTACGATAAGGGGTAAGTGTCTCCAGGAACACCCGCCAGCCCTTCATAGCAACTCCAAGATGCCTGCAGGAAAGACGTGCTGCTTTTTGATAACGGTTTATTTATTTGTTGACAATGATATAGGAGTCGCACAGTCAGGGGAGCGCAGGGGTCCCCGAGGGTCTCCCCTGGTAAAGGCACGGCCGTGTGGTGTGCAGGGGGGAGTCACACAGTCAGGGGAGCGCAGGTTCCTATCTGAGTCAAGTTGCTGGCCTTTCCTGGGGATTCCACAGGGAATGTTGCCTCTGACACAAGGCTAGGAGGCAACAAGGACTAAGCCATTACCGGCCAGGCGGCCAGTGAGATCAAAGCTGACACCTGCAGGGCTGGCCTTTGTCCTCCAGAGGTCGCCATCGCACTGAATAGCCGCTGTGCAGCTCCTGGGTGTAAATAAAAAAAGAAAATAAATACAGGTGACTTTCACCTCATGACTCTCCATAGACACATGCCCTATTATGACATCACCAGGTAACCTCATGCCTTGCTGAACCGAGCTCTACAGCACAGTGCACACCTCTTTACAGGCCCTGTAAGACAGACAGACAGACAGACAGAGCAGTACGCTTCACGAGCAGGGAGAACCAGTAACCCCCCCCCCCCCCCCCCCCCTCCCCTCCCCGGCCCCGTCCCCTCCCAGGCGGACACACGGCCGATCAGACACGACCGGGACGAGGGGCTTCAAGGATATCTTGCTGGCCCTGTCCCTGAAGTTCCTAGCCCCCCACTTCGGCGTCTGTATCCACGAGTCTTCTATGCTGTGGATCCTAGTCGTTGTGTTTGTCCACAGCGGTCACCTGCTGCTGCTCCCGGACTTCTCCTTCCCGCTGGGATTCTACCTCATTCCCTTCACCGGCGTCGTGGGGATAGTCGTCATAGTGATGTTCACTATCATGGTGAGTCCCAGTTTAACAGGGTGTGTGAGTCAGTGCAAAACCGCTACTGTTAAATGCACGTCTCAGGATTTATCGTCTTGCTTGGTTTTGGCACTCAGCCTTGCTTTGACTTTTATTTTTTTCAGATTTGACTTTTATTCTTCTATTGCTCGGTCTTGTTTAAAGGCCTGTTTCTTGTGAAACGCCAGCTTTGCCATGACGGGCGCTGTGTAAAATCCTTTTGATTTCTCCAGATCGTGCGGTGCGTGCAGTACCAGAAAAGAACCTGGAGACACAGACTGACCAAGAGCCAGCTGAAGAAAATCCCTGTCCACAAGTACAAGAAAGGTGAGAGTCAGACCTGCCATATCCTGGATGATAAGATAGAATCCTCTGTAATACAGCAAACCCTGCCACACCCCGCCCTGCAAGATCAGATAAGCCTCTGTTAACCGATAGACCTCCAGCCTGTGTCATTTACACAGGCTGCTACCAATTGAAGGACAGAACCAATTCCTCTGCGGATCAAAAGAGGGCGTGTGTTGGGAATTCAGTTCAGTCGTGTTTGGCGAACGCAAACAAAGCAAGGGTGCAAATAAATAAGTAACTAGGGATTAGGTGTGGTGCAGGCTTGAGGAGTCACGGTTAAGAAGCGTATTTGGAACGCTGTTTTTGTGAATCGCTCCATATTGCGTTGCAGTGCGTTTTTTGGTGTTTTTTTAATTTTTTTTATTTTTCCCCCTGGTTTTCTTTTAGAGAACGTGTTTTTTAGACACTACCTGGCGTTTGTTTATTTATAATGCCCTGAAGTTTAATAAGCAAATCCCTCTCTGCGTTCTGTTTTTTTTTTTTTACTTCCCATGTGGACTCCTGGACCCAGTGAAATCGGACCGGTTTTAAGAACATAAGAACAAAAGAAAGTTTACAAACGAGAGGAGACCATTCGGCCCATCTTGCTCGTTTGGTTGTTAGTAGCTTATTGATCCCAGAATCTCATCAAGCAGCTTCTTGAAGGATCCCAGGGTGTCAGGTTCAGCAACATTACTGGGGAGTTGATTCCAGACCCTCACGATTCTCTGTGTAAAAAAGTGCCTCCTATTTTCTGTTCTGAATGCCCCTTTGTCTAATCTCCATTTGTGACCCCTGGTCCTTGTTTCTTTTTTCAGGCTGAAAAAGTCCCTTGGGTCGACACTGTCGATACCTTTTAGAATTTTGAATGCTTGAATTAGGTTGCCACGTAGTCTTCTTTGTTCAAGACTGAACAGATTCAATTCTTTTAGCCTGTCTGCATATGACATGCCTTTTAAACTCGGAATAATTCTGGTCGCTCTTCTTTGCACTCTTTCTAGAGCAGCAATATATTTTTTATAGCGAGGTGACCAGAACTGAACACAGTGTTCTAGATGAGGTCTTACTAGTGCATTGTTCAGTTTTAACATTACGTCCCTTGATTTAAATTCAACACTTTTCACAATGTATCCGAGCATCTTGTTAGCCTTTTTTATAGCTTCCCCACATTGTCTAGATGAAGACATTTCTGAGTCAACAAAAACTCCTAGGTCTTTTTCATAGATTCCTTCTCCAATTTCAATATCTCCCATATGATATTTATAATGTACATTTTTATTTCCTGCGTGCAGTACCTTACACTTTTCTCTATTAAATGTCATTTGCCATGTGTCTGCCCAGTTCTGAATCTTGTCTAGATCATTTTGAATGACCTTTGCTGCTGCAACAGTGTTTGCCACTCCTCCTACTTTTGTGTCGTCTGCAAATTTAACAAGTTTGCTTACTATACCAGAATCTAAATCATTAATGTAGATTAGGAATAGCAGAGGACCTAATACTGATCCCTGTGGTACACCGCTGGTTACCACACTCCATTCTGAGGTTTCTCCTCTAATCAGTACTTTCTGTTTTCTACATGTTAACCACTCCCTAATCCATGTACATGTGTTTCCTTGAATCCCAACTGCATTCAGTTTGAGAATTAATCTTTTGTGCGGGACTTTGTCAAAAGCTTTCTGGAAATCTAAATAAACCATGTCATATGCTTTGCAATTATCCATTATCGATGTTGCATCCTCAAAAAAATCAAGCAAGTTAGTTAGACACGATCTCCCTTTCCTAAAACCATGTTGACTGTCTCCCAGGACCCTGTTACCTTATAGGTAATTTTCCATTTTGGCTCTTATTATAGTTTCCATAAGTTTGCATATAATAGAAGTCAGGCTTACTGGTCTGTAGTTACCTGGTTCAGTTTTGTTTCCCTTTTTGTGGATTGGTATTACGTTTGCAATTTTCCAGTCTGTCGGTACCACCCCTGTGTCAAGAGACTGCTGCATGATCTTGGTTAGCGGTTTGTAAATTACTTCTTTCGTTTCTTTGAGTACTACTGGGAGGATCTCATCCGGCCCAGGGGATTTGTTTATTTTAAGAGCTCCTAGTCCCTTGGTACTTCTGTTTTGATCGGCTTTTTAATGTCGTTGTTAGTGACTCGTTATTATTTTGCATGCCTCTAAGGTCTCCCTTGATAATCGTCTCATAAAGTGTGTGCGTACGCCAGCCGTCTGTCCGATCTGCACAGCAGTGGTAACAATACAGCCATTCATAGAGCTTGTGGAAAGCCTGGTTGATTTTCTTTTCCTTATTGTATGAAAGGGGAAGTTCCTGTTTTTTTTTTTTTAATGGCATGCAAATACAGCAGAAGAATTAGTTTACAGAGTTAAAACAGGCAGGAAAGAACATAAAGTTTATGATCCAGCGTTCGGCCCGTTGCCGCCCGCCCGGTTCCCGACAGCTGACTGATCGCAGAACATCATTCAGTTCCTGTCACAGACATTTACAGAGCTTTTTGAGATGTTATAGTAATAAAATAGTGACTCGGATCGCATTATTGAGGAGTTTGGTGATAAAACGAGTGATCAGGAGAGGATTTATCAGTGTGCACGTCTATAAAGAGGTATATGAAAAATACAGCAAACAAGGGGTGGGGCTTGGCTGGAGATGCAGTGCTGACATTTTGCCATGCAATGCATTTTAAACCTGTTTTACTCGGGGGGGGGGGGGGGGGGGATTTTAAACAGCGCGTGTGAAAATAAATTGGACCCGACACGCCTTACAATCGCTGAATAAATGGACCGCAAACGGTTAAAACTGCGTCAGAAATATCCCCAAAGATATTAAAAGCAGCCTGCGGCTGCAGTTCTATTCGCTTCCTCCAGGGGGTGCCCTCGCCCACTCCGGATTTGAAACTCTGAAGCGCACGACAGTATTTCCCGAACCCCGCCCGTTGTGTTTCTACTCAGACAGGAGAAAACTAACAAACAACCAAAACGACGACAGAACCGCTCTACTGAAAAGGCTTTTTGAAAGGCCAGGGAGCAGGAAGAGCGGGCTAGGATGCAGCGTGTGCCTGTGCGTTCAAGATTAACAAACCCACAAAACTCATGTCAGTTTACTCCCACAACAGCGAGGCTGTGTTGTCCCAGGTTGAAATTTCTTTGCAGTTTTGTGAGGATACAATAGCGTTACGAGGAGGGGAGAGAGTTGCTTTAATTCTTATGCTGCGTTACAAACGTATTCATTGTGTTTAGAAACAGTAAAATAAACTTGTCTTCAATGGGTGTCCTAGTCAAGTCGTTTATCTTTAGGAGTCAGTCTTATTTCATTGATTTAAGTCATTTAGCCAAAGCTTTTAAAGTCCAGGGCTGGCCCCAGGTTCAAACCCCACCTCTGCCACTGACTGACTGGCTGTGTGTGACCCTGAGTGAGTCGCTTCACCTCCTTGTGCTCAGCGGATGAGATGTTAAACCAATCTCCTATTGGAAGCGACTCTGCATATAATGCACAGTTCACAGCCTGCCTCTGTGAAGCGCTTTGTGATGAAGGTCCACTGTGAAAGGCGCTATATAAAGATAGATCCATTATTATACAAATGAGAATCTGACTGAAGATGCCAAAAATATAAACTTTTTCAAACACCTTGTTCCAGACTTATCATTCGTTATTCAACCAATCGGCCTCTTGAATTATTTTAGACAAGCAGCAAGGCCTTTTAAGATCAACCTGAAATCAAAGACTCAAATGAAAAGAGTCCAGCTCGCCAAAGGCAGCATGCGTAGCGCAGCCTGACGGCACGTGGGCCCAGCCCTCCTCTGCGGTCTGCTGGCTCGCGTGAGGCTTCTCTGTGTTAAACTGGTGCAGTGGCTTGTCTTTGCTGGTGAACTTCGCCCCAGGGCTTGTTTAGGTTTCTGTGTGTAGTTAAAAGCAGTTAGGTGGGAGTGAGTGATATCGAAAGGCTTCTCTGGAAAGCTGACTCAAAGCGTTAGTCGTGCGAGGCGATGGGAGATGAGCTCTCTGGTTCTTCCTCCTTCACAGAATCGCCGTGCTAGGGGTGAAGTGAAACAATGAGGGAGGGGGTGCCTTTTTTTTGCATTTCTTCTTTCTTCAGCAACTGTTGAAGTTTCTATGCTAGGGTTGCATCAGATCAAAACTGATTAGACGTTAACTTTCTGTGGCCTTCCAAGGTGCTGCACTACCTTTAGACTTTACATTGAAAATTGACTGAAAACGCATACGTTTTAGTATGGAGAACTATGGAGTATGGGATCTGAGAGCAGCTAATTCAGTACAGTCTAGTGTAGAGAACTCAGCGCTGTACTGGGGATCTGAGAGCAGCTAATTCAATACAGTCTAGTGTAGAGAACTCAGCGCTGTACTGGGGATCTGAGAGCAGCTAATTCAATACAGTCTAGTGTAGAGAACTCAGCGCTGTACTGGGGATCTGAGAGCAGCTAATTCAATACAGTCTAGTGTAGAGAACTCAGTGCTGTACTGGGGATCTGAGAGCAGCTAATTCAATACAGTCTAGTGTAGAGAACTCAGTGCTGTACTGGGGATCTGAGAGCAGCTAATTCAATACAGTCTAGTGTAGAGAACTCAGTGCTGTACTGGGGATCTGAGAGCAGCTAATTCAATACAGTCTAGTGTAGAGAACTCAGTGCTGTACTGGGGATCTGAGAGCAGCTAATTCAATACAGTCTAGTGTAGAGAACTCAGTGCTGTACTGGGGATCTGAGAGCAGCTAATTCAATACAGTCTAGTGTAGAGAACTCAGTGCTGTACTGGGGATCTGAGAGCAGCTAATTCAATACAGTCTAGTGTAGAGAACTCAGTGCTGTACTGGGGATCTGAGAGCAGCTAATTCAATACAGTCTAGTGTAGAGAACTCAGCTGTACTGGGGATCTGAGAGCAGCTAATTCAATACAGTCTAGTGTAGAGAACTCAGTGCTGTACTGGGGATCTGAGAGCAGCTAATTCAATACAGTCTAGTGTAGAGAACTCAGTGCTGTACTGGGGATCTGAGAGCAGCTAATTCAATACAGTCTAGTGTAGAGAACTCAGTGCTGTACTGGGGATCTGAGAGCAGCTAATTCAATACAGTCTAGTGTAGAGAACTCAGTGCTGTACTGGGGATCTGAGAGCAGCTAATTCAATACAGTCTAGTGTAGAGAACTCAGTGCTGTACTGGGGATCTGAGAGCAGCTAATTCAATACAGTCTAGTGTAGAGAACTCAGTGCTGTACTGGGGATCTGAGAGCAGCTAATTCAATACAGTCTAGTGTAGAGAACTCAGTGCTGTACTGGGGATCTGAGAGCTAATTCAATACAGTCTAGTGTAGAGAACTCAGTGCTGTACTGGGGATCTGAGAGCAGCTAATTCAATACAGTCTAGTGTAGAGAACTCAGTGCTGTACTGGGGATCTGAGAGCAGCTAATTCAATACAGTCTAGTGTAGAGAACTCAGTGCTGTACTGGGGATCTGAGAGCAGCTAATTCAATACAGTCTAGTGTAGAGAACTCAGTGCTGTACTGGGGATCTGAGAGCAGCTAATTCAATACAGTCTAGTGTAGAGAACTCAGTGCTGTACTGGGGATCTGAGAGCAGCTAATTCAATACAGTCTAGTGTAGAGAACTCAGTGCTGTACTGGGGATCTGAGAGCAGCTAATTCAATACAGTCTAGTGTAGAGAACTCAGTGCTGTACAGCGGATCTACAGTGAAGTCAAAGATCGGTGCGATTTTTTTTTTTTAAATGCTGAAACGCTCTTGCAGAAGTCTGTGGGTAGCTGAAAAAGCTTTTAAGCAGACCTGCTTGTGCTGTTTTATCAGATTCTTATCAACCAAATATAGGTTGTGTTCCTACAGCTGCAGATTAAATGGTATATGATTGTATATCCTTATTACAAGCACAATAGCAACTTGGCAGTACAATTGGATAATTGGGCCTCTAGGCTGTGAAACACTGCAGCCCTATCCATAATATGCTGGTTTATTTTGTCTGCTCATCTTACATCTGCTTTTTTTTTTTTTTTTTTTTTTTTTTAATAGATGTGTTACAACAAACCTGTGCGTCTCGCTCTCAAAAAACAAAAACGCGATGATGTGGGTTAGAGAGATTCCCCCTTTCTGTTCCCGTATTCTCTTCTAAGATTGCATTTCGCAGCACGGCAGCTTCTCCAGAACGAATCGTCCTTTTACGTTGTACTGCCTAATAGTGCTTAACAAGCACATCGCTAACCAACGTGTCGCCTATAGGCGCTGTCTACACCTGCACTTTCAAACCGTACGCCAGTGGTACTCAGTCCTGGCCCTCCAGATCTAATCCAGTCCAGGTTTTCACTCCAGGCAGGCTCTAATGTAGTTCACTGAAGCTGCAGAGATGCAATTAACTAATGCAGGACCTGGCTGGAATAAAGACCTGGACTGGAATGCATCTCGAGAGCCAGAATTGAGTACCACTGCCATACGCCAACGGCTTGATCAGAGGCCTGCATTAAGAGCTGTTGCTCATTGTTTCCTCGCTGCCTTTTTGTGTCTATTATTAGGATGTCTTGGTCGGCTTCTATAGTTTGGCAGAAAGCAGATAACAGCGTGACCACTGTTTTTTTTTTTTTTTAAATGAAAAATGTATTTTTAAATGTATTCAGTGTGCGGCTGGCGCTCTAAAGAGAGCCTTTTTTCCCCGTTCCTGGTTTTAACGCGGCTCTGTGGGGATGGGATGGTCTGGAAGTGTCTTTTCTCGGCTCTAGTTAGCCACTGTCGGTTTTGCTCGACTCACTGGCCTTATAAGGCAGTCCTCTCTCTCTCTCTCTCTCTCTCTCGCGCGCTCTCTCCCTCTCTCGCGCGCTCTCTCCCTCTCAAATTCAAACTGGCTTGATTAGCAAGACAGGAGTGATCCAATATTGCTAAGGCATTTCAACACAAATGTTACATTAAAATATAATGTCTCAAAATCACTCTCTCTCCCTCCCCTCTCTGTCTCTCTCTCCCACTCTCGTAATTTCTCTCTGAAGTTTGCTCTACTCTGCTAGGCTTGTGAGCTCCTTGCTTGCAGAAAACAAAACAACAAAAAAAAAACTGCGCCTTTACCACTTCCTCCTTTGTGGTCAGCTGCAAGACAGGAAGTGAGCTGTTCTGGCTTCCTGTTTTGTAGGAGACCTGGGTGAACGGAGCGTCGTTCTCACCCTCTCCTTTCTCCCTTTCTTTTAAAAATGAAAACTAAGAAATTGAGGTCCAGGCAGTTCAGAGCAAGTATATGAGAAATACACTGAATAAAAACCTGACATCAAGGGATCATCCGCCACTGTAGCTACAAACAAGACTATGTACTTATTGCATTCAGTGAAGGCTCTGTTTTAATAGTCCCAGTTGTGGATTCCAGCAGATTATATATAGAGACAGAGAAAGTGGTCCTTGCATTGCTGTGTTTAAAAACAAGCTCCAAGCTCCAATCAGCTGCTGAGAACCAGGTCAAGCACTGATGGGCAGCCTCTGGATCATGAATCAATCAATCTTATTTTATATAGCGCCTTTCATAGTGGAACACCGTCACAAAACGCTTTACAAGATGCAGTAAATACAAGAAAATCCATAATACTTCAAATAGAGAAATGCATCATACATGATATACAGTGGAAAGTACATAATACGTCATTGCAGCATAATACATGATACAGGCATAATACATGATAACTGGGATGCCGTGTATTATAATAACACTGCTAGAATACTGGGATGCTGTGTATAATAATAACACTGCTAGAATATGAACTGGGATGCTGTGTATAATAATAACACTGCTAGAATATGAACTAGGATGCCGTGTATAATAATAACACTGCTAGAATATGAACTGGGATGCTGTGTATAATAATAACACTGCTAGAATATGAACTGGGATGCTGTGTATAATAATAACACTGCTAGAATATGAACTGGGATGCTGTGTATAATAATAACACTGCTAGAATATGAACTGGGATGCTGTGTATAATAATAACACTGCTAGAATATGAACTGGGATGCTGTGTATAATAATAACACTGCTAGAATCCAATATGAACTAGGATGCCGTGTATAATAATAACACTGCTAGAATCCAATATGAACTAGGATGCCGTGTATAATAATAACACTGCTAGAATACAATATGAACTAGGATGCCGTGTATAATAATAACACTGCTAGAATCCAATATGAACTAGGATGCCGTGTATAATAATAACACTGCTAGAATCCAATATGAACTAGGATGCCGTGTATAATAATAACACTGCTAGAATCCAATATGAACAAGGATGCCGTGTATAATAATAACACTGCTAGAATACAATATAGCAGTGCAAGGCAAGGGTAGCGCATCAGCTGAGGATCCAGTAAGGTGGTGCTGAGGTCAGGTGAGTCCAGTGCAGGGCAGGAGGGGCGGATCAAGAGATCTACAAGCGCAGTCTGAACAGGGGGGGTCTTGTTCAGCGATTGCCAATCGTTTCAGTGGCTCTGCAGTTGAATCTATCCTGTCTTGTCCCAGGCGATCCCTGTTGTATTGGTGTGTGTGATCTCTGTCCTCGCAGGTGATGAGTATGACGTGTGTGCGATCTGCCTGGATGAGTATGAGGAAGGGGACAAGCTGAGAATCCTGCCCTGCTCCCACGGTGAGTGCTCCCGCGCAGGCCCCTCGCAGTGAGTAGCGCCTCCAGTCGCTGTGTCTCCTGTAGCCCCGCCTCCATCGGTGACTCCTGTAGCCTTGCACCCAATCACAGTTCCTCTGTTTTATCTTCTCCCAGTCGCCATTGAAAGAGACTTCTAGTTCATTTACTGCATGTTCTTGCACCCTCTCTCATCTCTTTCTCTCGCACCCAGTCGCTGTGTCTCCTCACCTAATCGGTCTCTCTTCACTCTCCAGACTATCGCTGTAAGAGCATGGTCCCTGACTAGCCAAGTCTCTCTCCTCCTCTTTCTCAAACACCCAGTCGCTGTGTCTCCTGTACCCCCCCTCTCATATCAGATCTCTCTCTCTCCCAGCCTATCACTAAGTGCATGGACCCCTGACACACCCAGTCTCTCTCTATTTCTCTCCCCCAGCCTATCACTGTAAGTGTGTGGACCCGTGGCTCACCCAGACCAAGAAGACCTGCCCTGTGTGCAAGCAGCGTGTGGTACGCACCGCGGAGGACTCGGAGTCCGATTCAGGATCTGAGGGGGGCGAGTCGGAGCGCACCCCGCTGCTGGGGCCCCCGTCCCCGGCCAGCACAGATCGGCCACAGGGCCAGGCCTTCGGGTCGATGGGCGAGTCAGCGAGCCTGGATCCCCCAGAGGAGAGCTACTACACCTTCGAGAACGAGGAGCAGGATTCAGAGTCAGAGGAGAGTCTCGGCGAAGCCCCCCTGCTGTCCGCGGAGCAGCACACCATCCAGGCACACTCTGCAGCCACAGGGCCGGTTCGAGTCTAGCCACGCTCAGGTCTTTTTATAAAGAATCGCTGTCATCCCAGTTTTGATCACTACTACTGCTTCCAGGGGTTTCTGTGGGTCAATTCCTGGTTTTAGATTCCCCTTAAAAAACAAAAAAACCAAAAAAACATTCCCCTTTTGAATCGATCCCAGCACGTTCGCCGATCAAAATGTCACTGCGCTGTGTTCTATGAAAATCGAGCTTCTCGCAGCGGTGAGCAAACGCAAAGAAAAGGACTTGTTAAAAATTTGAAGTCTGCTGTTTCGTTAGCTAGTGAAACAGTCTTCAAATCGAAGCAGTTGAACAACAGCCGCAGCGAGGATTTCGAAAAAATCATTTCCCTTAGCGGAATGGAGAATTGACTTTTAAAAAGGACTTGGAATTCAAAAACAGGAATTGACCTCAAACCTGATCAGTAAAACAAAGGTATTGCTACTGTGAGTGGTATTATTATTATTACTTTGTTTTTTGTCGGTAAGCTTAATCACACACCACATGAAAAGGATGGAAACGGGACTCTCATTGCCTAGCGGTTTGATCCATTCCTGGTGTTACTATGATATTTTTAATAAGACACCACTGAGCTTGTTGCCTAGACACACTGGGGGCTAATCAAGCTGGTAGTAATAAAACCTGGAATGGATCAAACTGCTGTGCAGCGGGAGTCTTGTTCCCAGCTCTGCACAGAACAACCACGAGAAATATTGGACCTTTTTTTTTTTTTTTTGGGGGGGGGGGGGGGGGGGGGGGGGGGGGGGGGGTGCGAAACTGTTTTGAGAATGTCTCGACTCTGGGTCTTTCATTGAGACACCCTGAAGCCTGGTAATTATGCATTGGCATACAGGGTCTTTGCAGCTTGCCCATTAAGTGCCCTTGCCCACTTTTGCAGAATGGTTTGGAGAATTCTGAACTGGCATCATTGACCTGTTGCGTTAATTCTCTCTCTAACTATGTTGTTATGATAATTAACTAAAAATGATGATTTCTTGGTGGGTTTTTTTTGCCCCCGCAGTGGTGGTAAAGCGGCTCAGTTTTCGAGGCGCGGAGCTTCACAGCCGGTGTGAAATTTCACGACTCTGATTTACAGGAACGCGTCTGACTGGACCGTCCTCCAGACAGGACCCTGGGAATACGTGCTTGTCACTTTACACTTCCAAACAGATTGAAAACTTCTAGAATGGCCGTGTATTGATTTTTAGATTACATAAATTCGGCTTCAGAAAAAATCAAAATCAAAAGAAATGGCCGATGGTCGTTCCTGATGCCGTCCTATTTGTTTCCGGGTAGCTGCGCCCCACTCTGTCACTGCCGGTCAGGAACTGGAAGTAGGGAACCCTGCTGTGTAATGGACAGATTTCACTGTGTCCCAATCGCCTCCAGTCAAGTCTGTTACTCTGAAAAGGCGATTGGTTTAACATAGTGTCTTGTGAACCCCTGATAGACTCCCAAAAGGAGCTGGGCTCTTCTATATCCTAATCCAGGGCTGTCTAGTCAATCCCGGTCCTGGAGAGCGATTCCACTCCAGGTTTGTTTAACAGCTGCAATGAGATAATGAACTCTGTCTGGATTGAGGTTTAATTGGCTCACGATTTTAGAACAGGGTTGGAGCAAAGACCTGGAGTGGAAGCCATGCTCTGCGTCGTCCCTAACTCTCTCTCGTGTTGTACCCCCAGTTTTCCCCTCTCTCACGCCCCTTAAGAATGTAACGCTTTTCTTCAGCTCTGCTGAATTGCATCTAAAATGTATTATTTAGTCTATGCCATAAAACACTAATGTATGAGGTTTCTCTAGTGGATTCCAGTGGGCCGTTTATCACCCTTGAGAGGTGAGGAGTGTGTTGTCATTTTATATATGTATTTTTTTCCTTCGATTTTTGTGTTTCTCAAACACACCGCTATATTAAACTGCCTCCTGCTGTCGTTTCCTGTGCTTTAGGTTACAGTGAGTGTGACCTACAGCACAGGAACTGATGCAGTTCCAGGCATCAACAGCCACTGTGCAAAAATAAGAATTCAAGTGATGCAATCTGGGTCAATTTGAATGTAAAATAAAGAGTTATCCAAACCCGTGATGTCTCTAGTGCTTGTAAAAGAGTCCCTCGATCGCAGAGGGATTGGTGCAACGAATCATGTGTGCCGTGGAAGCGGGACTCTCTCGCGATCGTGAAAAGAATCGTTTTGCGCCATGAGACTGAAAGCCGCTTTGGAAACGGTCAATGCTTACCTGGACTCCCACCTAAAAGCATTCAGGCAGCCTCAAAGTGTAGCTAGTGTACCTGGAATCAAGTGCTTTGTTTTAAAAATGCACCAGACAGTGCTGTCGTGCTTTACAGAAACCAGTCGCGATGCAGTTGCTGCTGTGTTTGTGCAGGAAATGTTTTAAAGACCGTGCTCAAGATGAGCCTGTTTTGATCTCTGCTGGTTGCAACGTTCGATCTCGCCGCTGGGTTTTCAATACCTGCATTCGCAGGAGGTCTCCTAAGAAAACGCCCTGGGAACGTCCTAAATTCAGCGGGACTTGAAGACATTGAGAAAGACAACTTCCAGTCGAAACGCTGGCTGTTGCATTGGTCAGGTTTATTTGAGCGTTTCTGTGCTCTGAGGTTCGACAGCATGCGGTCATTCACGCAACTTTGATAGCATTTCTCATCAAGTCTGTGTGGGGGAGTGCGTTCACGGCAATGAACTCAATTGTAAACTTATGCTTTTTGTGGTATTTTTCAGCTACTACAGGAAGCTGATCTTCAGAACTGTTCTAACTCGCCAGGGTTACTGCGTGGAGATTGGGATCACAGAAGCAGGCTAACATTCATAACAGGACTGCCGTACTTTTAAAACAACATTAATAATAATAACAATAATAGTATTGTTTAGTCATTTAGCAGATGCTTTTATCCAAAGCGACTTGCAGAGACTAGGGGGGGGTGAACTCTGCATCATTAACAACGGCTGCTGCTGCTGCAGAGTCTCTTCCAATAGGACCCCAGTTTTACATCTCGTCCGAAGGGCAGATGTACGTTTATCATTTACTAATCAAAGATCTGTATTAAGAGTTATGCCAGTTTTCGTTTATGGATTAACAGTGTTTGTATTTATATGTGAACGTACCCATCAGATCTGAAGTAGCTGACACACAGAAAAGCATCTACCTGTTTGCAATGTTAAGTGTTATTCAGGTACATTTTGTTAGTCAAAAACAGGAGTTTGAAAGAGCAGGACTTTGTCAGCTTCTGTGTGTCCATGTAAAGGGCAAACTGGGTTTCAGATGGTGTGTTGTTTTTTTGTTTTTAAAGAATATTCAGTTATATCGTGGTAATTTGATAATCGCTAATCTAAATGCAATGAAAGGGTTAGTTTGGGGTTTGTAATTTTCTTTAGTGTTCTCATAGTTTTGAAGTTGTTTTTGCTTTACCAGAGGGAGGCTGGCCAGAGAGCGTAAGAGCCTCCCTTTCTCTTCCTGTGCTCCACCGGCACAGAGGGAGGCTGTCCAGAGAGTAGAAGAGCCTCCCTTTCTCTTGTTTTGCACATGAAAAAATATATAATACTGGCTTATAGCTGCGCTGAATATGTTAAAATAATGTCAAGTAAATATTGATAAGTTTTACATAAAAATGTTTGCTGCTAAAATGCAATAGATGATACATTTTTCAGTATTTTTAATGGCTAATTTGGTGTCTCCCTTGTTGAAATCACACCCAAACCATTGACGAGAGGAAGGGGGGGAAAACTGCATTCCTTTTAAGAAATATGTATTCTGCATTTTATTTTAAAGCACACTTCTGTAAATGTAACTTTTAAGAAAGAAATTACCAATAAACATGTTTCACAAGTATTATCTCTCTTTCTTCCCCCCTCTGTCTAGCGAGATATGCTTCCTTGGTTTAAAAGAACTACCTGCCTCAGTACTTATATAACTATATATATATATAAAATCTTCAGTATGTTTTGTGTTAGGAGAGGTGATAAAAGAATAAGGCTGCAAAGCTATGCTGGGATCTCGAGTAAAGATTTGTACAGGCAGGCAGACCCTCGTCTCCCTCCTGTGGCTCCCCTTGTTGGAGTAGCTGGGACGGGTCCCTCTGCTTTGTTTGGTAAGGCAGGCGGCATTCCTTGGTGCGTCTGAACTTGTTGCTTGTAAGCGAGGCTGTTGACAGCTTCGAGGACTTCTGAGCAAAGAAAGCCCGTTTGAAAGATTTATTGTTAAGCACAGATTTGCATGCATGCGTGTGTGTTTTAAGCTGAAGGAACACGAAGCCACTTTCAGCAGCTTGAAACCTGGTTCCAGGAGACCAAGTTTCAGGTTGCTGTATCAAACCCCCCCCCCAGTTTCCTCTGGTGTGCGATGGGGGTGACACTGTACTCAGCTGCTGGGGTCAGGAAGTGGAACAGCGCAGCCCTTTTCACCAGCCTGAGGTTTTGCTGATCACCGTTCATATAGAAGCAGAGCTGGCATTCCTCTCAGGGTGCGGTCAGGACTTGCACAAGCCTGCTGCCAGATCTGTGCCTCCCAGTTATACCTGGAAGGCTGTTTTTTTTCCCCCCCCCTCACTGAAGGAGCGGAGAGAACATTTCAGGAATTCTTGAATGTTTATACCTGTGATCCTGGACAGACCTCGCAAGCAATACCAACAGCTCCAACAAGGACATTGACACCTTCAGAGACTTGTGTGTGTTTTAACCTTAATCTAAGATGATTTTGTCAAGCAGAGCATAGTTTGGGCTCTAGTGCCTTCTGTCTTATTGAAGCAGCACACTCTTGGTTTTGGGTTGTTTTCAAAGAGTTTAAATTCAGGTGTAAAAGGATTCAGCATCAACAGCATGGCTAGATAACCCATCCCACCCCCTCCCTGCTCTGGGAGGCAGGATCTCCTTCCCTGTGGAGAATTGTAGGACAGAGAAGTGAAGACTTACTGGAATCAAAACATCCTTAATAGTCGATTTCTCCCACATCACTTGCTCAGAAATACTCAAACGAAAAAGATTTTTTTCCATGTTTTAATTTCAGGTTGTTTTTTTTAGTTCTATTTCTTTAAACAGAATTGCAACACATGCCAAATACACAGCCAGGAGACAATACTTTTATTTATTTACTATATTTAAATGCCATTTAAGTGCTTCTGTCAAATTATATAGAACATTTTAAAAAGAAAAAAATACAAAAAAATGAAATTGAAATTTTTTTTACTCTAAACTAATTCTCGTGGTCAGGTGAAGCAGCGGTTCTCCTGGCGTGTTCCGTTTCTTAATCCCGGTCCAATTGGGGCAGGAGGAGTCATCGAGGGGGGGAGGGGGGGAGGGGGGTTTCAAGGTTAGTACCCCGAGGCTCTCAAATGCTTCATCATGTCGTAGACTTTCTTGTTCATGATACCCCCGTGCTTGCCTTCGTGCCCAATCACGGCAACTAGAGCTGGAGGACCACACAGAAGGAAAGGGAGAGACAACGAATGAATTCAAGCTCATACACACACCAGTCATTTAGCAGATGCTTTAGATAAGAGACTTCCAGAGACTAGGGGGGGTGAACTCTGCATCATCAACAACTGCTGCTGCTGCAGAGTCACTTCCAATAGGACCCCAGTTTCACATCTCGCCCGAAGAACGGGGCACAAGGAGATTCAGTGACTTGCTCAGGGTCAGACGCACAGCGAGTCAGTGGCTGAGCCGGGATTTGAACCTCTTCAGTTCAACGAGTTGACTCTACCTTTGCCTGCCTTGGCCACAGAGATGTTGTAGGTGGGCTCGCCCGGCGCCTTGGTCCGCAGGTCCACGGTCCACTCGTCTTCCACGTCAAGGCGGTCTCTCAGGACGGAGCACTTGACCTTCCCCAGGGTCAGCCCATTGGTCAGGAAGCTTGTCCGGTCTTTCCCAATCAGCACAGCAATCTCCTCAGGCTGGGGGGGAGCAAACACAGGGTCAGTCACAGCTCGGCTTCCTCAGCCACGTTAGAGACAGTCAAGCAGACCAGCGTTTGGGCTGTAGTGCCTACAGCTGTACAAGAGATAGTGGAAAGACTTTGTTACAGCGTCAAATATATAGAATTAAATACGAAAGTGAAGCCAATAAAAAATATATATATATAAAATTACTGTCCATCTATTGCCCCACACAGCAGTCAGTAGACAAAACTACTACTCCGTTCCAACATCAGATTTTATAAAACAGATCTCCGTGCAAAAAGCCAAACTAGTCTTTCACAAGATATAGCCTTCAACTTCTCTCCTCCCACCCCCCCCCCAGTCAGGATGAGAGTCCCAAAAGAACAGCATTTAAAATAAAAATTGATAAACTATTGAGGGTTTAACAGTAATAATTACTGTACAAAACATTTAGCTGAAAGTAGTCTCTGGACTCTTGAACCAATGGAGAGCAAAGGCTTGTGAGTCGAGGTGACCAGGCTGCAAGCGAAACCCAAGCCTGGGCGAGTCACAGCTGCACACAGGAAGGGAAACCGAGGCCAAGCTGGGATCAGCACCACACCGCTAGACAGGCAAGCGTGCTGTAACCCCACCCGCTCCAGTTCCCTGTAAGAACTACACCTGTACTGCAGTGTGGAAGGCAGTGGGTTTGAGGAGCTCAGTGGTTAGAGCAAAGTGTTGGGCTGCAGTGTGGAAGGCAGTGGAGTTCCGAGTCTGTTGCTTTGTAGTTTTTTTGCAGACAAGTTTTTGGACGGGTATGCATTGCCGCAGGTTCATGTAGACAGCAATGGCATTCCTCTGCAAGAGCTGGTTTCAACAAGCAAGGACTGTGCAGTCTCGATCAGGAGCACCTACAGAAAAATCTTACTGCCCTGAAGGAACTCAGAACAGACATTCCTTATCTCTGCACAGCCATGCCTGCACCTGTCAAATCTCCGCTAGACCTGGGAACTACAACACCCAGAATGCATGGTCTCCAGCCCCTGAATCACATGCACTTCTGATTCACTGCCTACAAGAACACATGGACCACTAAAAGACCATCCCACCTTCCTTAAACCACACTGCCGCCAACCCCCCCACCAGTCCCACTCAGTCCACATGAGCTTGTTTTCCCTTGGCCCCTCAACCACACTGCCCCCACCCCCCCCCCCCCCCAGTCCCTCCTCAGCTCCACTAGAGCCACACTGCTTCCCTCCCTCCCAGTCCCTCCTCAGCTCTAACCACTAGAGCCACACTGCCTCCCTCCCTCCCAGTCCCTCCTCAGCTCCACTAGAGCCACACTGCTTCCCTCCCTCCCAGTCACTCCTCAGCTCCACTAGAGCCACACTGCCTCCCTCCCTCCCAGTCCCTCCTCAGCGCCACTAGAGCCACACTGCTTCCCTCCCTCCCAGTCCCTCCTCAGCTCCACTAGAGCCACACTGCCTTCCTGTCCAAACTTTGGCCAGCCCTGTCCCTAGTCCACGCCGGTCACCTCTATGCCAATGCGCACATGCGTTCTCAACGTGTGCTGTCTGTGTCCACAGAGCGCTGTCGCTACAGCGAGACTAAAAATGAAAACAGGCAACAGAGAAAGGCGTTAAAATAAGGGAAGTTACATTTTACAACTTACCTTTGGGAGAGATAGATATACTCTATATAGATATATATATATTTTATCTACTATATATATAATATATATATATATATATATATATATATAATATATATATATATATATATATATATATATATAGTACACGTTCGTTATATATATATAAATTTGCAAGCAGGCAAACGTTTTCAACCCCCAAGCAAAAGTTAATTTTACAAACCCAATGGTCATGTGTGCAGTCTGAGTACACGTCAGTGTTTTGTGAATCACCTAAAATTGGATTGACGCTAGCCCCGCCCCCCCCCTCCTAATTTTAAGAATTCTGCAGGAAGTCACATGTGCGCCCTTTAGCTGAGGAAGTCAAGACTTCATCGGCAAACTTCCCTTTATCGATGATTTGGTAACCAGAAAAAAAAAAAAAAAAAAAAGAGAGTTAACGCGCTTGATTGCACACATTCAAACCGTGTGTATATTTTTTACTGGTGAGGTCATCGTGTCTGCACCCAAAGGCTTTAAATGAGCCACTCGCATCGTTATTTCTATCTGTAGCCACACGGGTCACTCCCTCCAACACCAGACCCGGCAACAGCACTACAAGAGAGAGCAGAACCAAATCGAGGAACGAAACAAAACTAGTTAAAATATTTTGCGACGTACTCTTCACACACACACACACACACACACACACACACACACCACACACACACACACACACACACACACACACCACACACACACACACACACACACACACACACAACACACACACACACACACACACACACCACACACACACACACACACCATGACGCGCTTGCGTTTCGAGAAATACACGTCACGCGTATCCCAAGCAAACGCAGGTTACCTTTTTTTAATAAAAAAAAAAAAGTTATTTCTAAAAACTATAGTCCTGTTAAAAGTTTTGATCCAAAATTCCATTTTACAGCCTAGAAGTGCAATAGAAATAAGTGCAAACTGAGAACATAGAAAAGCCACTTCCTTGTGTGAACTTGACCCCGCCCGGGCACCCCCCTAAAATGCCGATGTTACCGGTCAGTGTGGCCCCGTTAAAAATGATAACCCTTCCCAAGCCTAAAAGTGCACAGTGTAACTTTTTAAAAGCATATTTATATTTATTATATACACACACACACATATATATATATATTATATATATATACTGCGGCAGGCGTATCTTGTACAAGTTCATTGACTTCACTTATGATAATCGCTTTTTTTGTTTTTAAGGGCGCATTGTTCAAACAGTAGTAGCGTCAAGTATTTTACGCATCTTGGAGAGTTATCCTCTGTATTACCGTTGCAGTGCATGGCTAAAACTCACCGCACACTAGTTTAAAACATCGAAAAAGACAAGCTACGTTAAAACCTGCGTGTAACAGAAATGCAAAGAGGACGAAACGGGGGACTCTGTTTACCGTCACGTTGCACAGGGTCTTTCCCGGGGTGCTGGCCCAGACGGACACCCCGTCTTTGTAGCCGATGATCGCCGCGTCTTGGCACTCTCCGTCGGCAAGGAGGCTGGTCACGTAGCTGTCCCAACTCATATCGATCAACGTCACACACAAGCAACAAAAAAAAAAAATAAATAAATACTAATTTATTGGCGAATTGGAGGAAACACAAGACTTGTTTCAAAAAGGGGGTGGGGGTAAAAAAAAAAAAAAAAAGAAAGAAAGAAAGCGCTAGCTTGTCTTTGCAAACTCCAGCAACTTGCAAACGAACTCAGTGGGGAAGAGAGCCGGTTTAAATAGACTGCGAGTCGAGGGGCGGTTTCTATTAAAAAAAAAAAAAAAAAAGTCACACCGCCTATACCATCAAACTTGTGCGCCTGTGTGTGAAGTTTGTATTTCAGGTCTTAAATCACCTGTTAATTAATGAATTGATTACGTTTGACAGTCGATAATTAAGGGGGTGAAGTGTTTAAAGTCTTACAAATCTGTTATCTTTTCAATTTTTTTTTTTTTAAATGATTATTTAACGGTTTTTTTTTTTTGGGGGGGGGGGGGGGGGGGGGGGGGGGGGGGGGGGGGGGGGGGGGGGGGGGGGGGGGGGGGGGGGGGGGGTTGTTGTTAGGGGGGGGGGGGGGGGGGGGAATTTCCATGTTAGTGACTATACTATTAAGGCGGAAGGATTTATGACGAACTACAGCTGAAAAAGACCGGAATATGATTTTATTAATTTTTTTTTATTGTTTAAGTGTGAAAAAGCTTCTAAAAGATGACAGCTAGTGCTTCCCATTTTTTATTAAAATGTTTTTTTTTTTTTTTTTTTATCTAATTGTTTATTTGCATCATTCATCCCTCTGGCCTTTTTGGTTTTGTTTTATCCCACTCTTGTTTTATCAGCGAGCGGGCTTTGTTGATGGTCCAGGTTATGTGTACCGAGTCAGTTTTAGCTGCGGGCTGCACTTTGCTGTCAGTTATACAATCCCTTTGCTTACGCTTTGCGTGTCAGACGTTTTAAACAAGCAGTTGCAGTGGATTGCATTTTGAGACACCACGCCTGCGTTTTCAACACTGCCATTATTATGCAGCACTCTTAAAGACGTAGCTCGGGGTTATTTTTTTAAGGGTCCCCCCCCCCCCCCCCCCCCCCCCCCCCCCCCCCACCCCCCCCCCCCCCCCCCCCCCCCCCCCCCCCCACCCCCCCCCCCACCCCCCCCCCCACCCTTTACCATTTCCTCTCTGTGCTTTACTGATTTACAGTACTGTTCATATCCCCTAGTTTACTTGCTTCCCTATGCTTTACTAGACCTCTCTGTGCTTTACAATGCTTCCCTATGCTTTACCAGACCTCTCTGTGCTTTACAATGCTTCCCTATGCTTTACCAGACCTCTCTGTGCTTTACAATGCTTCCCTATGCTTTACCAGACCTCTCTGTGCTTTACAATGCTTCCCTATGCTTTACCAGACCTCTCTGTGCTTTACAATGCTTCCCTATGCTTTACCAGACCTCTCTGTGCTTTACAATGCTTCCCTATGCTTTACCAGACCTCTCTGTGCTTTACAATGCTTCCCTATGCTTTACCAGACCTCTCTGTGCTTTACAATGCTTCCCTGTGCTTTACCAGACCTCTCTGTGCTTTACAATGCTTCCCTATGCTTTACCAGACCTCTCTGTGCTTTACAATGCTTCCCTATGCTTTACCAGACCTCTCTGTGCTTTACAATGCTTCCCTGTGCTTTACCAGACCTCTCTGTGCTTTACAATGCTTCCCTGTGCTTTACCACACCTCTCTGTGCTTTACAATGCTTCCCTATGCTTTACCAGACCTCTCTGTGCTTTACAATGCTTCCCTATGCTTTACCAGACCTCTCTGTGCTTTGCAATGCTTTATTATATATTAGGTTTCTTTAGTTTGTCTTTTAGCATTTCCATTGAGTGGAATCAAGTTTATTTTTAAACACAGCACTACAGCTATAGCCCAAACTATACGTGCATATAAAATAGGTGTATTTCATGTTAGATTTTGAAATGTCACATTTTTCATGTCAGTTTTTTTTTTTTTTTTTTTTTTTTTTTTTTTTTTCGTTAAGGCGAAACTAGAAAGCGGTGTGTGATTCTGCATGCTAACATAATTCAGCGGGCTTCATTCGACTTTACTTGACTTTAGTTCGTTCTATCGGGGTGATGATGCAAAACTTTTGCCCAGAGCTGTAATAAATACTTTGAACACGAGCACATGAATCCAGCACAGGGCCAAAGGAAATCGATTTTAAGATTTGTCTGAAATGTGAAAGAGTTTCAGAACATGATGAAATGTTTTTTCCCTCTCTCTCTCTCAACGTGATGACACTTGTGAAACAGGATGTTGCTCAGTTTTAATGTCCTTATATGGGTAAGTGAGAAAAACGATCTGACTGCTGCCTCGGAGCACGCGTGTCTCACACAGGGCTACTCGTAAACCCGCCTTGAACACGCCTTAACCTTTCCACACAGAACCTCTATGCGAAAGACGTGAAGAATTTCACTTTAAAAAAAACAACCCTTCAGCTGTTTTTCTGCTCTGCTATGCTGAATTTGTTCTGCAGTTTAAACACAAATGTTTCATGTGTAAGCTTTAACCCATAAAGTGCCCTCTCCGTGCTTTACAATGCTTCCCTATGCTTTACCACACCTCTCTGTGCTTTACAATGCTTCCCTATGCTTTACCAGACCTCTCTGTGCTTTACAATGCTTCCCTATGCTTTACCAGACCTCTCTGTGCTTTACAATGCTTCCCTATGCTTTACCAGACCTCTCTGTGCTTTACAATGCTTCCCTATGCTTTACCAGACCTCTCTGTGCTTTACAATGCTTCCCTATTCTTTACCAGACCTCTCTGTGCTTTACAATGCTTCCCTATTCTTTACCAGACCTGTCTGTGCTTTGTTACTCTTTGCTGTGCTTTTACAATGTGGAAACGAAGGGAAGGGAAGGTTCCAGCATCCAGGCTCCCCACACAGTTATAGCTCTCGTTGTTGCATTTCGACAGACACTCCTAGGCTTGTCATATTTTTGGTGCAGCCCAGGCCTGTTTGAACTCGTTTGTTCTTGCACGACCTGCAGCATGTTCTCTGCCTCAGTCTGATGAAGTGAGGAATTTCCAGGTGTTTTCAGAATACCTGTCAGCTGCCTGTTCTAACACCAGCACGGAGAGGCACAGATTGCTTCTATAGGAGCCTGCACTGACACGCACTGAATCCATCCCTGTCTCTCACAGTGCCAATGTTTTTGCATCCTATAGAATGAACTAAATCTGCTTGATAAAGTCGAATAAGGTTACGTTAACATATTGAGTTACACACCCCTTTGCAGTTTTAACAATACTTTACAAAAAATAAAAAAATAAAAAAAAAAAACATTTTTGTTTACTACTGTTTTGGCTTCCGATAGATTTTATTTATTGATTTATTTTTGCAACATCATTTTGTAGTTTCTTTTATTGCACAAAGGATCCAAAAACACAGTTCTATGCTGTTAGGTCTAATTTTGGGTGCTGAGTGTTACTGGTGGGTGTTTTGCAGAAATGCAGACGTGTTCTTAACTGTTAACTGCTGTTTTTTTGTTCCCCTGCGTGAGGTTTAGTGACAAGAGGAAGCTTGCAGAAAAAATGCACAAGAGATCGAGGGGTGGGGAGAATGCTTGTTTGCAACACGATAACAATAGTCTATGAACTGTTTGTTTGACAGTCATTGCTAGCAAACAGTATATATATAACTGTTGACATTCTCCTGCTGAATGACAAGTTTTAACCCTTAGCGTTCCTTTAAAGGGGGAGAGCGGTTCTATTGCTACAGCTAATAAGAGGTTAGACTTTATTTTAACGCTTAGCTAGTGCTTCCTTAAACGGGGGAACCTTAATATTCTTCATAAGAGTCAAGCAAATGGATTTGAAACCTTAGTTGACTCTCCTTTGCCCTGTAATAAAGATCGACCTCAATACCTTATCACAGTGTCAGTGTGCGTTTCTGCCCTCCGAGGTAGGTCATTTTGCCTCAGCAGTGTCTTTGAGGTCAACAACGAGGGATGAAAATAAGACTCCCGTTGCTTAGCAGTTTGCTCCACTCCTGGTTTTACTAGGAGTTTAATCAGACACACCTGAGCTTGTTGCCTAGACACACTGTGGGGCTGATCAAGCTGGTAGTAAAACCTGGACTGGGTGACACTGCTGTGCAACAGGAGCCTTATTAACATCTCTGAAGCATCTTACTGGCTGCAAAGCCTGTCAATCATTATAGGAAACAGCTGGTTGGTTAGTGACAGGAAAGGTGGCCCTGAAGGGGCAGGGATAATTTCACGCTCTGTGTGAAAGGATTGTGAAAGTGTCATAGGGGTTAACACAGTGTAGTAGAAAATGTTAAAAAAAAAAAAGGTGTTTCTTTCAAAACTACACACCTGAGATCTCGTTAGCGAATGGATTTGCATGGTGGGGAGAATAGAAGCTACAACCAGCTCCTCAACAACCAGCACTCCTAAACCAGTACGACCATCTGGAAACCAGTAAAAAAAAACAAAAAAACAAACAATTTGAGCAGTTCTTCAAATCTGCCCTTTTAGACCAGGAAGCAGCTGTTTGCTTCAGAGCTTCAGAACGGAAATCATGAAGAAGCTGCAATAGCCAGGCAGACTTACTGAGGCAGATCTAACATCTGCGTACATAGCTGACTGGAAGCCAGGGTGTGGGTCCTCTGCATATCACACCTTGTAAACATTTACTTTTGCTGTGTGTTTTATTAAAGGCACAGCACAGGGGAGCAGGGCACAGCACAGGGGAGCAGGGTGCAGCACAGGGGAGCAAGGTAGAGCACAGGGGAACAGGGTGGAGCACAGAGGAGCGGGGCACAGCGCAGGGGAGCAGGGTGGTGCCCAGAGGAGCTGGGTGGAGCACAGAGGAGCAGGGCACAGCACAGGTGAGCAGGGTGGAGCACAGAGGAGCAGGGCACAGCACAGGGGAGCAGGGTAGGGGAGCAGGGTACAGCACAGGGGTGCAGCACAGGGGAGCAGGGTCTGTTTGCAAGGTTTCTTAGCACTGAGTCAGACACACTAAATTAGCTGTAAGAAGCTGTGGCGAGAATGTGTTAAACTGTCCCCTAGCTTACCGCCGGAAGCGGCCGTGTGATTACAAACAGACAAACAGAAACACCGGTCTTCAAAGAAACTAAAAAAAAAAAAAAAAGTAAGAGCATTGCGGGAAGGAAGTGTCTAAAAGCGGATGTGGAGACCAGAGCGAGGTGAAACCTGAACGAGACGGAAAAACGTCAGAGAGCGAGAAGAAGAATGCCACAGACAGACAGGTCTATTCGACACGAATAACAGCTTATTTGTAGAACTGCACAGCGCTGTATTGGGGTATTTTGATGAAAGCACAGTGTAGCATTTAGTAGATGCTTTTATTCAAACCGACTTACAGAGACGGGGGGGGGGGGGGGGGGGGGGGGGGGGGGGGGGGGGGGGGGGGGGGGGCTCCTGCTGCAGAGTCACTTCCAATAGGACCTTGTGTTTACATCTCATCCAATAATGCAGCTCCCCTTCTCAAAGTTTAATGCTTTGGTATCCCCCTGGTAAAAGCACAGCACTGTGTAGTGAAGCACAGAGAAGAGAATGAAGCAGCCCCTTCTCAAAGTGAAGCACAGAGAAGAGAATGAAGCAGCCCCTTCTCAAAGTGTAGTCACAGAGAAGAGAATGAACCAGCCCCTTCTCAAAGTGTAGTGAAGCACAGAGAAGAGAATGAACCAGCCCCTTCTCAAAGTGTAGTGAAGCACAGAGAAGAGAATGAAGCAGCCCCTTCTCAAAGTGAAGCACAGAGAAGAGAATGAACCAGCCCCTTCTCAAAGTGTAACCAGCCCCCTTCTCAAAGTGTAGCACAGAGAAGAGAATGAAGCAGCCCCTTCTCAAAGTGTAATGAGAAGAGAATGAAGCAGCCCCTTCTCAAAGTGTAGTGAAGCACAGAGAAGAGAATGAAGCAGCCCCTTCTCAAAGTGTAGCACAGAGAAGAGTAGCAGCCCCTTCTCAAAGAAGCACAGAGAAGAGAATGAACCAGCCCCTTCTCAAAGTGTGAAGCAGCCCCTTCTCAAAGTGTAGCACAGAGAAGAGAATGAAGCAGCCCCTTCTCAAAGTGAAGCACAGAGAAGAGAAGAGAATGAAGCAGCCCCTTCTCAAAGTGAAGCACAGCACAGAGAAGAGAATGAAGCAGCCCCTTCTCAAAGTGTAGCACAGAGAAGAGAATGAACCAGCCCCTTCTCAAAGTGTAGCAGAGAAGAGAATGAAGCAGCCCCTTCTCAAAGTGTAGCACAGAGAAGAGAATGAAGCAGCCCCTTCTCAAAGTGAAGCAAAGCACAGAGAATGAAGCAGTCTCTAATACTCTGCTTTGGCATCCTGTGGTAAAACCACAGCACAGTGTAGTAACGCACAGCAAAGCTAATCATAGGGAAGCACGATACAGCTCGCTTATAAAGTATGATGAAAAACGTGGGCGACCCCTGCCTTTAAAACTGTGTGCTAACTGAACCTGTCTCTGCTGAGCTAAACCGGGTTTGAATTTGTCAGAGCGTTTCTAGTAAGTTCTCAGACAGCATGCTCCTAGAAAACAAGGGCAATGGCGCCCTCTTCAGGACCACATGGGAAGTGCAACAGAAACACACACACACACACACACACATTACAGATTCGTTTCCCAAAGAGGTGAAGGCAAAGGGAGCTGGGCGTACTTACATCACAAAACAGCAACGCCAGCGGGATACCGCCTCGATTTTAATGATCTAAACCGTGGCAGAGCTTAACACCGCCACCCTAAATGTGTTAACCCTCAATTTCTGCAGACGTAATTGCTCTCTATATTTACTGCACCCCTTGCAGAATGTGCAAAACTCTTGTTATTTATTTATTTATTTATTTATTAACAAGTGCACAACTGAAGCCAGCGCGCCCATCGAGTTCGCAGCGCTGTTATTTGCTCCGTACTAGCTTTTAAATCTAAATATTTGTCATTACCCTAGCTCGGAGCCGGGGCTTTATTTTTAGATTTCTAAAAGGGCAAAGTTGCAGCTGAAAACGTGCTGGAGCGGGTTGCCCTTTTCAAAGCGTGCTTCAGTGCGGCTTTGCACAGCGACAGCGGCCAGGGAGCGTCAACATTTTACAAAGGTTTCATTTTATCCAAGTGAAATAATAACCCTTAGCGGTAAGTGTTGATGGCCTGTTAGTTAAAGCTGAAGGACTGGGAGGGAAGCAGCAGCGCGGCATTTTTACTCAAAATCTAATCATACACGGTAATACACGTGATTTAATTGGATCATTATTGTACGCATTAACTTTCCACAATTTGGTGTTACTTTGAAGTAGAAATGGATTATGGTAGACGGTCCCTAAAGTCGCCTATAAATAGAGGAGCGGGGCTCGAGAGCCGGCACTGTCAGCAGCCGCAGAGCGGGAGAGAGCACGCGCAGGTAAAACGACGGTTTATTTTTTTAAAAAATAACGACAATTATTTAAAGAAAAAAAAAAACAAAAAAAAAGCCGTGATTTGTTTGAAGAAGTAGTGAATTAAAATAATATATGTCGGCGTTTCGTGATAATTTGAGGCGGAACTGTCATATTGTTTGTTTTTTTTTTTTTTTTTTTTTTTTTTTATGTATTTAGCCTGGTTTTAATTAGAGACAGAAACCGTCTTAAAAATTCATACAAAAAAAAAAAAAAAAAAAAAAAAAAAGTCTTGAACGAAGGGGGTATAGGAGTTAAACTACAGTTTTAAACTCTTAAACCTGGTTCATCATGTTCCTAATCGGGTATTTATTTCATTGACACATGTGTTTTATTGCAAAATGCGGTAAAAAACAACAAAAAAACCCCGCAAAACCGTTCATTTCGGGTATATAAGGCTGCTTTTAAAATGCTTTTTGCAACACAAACCAGCGAAATAACTTCGCTCGGATACTAAAGTCCGTTGAATAAGTTAGTCTAACGCAAATATCATCTTGCATTCGCCAGCCTCTGCTTGTAATGAATCATTCAAGCCCAATTTTTAACCGTTTTCTGATTTTAATCCAGTGCGATTTTGCATTCTCCCATTTCCCAAATGCCGGCTTTGCATCGTGTAACTCGTTTATCGGTTTAATAAAGCGATGTTTTAAAACCAAATTGCATTCAATGCTAACTTAAAAAAAGGTACGATCGCTTTGGAAAGTGAGCTTCAAGCATCCCAAACCATAAAAGGGACTTCATTGGTGAACTCGGCAATTTTGGCTTTTAACATTTTATTAAATATTTACTGGTCCAGTTAACGAAATGGGAACTTTTTTTTTTACTGTTTTAAACGGCCGCTTTGTTAGTGGGACAGTGGCTGGCTGTGATATTACAAACATACAAGAGTGTCAGCTGTCTGGAAAAGGGGGTGCATGGCTATAAATAGCTCGCCCCCTAGAGCCCACATGCTTTCATTCTGCACTGAAACGGGGGTATGAATTTGAAATGCTGCTTTGACCTTCTACCTGAAGTTCAGCTGACCTTTTAATTAAAGGTCAGTGAAGTGATTCATGCAAGCCTCTTGTGTTGCAGGGTCGGAGGATGCATGCCTTCATTCACAGCTGAGGGCCAGTCTTGGGCAAATGATCCCCCTCCCGCCCCCCCCCCTTTCAACTTGGTTTTTAAGGTCACGCTATGTGAGGGGACGGTATTGGTTACCTTGTCTAATTCAGCGTGTTAACATTCAGCAGGTGTATTTCAACTTTATGAAGCAGAATTAGTTCATTCCATAGGGTGATGCAAAACTTCTGGCCACAGCTGTATAGTTCAGCAGTCCAGCGCTTTGGTCCAACCAAGTCTTTTAAATTGAGCCTAAAGATCCAATTAAACGGTTATTAACCTGGAAGAATAAAATAATTGGGCTTTCTAGACTTTAAAAAAAGTTGTTTTTGGGATGGATTGAAAGAGCTAGAACTATTGGTTTTGGATTCTAGCCTGGGTCTTTGTTCCAATTAAGTGAAGCAATCTGGCCCGGTCCTGATGCACATATCTCGCTTCCAGGACTAGCTCCCTTTAACACTGGACCTTTTACAACTGTTTAACTAAATAGTGCAACAGACTGAATCTGTTCTCTCTTCATACAGAGGGCACATGTGTCGATTGAGACGCTAGATCCTCAATCTTTCATTGCTGCGGAGAGTTCTGAAAGCAGCCCTGATTTGAGCGCTTTGACAGAGAAAGAGGTTTCGTTTGCGAGGAGTGCCTTGCATTCCCTGGCTTTGAACGCCGACCCAAATATAGACCCGCCGCTCGGATTGTCTCTGGGCGAGAGCTGGAAATACCGGTGCAGGCGATCAAGTGGGATCGGAGTCGCAGGCTCTGTGCATCCTGATCCAGTAGGGGAGACCCTACCTTTGGTGGTTATGTGGTGACACGCTGTTAAAAGCATCAGAGCTGCAGAGCGCTGAGGGGATGGGTTACCAAGCCATACTGCTGGTGCTGAATCACTGAGATCCTTTAAGACCCGACTTGATAGTTTAAGGATCAGGCGGCCGCTAGGAAGTGGATGCGTTGACCTGAAACTTAAGGACTTCTGTTATTGCATTGGTCTACAGCAGTTGATTAATTTGTAATGTAATTGGGGTGCTATTGTTGTCTCCCCTCTCGGTTTTGTTTATTGCCTTTTTAATTTTATTTGTAGTTTTATGTATTGCACTGTAATTGTTTTCTCTACTGGAAGACCGTAGTGCTTTAGTGCACAGGTGTGTATTTGAAAATGCCACCCATACACTATGTTGCACATTAGAGTAGCCTTTCAGGGTTATAAATTGACTGCATGTGAAGGCTGCAAGAAGGCCAGAGATCTGAAGTGGTCTCAGAAAAATGTTGCTTCAAAGGATTGTATCTCAACCACTGGTGCTCAAAATAGGGTTGTGTTCAGGTTGAAGAATCTGCCTCCTTGTTTGGTTTGCCCTGCTGCATTCTTATTGGCTTAACCCTGACAGCCCCACCCCTCCGCTAAACTCTCACACATTGTCATCCGACCATTGTACAGTGTTCTGTAGAGGACAAGGGGGGCATGCAAAATGTGTGCAAGTGCTGGGGGTGTCTTGAAACGTGCGTGCAGAGGCATACAAACTGGAGCAGGAGATATGATTCTGCACCTCTGTTCAGAGCTGAGATAGTCTGCTTTGTGTACAGTACTGGATTACAACACTGGCAATATTGACCTTGCAAGGATTTATAAAAACGTAAATAGCTTGTTTACACTTGAAGCGTTGCTTAATGATGTGGTTCTCTCTCTCTCGGTAGCATGTCCATCACAAAGATCCACGCCCGCGAGATCCTCGATTCCCGAGGGAACCCCACTGTGGAGGTGGACCTGTTCACGGCTAAGGGTGAGCGCTGGAGAAGCCCTGACCTTCCTGCACCTCTGCCTTGTTTCTTTATTTTTTATTTCTCTATTCTACTATAAGACTCTAACCCCAAAACCAAACATTAGGGATGTGATCTCTATAGAGAGATAGATGGGCTTCAGTGAGTTACAGGAAAATAATTCTGTCAAGGGCCTCATTTTTAATTTTTCTCTCTAGGTCTTTTCAGGGCTGCTGTTCCCAGTGGCGCCTCAACTGGCATCTACGAGGCTCTGGAACTCCGTGATGGGGACAAGGCCAGGTACCTGGGCAAAGGTGAGCCGGGACCGCTCTGCTCCAGGGGGCGGCGGCTTCAGTCGCACGCTGCTCTTTCTGCATGAACCTCATTGCAAATATCTGACCGCAGTAAATGAAACTACCACTCCACAGGCTGGCATTGCTCCAAATATGCAGTGATGCAGCACCATCGTGAGATGCGGTCACTCCTGTAGTGAAGAGAATCATTCTGCAACAGTGATTTTAAACATACTGTGGCAGAGACACTCAAACTCTCTATTGTGGTTGCAGGTGTCTTGAAGGCAGTGGATCACATAAATAAGAATATTGTTCCAGCTCTCCTGGAGAAGGTAACAAACTTCAGTAGCTGAACTCTTAAAATATATCATTTATATTTACAGTTGCCACCTGTTCTCTTTGCCTGAATTGTTCTGTTTGAGACCGCTGTCCTAGGAAATCTAAGACTTCCTGGGACATTATGTCAAAGTATATGTTTATTTTGTTGTATAAGGTGACTGGTGTCCCGGTTTCTTGTAAATCAGAGCTGGGAACCCTAAATGAAAGTGCCAACCCTTCTATAGGCATTGTTTTTTCTAAACTCTGGTCTAATTTTCAGAACTACAAATCTGCTTTTTTATTTGTGTATTTAGTCTGTTTTAATCGAAGTGATCAACTAAAATACTTTCTAGTTTTTTTTTTTTTTTTTTTTTTTTTTTTTTTTTTTTTTTGTTCCAGTGGTCAGGTCTTGATTTTAGCACTACCTTTATGGTAACATTTTAATTGAAGCATTCCTCCCACTCTGAGTATTGACCTGGGGGGCATATGGAGTCTTCCTGTGTTCAAACTTGAGGTGTTTTGCTGTGTTCATGGTGCTGTGCCGGGGGATGAATGCCGCTGACTAATTGAATTCCCTTGACAGAAACTGAGTGTGGTTGAGCAGGAGAAGATTGACAAATTCATGCTGGAACTGGACGGGACAGAAAACAAGTGTAAGTGACATTGCTGAAGCAGTGCGACTGACTGCAGCGAGCCCTGGTGGGGGATTGTTTCTGCTTTCAAGTCTCAATATCATTTGAGAGAGCATTGAGAAATGCATATTTGAGAGATCATTGAGAGATATATATATTTGAGAGAGATCAGTATCATTGAGAGAGGCTCAGAATTTGGTATTCAGGTAGTGTTATGATTGGAGACCATCTCCTCTAAAGCTCGACGTTTTAGACCCAGGTAACAATAAGCAGTCTAACTCTGTTTCTGAAGTAGTGTAACGTGTCTTATTTTAAATGTTTTTTTTTTTTTTTTAGCCAAGTTTGGTGCCAATGCTATTCTAGGTGTGTCCCTGGCAGTCTGCAAGGCTGGTGCTGCAGAAAAAGGTGTCCCCCTGTACCGTCACATTGCTGACCTGGCAGGAAACCCAGAACTCATCCTTCCCGTTCCTGTGAGTACTGCACTGACAATTGAACTGTATAGCTCTCATAATGTGACCACAGTTTCATCTGGTTTCTCAAGACATTTCAAGAAATGAAAATGGGGTGCAGTCTACTGCCTCGTCCAGGTGGTGTACAGTCAAGCCATACGGGCAACTATAAACTACGTAATCTAATTCTGCGTAGTGGGCTGTGCTGAACTACAGCTCTCTCTCTCTGACAGGCGTTCAACGTGATTAATGGCGGCTCCCATGCAGGGAACAAGCTGGCCATGCAGGAGTTCATGATCCTGCCCGCGGGAGCGAGCAGCTTCAAGGAGGCGATGCGCATCGGAGCAGAGGTCTACCACAACCTGAAGAACGTCATCAAGGCCAAGTACGGCAAGGACGCCACCAACGTGGGGGACGAAGGTGGCTTCGCGCCCAACATCCTGGAGAACAACGAGGGTATGCGCGCCGCCGGGCCGGGGGTGCTTCTGTATTGGCACGTTTCGGGGGCTCACTGGGTAATCGGTCACTTGCCTTGTAGAGCGTTTTGACTGACTGGGGTTCATTTGACACGGTTTTTAATCTGCTGAGCTGACCCTGCTCCAGTGAATAGCGGTGGGTCCCGTAGGGGCAAGTTTCCTTTGCTTAACTCTGACCACATGGAGCCCGCCTCTGGTCGGAAGCAAAGAATTAAGTTTTTGCAGTTAGTAGCAAAGCTCCTGCAACTTGTTTTGCAGTGTCTGATCTGACAGATTCAATGCCTTTTTAAAAAATGAATAAGTATGTAAAGGCATCTTATTGTTGAGTCCCACTTGTGTAGTTTTGGGTGAGAGCTGCTTTTATTGATCTCCAAATCAAGCCCCGAATCAGGAAGTGTCTTCGTAAATGCGCCAATTAAAGTTCTTGAACAAAGTCTGCTTATCTGCAACTCTGAGAACTCTGCTAAACTTCAGAAAGGTCTCTCCTAGTCTCCAGTGTACTGTAATGCCACTATCTTTAGCCATGACCTTTCATAGTGTCTCTGTTTCGGCGCTGCGTGAAGGTCACGGTGTCTGGAGTCTGGGATTCCCGAGATCTCCTGGCAGCACGACTGTCTGAGAGGACTGGCACGATCGCTGTGTAGATTCTCTATTTCCAAGCCATCCAACGTATCCTGGGCAAACCCCGAGACTGCCGCTTCTCTAAGCATTTGCCAAAAGTTTAGCATCGGCTAGAATTTTACGATTTTTTTTTTTATATAGATCGAGATTAATGTCTTGAAATCAAATATTAAACATTATCGCAAGTGTCTATTGGAAGCCATAGTAGTAGTTCCTTATATCCTTTTAGTTTTTAGTACAAGGGAAAACTACAAAGCGATATGTAATTCAATGTGGTAGTGTTTCATTCAGCTTTTGTAAGCAAAATGAGTTGCTTCTATAAGGTGATGCAAAACTGTTGGCCCTAGCTGTACACTTTATTGTAATGGGGAAAGGCACTGGCTGAAACACTATTTTGCTTGTCTTGGCTGCTTGTGGTTTTTGCCTTGGCTGTCTGATAATCCCCACCTCCCTCTGCAGCGCTGGAGCTGCTGAAGTCTGCCATCGAGAAGGCTGGCTACTCTGACAAGATCGTGATTGGCATGGACGTGGCCGCCTCGGAGTTCCACCGCAGTGGCAAGTACGACCTGGACTTCAAGTCTCCTGACGACCCCAAGCGCCACATCACCGGAGACCAGCTGGGAGATCTGTACAAGAGCTTCATCAAGAACTACCCCGGTGAGCAGGGGAACGCATTGCTACTGCCGTGTGACAGCATTCTTCCGCTCTGGAACGTGGGTCTGACCCAGATTAGTAATGGGATCCAGCCATCGGAAGTTTGTCCAATTTGAAGTTTCTTTGTTTGGTGGCTTCCTTCCTAACTTTACATTTCTTGCTCAATTTGTTTCTTATGCCACACAGAGTGCAAGAGAAAGTACACTCGGCTTGATTTTTTGGAGGCAGCCACCAAACACTTGCTATAAACATCAAAACCTCAATAACATACTCATCTGTTCTCCTAGAACCTGTTGTGGTTTAAATGTGTTATCAATGTCTTTCTGAATGCGAGGATCTACCGCCTCATAGTGGCTGCCATGGGGATGTGACTTGCAATGAATATTTAACTTCTACAGTGCTGTTTGCTTTATAAGATGCAGCTTTTTTTTTTCTTCACCTGCTCAAGGCTGGATATCGGCTTATCCGCAACCTGTGGTATTTTTTTGGGGGACGGGACGACTCTGACTATATTGGACATGCTTTTCTTGGTACCCTCACAGGAGAGAATGATAACTGTTTGTTTTTTGTCTCCTCTCCAGTGGTCTCCATAGAGGACCCCTTCGACCAGGACGACTGGGAGAACTGGACCAAGTTCACTGGCTCCGTGGGGATCCAGGTGGTCGGGGACGACCTCACTGTCACCAACCCCAAGAGGATCCAGCAGGCTGTGGAGAAGAAAGCTTGCAACTGCCTGCTGCTCAAAGTGAACCAGATTGGCTCCGTGACAGAGTCAATTCAGGCGTGAGTGTAACGATCAATAACTAACCAGGGCTATAACGAACCCAGCCTGCTGCTCCAAGTGAAGCAGTCATTCAGAACTAATCAATACTGTGGTCTGCTGCTTCATCGATTCACACTTCTGTACCAGTAATTGCTACTGCATGCTGCTGTTTAAATATACTGGAGGAGTCTGCTCTCTGTGGACCAGTGCTGCACACCTGCCAAACTAAACTGCTGCTGAATTTCTGTTTAGCAGCACATGGGTAATCCCAAGATAGTGGAGTGTATGATGTAATCTAGGACTTTTTTTTTTTTTTTTTTTTTTTTTTTTTTTTTTTTTCCTCTCCTCTGTGCTGTAAGAGAGCTCTCCTGTTTGTAACTCGTGGTTCTTGCTGGTTCTCTTGTCCCTCAGTTGCAAGCTGGCTCAGTCCAATGGCTGGGGTGTGATGGTCAGCCATCGCTCTGGAGAGACGGAGGACACTTTCATCGCTGACCTCGTCGTGGGACTCTGCACTGGCCAGGTGAGGGGACTGGGGCTTGGAGCTTATTTTTGTAGTCCTCTTCATTGCAAAGTGCTCTTGTTCTCATTCTTTCAGAACAAAACTGTGTGAAACTGAATTTTGCATGTGCAAAGAAATAGGCTTCAATAATATTTGTTGTATTGTCTAGAACTGGGTAAGACTGATGCTGACCCTGGTAAAGGTAGTCCAAGGCTGGTGCTAAATTGGTTCCCCAGATCAAGATTATTTGCTAGACTGACCTTCTCTTTTTTTTAGGTTTTAATCTCTGCAAAAAAATGATTTGCGTAAACATCATCCTGGTGTGTGGTGGGTTTTTTCCTCTCCCCCTTTTTGGTGTGAAATGGCTGCTTTTACATGCATCCTTCTCTCCACAGATCAAGACTGGTGCCCCCTGCAGGTCTGAGCGTCTGGCCAAATACAACCAGCTCCTGAGGTGAGTCTGAAGCATTAACAAACTGGAGCACTGTCAGATTATTAAATGAGGATATGTTTTCCCCCGCCCCCCCATGTTAACCCTCATTCTGTCTCTCAGGATTGAAGAGGAGTTGGGTGACAAGGCCAAGTTTGCCGGAAAGAATTTCCGCAACCCCAAAGCTCACTAAAAAATGAACATCTCAACCACTCTGCACTGAACCGGCTGGCAGCTCCACACGAGCTGCTTTCAAGCAGAATTGTGTAATTGCTGTTCTTGTACTAAGATGCAAGAGCTGTGCAATGTGTGGGGTCTGTTTGGTAATAAAACTGTTCAGCACTGATGTTTCCTTGTCATTTTGTGTTATTTTCACTAACATCAATCGGTTAATCTGTAAACAAACAAAGTGATCAGATCACAAACAAACTTAAAAAAACACAAGTACGTGTTCTCCCATCACACTAAGATCAAACTTTATTATTACAGCAATCCAACACCCAGTTAACATCTTTACAGGTTCATAATAATCATTATAATAATAGGCTAAAACTAAAGTGACAAGTTCCCACAATTTTCAGCACCGCTACTAAAAAATAAAACGCACACACAGATAACAGCACAGCAGCATTTAATCAGTGACGGGACAAAACCGTCTCACTGTGTGATACTTACACAGGACAGCATGTCGCAATTTGCCTGACATCTTAATCTGTGATTATTAAAAGAAGGAAATGACTAAAATACTTAGCCAAGAAATCGATGGCAAGCACACAACAGTGGGGTTATAACCTTGAACCATAAAACAAGCCTGCTCAAGGGCAGAGTGTCGTAACAGTGTCATTCCACTTGGGGGTGCTGTCAAACAAGAGCCAAGTCAGAACCTTAAAATGGGATTACAGCTTTAAACACTGTCATTATTATTATTTTTTTTTTTTTTTTTAACTTCACTTTACCTTTTGCACCTTGAACCTGTGTATCTCAAGATGACACAAGGCCGTGCAACAGAAACTCTGAGATCAATGTAAATTGTGGAGTTCTTAATACAAGCTGTGAAGTCTGGGCTGCTTCTACACCAAAGGTAAGTAGAGGGATGAAACTTGGGACATTTTCTCCCAGTGTTCTGTTACACTTTGAAGCAATCGGATACTTTGACTAACAGTCTCATTAGCTGTGCCTAGCAGGAACTCATTTCTATAAATGTCTTAAGTGCTCTTACTGTCTCTTTGTCACACGCTCCCCAGCTGACCTAATTAAAAATAAACTTCCTTTCATTCCTTCTCTCTGAAATGGTTTGGTTTCTCTAATCAGGTACGATCGTGCTTGTATGAAACACGAGGGGCTGTGATGAATTCGGAATACCGGGCCGGGTGTGGTCCGATGCAAGCCGCTACCCCACACTGTCACGCAAGTGAGCCACACCGACACTGAGAACGCGTTCCTGTCACAAGACGGCATGCACGTTACTGAAAAATGTAATTCAGAGCTGCGCCTGAGCGGATGAAAAGCAGCCTGTATCTCTCACAGCATCACGGGTTAGAGAATGTACAGTTTAATAAGAAATATAACACTGCAGCTCATTTTAATGGCAAGATCATAATTCTTAAGTTTTAACATTTATCTTCCCTCGCCATCGATCGACACAAAGTACCGCTGGACCACAATCCCAGAGATTTAAGAAGAGAGTAATTCATTAAAAAAATAAAATAAATAAAATAATAATAATAACAATAATAGTTGGTTTGTTCAGTACGTATATTTTCTGCGAATTTAAGGCTTAATTCCTCAATATGACTTAATTTAAAAAAAAATAACAATTGGTACTAGGGAGTAAAGATTCTCAAAGATTAAACACTGCTATACGGGTCAGTTTATAATTGGATGGTTAAATTAATTTTCACATTAAAAGTTTTATACTTTCGAAAGCGAACAAAAAGTTAAAATTTGCACAATTTTCCCCAAAGTTTCTCCAGAGGACAAAGAGGTACACACTCAACTGAGCTAAACTGACACTTAAAAACTGCTTCCAACAACAGCAGTGCCAGACAGCTTCGCTGCTTCTTTCCCGTCTGTAAAAACTCTGCAAGGTTTGTATTTTAACAAGGGACTTGAATTCGAGGAACAGCACTGTGTCAACTCAACGTCCTCCTGTTATCACGGGGTGCGGTCACGGTCCCCCCCCCTGGATTAAAAACCCTTTAAGAAAAAAAAATGTTTTATTAAATTAAAAATCTTTGCATCTCTTTCTGCGTTAGTGTGTAAGAGGAGCAGCAAAAGGGGAGGGGGGGCTCTGCTCCCCTCCCCCCCGCCCCCCTCTCAGGGGGAGCTGCTCGAACCCGCACACTCATCCTCGCTCCTCTTCTGCTTCTTCTTGGCTCGGATGGCGTTCATGGCCTCCTCGATGGAGCGCGTGTCTCTCTTGTTCGCCACGGGCACTGCAGGAGAGAACGAGGGCCGTTAAAATCTCGCTTTCATCATTCTCTCTTCCTGCCTGGAGGAGGAGGAGGCTTGGAGAGCTCGCGATTCATTCTGGTTTAGTTAGTCCGGTAAAAAGGATCGCATCTCCCTGTCTCTCAGCTCTGGACCGATACGGCTTCCGTTTCCTCTCTCCGCAAGCCGTTTCATTCTCAAAACCTTTCCACCCACAAATAAACATTAGAGACAAATTTTAAATATCCACAGCTCTGGCCAAAAGTTTTGCAGCACCTAGAATTTTAGGATTAAGACAGAATTATTATTTTTTTTTTTTAAACCCTGTATGAATATAATTTAGATCTTTTACTCAAGGTCATGGTAAAATCAAAAGAAAACTACAAAATGATAAAGAGTCTCCCAGAGGCCATCACAGCACTACAGCGGTATTTCCAAATGTCACATTTTCGTTTATGGGGAAAACTACAAAGCGGTGTGCGATTCAATATGACAGTGTAACATGATTCAGCAGCTTTCATTCGACTGCATGAAGCCAGACTGGTTCATTCTATAGGGGGGGTGATGCAAAACTTTTGGCCAGAGCTGTAGGTAAAGCAGCCGCCCCACAGACGGGGTGTGTGTGTCTGGTGCAGTGCGTGCGTGCGTGTGTGTCTGGTGCAGTGTGTGCGTGCGTGTGTGTCTGGTGCAGTGCGTGCGTGCGTGTGTGTCTGGTGCAGTGTGTGCGTGCGCGTGCGTGCGTGCGTGTGTGTCTGGTGCAGTGCGTGCGTGCGTGCGTGGCTGGTGCGGAGTGTGTGTGCGCGCGTGCGCGTGTGGTCAGGGGCTCACCGCAGCCGTACGCCTTGTTTGCCTCCAGCGTGTGAGCCGCCTCCTTGGCCGCCGAGACCCCGATCAGGTGGCTGTACTTGTCCCGGTAGTTGCTGCTCGGACACACCTCCTTCGGACCTGTCCGAGCCTCCCTCTCCAGCTCAAACTGAGCCTGCTGCTGCGCGGGGAGAAACGGGTCAACAGGCAAGGACATGAGACTCCTGTTCCACGTCGGTGTCGCACATTCTGGGTTTTGCTACCAGCTTGATCTGGAGGCATCACGATTGCTTCACCGTAACAAAAAACATTTGCAAAGAATCGTTTTTTTCCCCCTTTAAATCGCCCCCCGTTGATACCCCCTTTAAAAGCATTAGAAAGGGCCGCTCCATCACACCTTGACCTTGCGCTTCTCCTCAGCGATCTGCGGGTCCCACGCTTCGCCCCTCCTGTACGCCTCCAGCTCCTCATCTGACGGGGCGAACTCCTGCAGGGATGGGGAGAGGAGAGCGGGTTAAAGAAAGGGGGCTTGATACCAGGAGGTCCAGATCCCAGCTCAGCCCTGAGCAAGCCACTGAACCTCCTTGCGCTGCGTCTTTGGGGTGAGACGCTGTTGTAAGCGACTCTGCAGCTGAAGCACAGTTCACACACCCTCGTCTCTGTAAGCTACCTTGGATAAAGGCATCTGCTAAACTAACGAATAATAAATGCACCTGTTTTATTATTTCCTTTTTCGAGAGAAATGGAGATTAGACAAAGGGACATTCAGAACAGAAAATAGGAGACACTTTTACACAGAGAATCGTGAGGGTCTGGAACCAACTCCCCAGTAATGCTGTTGAAGCTGACACCCTGGGATCCTTCAAGAAGCTGCTTGATGAGATTCTAGGATCAATAAGCTGCTAACGAGCAAATGAGCAAGATGGGCCGAATGGCCTCCTCTCGTTTGTAAACTTTCTTATGCTCTGCAACGGGAAGCTTGGTGTTCATTGCAGAGAAGATTGGGGAAAATATATATATTATACTGAAAATATGAAATATGCTAAAATATGCAGACCAGGGTGATACAACACATCCAGTTCTGCAACGCTGTTTCTAAAAGTTTGAATTCTGAACTCTGTAATTCTTTAAATAGCTACTGTCCGTGTCTTTTACACAAAGTCCGATAGCTGTATATTAAAGCCACGAGACTTCCACGGCTTTCGTGATACAAAACGAGCGATAGAATTATTATTTTTATTTTTTTTAAAAAGCACACACTTGCCTTTTTGAAAATCATGACGTACCGGCTCTCCTCCTCCTCCCCGAACGAAAACGACGTCAGGCCCGCGACCTCCGCCACGTCGTGACTGGAAACGAAACACAGACAAGTCCTCTTACCAGCTTCTCACTGCTTCCAACGCAGCTCAGCCGGTCCAGCGTTACTCAATTACAGAAATCCATCCTGTGCGCCAATGCTGTGTGTCTCTCTGTGTGTCTCTGTCTCTCTGTGTGTGTGTCTCTGTCTCTCTGTGTGTCTCTGTCTCTCTGTGTGTCTCCGTCTCTCTGTGTGTGTGTCTCTGTCTCTCTGTGTGTCTCTGTCTCTCTGTGTGTGTGTCTCTGTCTCTCTGTGTGTGTGTCTCTCTGTGTGTGTCCGTCTCTCTGTGTGTGTGTCTCTGTCTATCTGTGTGTCATTTTACACGAACCAATCACCAATCCACTGTAACAAGAGCCAACTTTAACACTGCAAAGAAGAGATGGCTGATGGTGTCCCAACTCACATGCAAACTGAAATGAAAAGGCACCAGTCTGGTGCACAGCGCCACCTACAGCCTACAGCTGGGACCACAAGATCTGCAGCATCACCCTCTGGAATGAACTAATCTTGCTTCACAAAGAGGAATGAAGCCTGCTGGACAATGCGTTAACATACTGAATCGCACCCCAGAGCTTTGTAGTCGCCCATCTCCCCATACACTTATTGAAAAACTGACGCATTGGAAAAGGATGCTCACATGATGCTTCTCTCAATCTTGCCCATGGGAGGGTATTTCTTCTTCTGCAGTTTGCTGTCCTGGATGATTTCCGACACTTCCTTCTCCACCTAAAAACGAAAACGAAACCCAGGGTCAGCTGCTGGAAAAAAAAAAACAAAACAAACCACAGCAATCCTGCTCTAATGTGGCCGACCACTAGATGGCGCTGGTTCTCCACTTCTATTAGCTTCTATAAAAGCCAGGCTAACCTGAACTGGTCCAGCTGCTGCCAGACTTTAACCCGAGGAGTTTAAAAAGACTCAAAAAGCTGAGAAATGGGATCCAATCACAGCAGCTCGTCCCGCCCCCCCTGCCCCCTTGACCATAGCAGTGCGGTAGTCTCGAACAGGATTACAAACGGTACCCCCGCTTTCAGTAACCGTACCCTTTTTCTGAAGTCCGATTTCTTTCTCTTTTCGTCCTCCTGCATTTTCTTCAAGCGGGCAGCTTGCTCTAGGATTAACGAGAAAGAAAAAAATAAAAATAAATCAACAAATAAAAACAGATACACGTATTATCAGAATCGGTGCCACTACTTCCACTGGCGACTCTTTCTGAGGGTTTCCCTTTTTACCAGTACAAACCAGTACTGCCAGTAAGAAGCTTCACAGAGACCGCTGGCGGTGGTTTAAGCCCATCGGCGCTGAAGAGACACGCTTAGATTGTCAGTTTAGGGAAAGCGAGCTGGGGGGGTCATATGAATAGGTTTGTTTTGGGGAATCATTCTCCTCTGTGCCTGTAAATACAATGAGGGTAGACAATAACACCTGCAAAATAAATCATCATCCATCATCGTGATAATAACGCATCAGAATGCTTTTCTGAGCAATAAAACACTGTCTATATTGTTGAAACGGTTGGGGGGTTTACATTAAGTTTCGATTAAGATAAACAACAAGTTTATATAAAATAATAATAATAATAATAATAATAATAATAATAATAATAATAATAATAATAAAAACACAATGGCAGTGTTTTATGTGTAAACTTTCAAATAGATTTCAAATAGATGTATTTGATATTCAACACACGCTACGCAATGACGAGGGTAGGGGTAACCTCATTAATATTAAACACAAATCAACATACTGGTCACAAACAGCCAATCAGCTTTCTACAACAGCGCGTTCGGACCAATAACATTGTAGCAAAGGCGGGCCCGAGGCCACAACGTTAATATTCATGACCCCAGCTGACTGGCAGCGGTGTTGGCCAACCAGCGCCGCGGACACGCTCGCAACCCGACCAATAGAAACACAAGGAAGGCGTTTTCACATCCCGTAGGGTGAAGACAGCGAGCGGCCGCCCGGTTCCGCGCTCGAAATATAACCTTTTTAAACCCGCTTCAGAGCCGAAAGCGCCCCCGTAAGGAGCAGTACAGGTGCTTGTAAAGGCGTGAGGCGCGGCTGGGTCCCTACCTCGGGCTTTTCGCCGGCTCTCTTGGCTGCCGACGCTCGGAGGTTTCTCCATCGAGCTCAAAATTGAACCCAAGAGGTCCGCCATCTTCGACACCCTGGAAACCCCGCCCCTTACAGGGAGGGCGCAGGCGCGCTGGGGACTCTTAAAGGGATGGGCGTTGTCGCCTTTTAGGTCGGCGGCTCGCATTTTCTGTCGTTCACTACACGTGAGCAGCGTGTGTTTGAAATGCGTGTGTTTTAATTAACCAGCCCCCCTTGGGGGGGGGGGTGGGTTTTCTTATCATCGCATGTAAACATCAGCCTGCTTCAGAGCAACGTCCCGTTTGCACTGAACCGGTTTCCCTAGGCGCTTGTGGTATTTTATCCCTGCAAAGAAAGTACGTTCAGTAAAGTTTAAAAACCCTTTCAGCTTTGATAACGTCATTTTTAATAAGCTCGTTTTTTCTTTTTTTTTTTTTTTTCTACTTTGAGCAGGGTTACAAACTCACACTAGCCTGCTGCTGCTGCTGCACCCAGTCCTGGGGTTCAGAGCTCCCCTCAATGAAGTCTGTTATTATTATTTGCAATGATCAGGAGGCAGGAGTTTGAGCAGGGTTACAAACTCACACTAGCCCTGCTGCTGCTGCTGCACCCAGTCCTGGGGTTCAGAGCTCCCCTCAATGAAGTCTAGTATTATTATTAATATTGCAATGATCAGGAGCCAGGAGTTTGAGCAGGGTTACAAACTCACACTAGCCCTGCTGCTGCTGCACCCAGTCCTGGGGTTCAGAGCTCCCCTCAATGAAGTCTAGTATTATTAATATTGCAATGATCAGGAGCCAGGAGTTTGAGCAGGGTTACAAACTCACACTAGCCCTGCTGCTGCTGCACCCAGTCCTGGGGTTCAGAACTCCCCTCAATGAAGTCTGTTATTATTAAATATTGCAATGATCAGGAGCCAGGAGTTTGAGCAGGGTTACAAACTCACACTAGCCCTGCTGCTGCTGCACCCAGTCCTGGGGTTCAGAGCTCCCCTCAATGAAGTCTAGTTATTATTATTAATATTGCAATGATCAGGAGCCAGGAGTTTGAGCAGGGTTACAAACTCACACTAGCCCTGCTGCTGCTGCTGCACCCAGTCCTGGGGTTCAGAGCTCCCCTCAATTAAGTCTATTATTATTATATTGCAATGATCAGGAGCCAGGAGTTTGAGCAGGGTTACAAACTCACACTAGCCCTGCTGCTGCTGCACCCAGTCCTGGGGTTCAGAGCTCCCCTCAATGAAGTCTAGTATTATTATTAATATTGCAATGATCAGGAGCCAGGAGTTTGAGCAGGGTTACAAACTCACACTAGCCCTGCTGCTGCTGCACCCAGTCCTGGGGTTCAGAGCTCCCCTCAATGAAGTCTAGTTATTATTATTAATATTGCAATGATCAGGAGCCAGGAGTTTGAGCAGGGTTACAAACTCACACTAGCCCTCTGCTGCTGCTGCACCCAGTCCTGGGGTTCAGAGCTCCCCTCAATGAAGTCTGTTATTATTATTAATATTGCAATGATCAGGAGCCAGGAGTTTGAGCAGGGTTACAAACTCACACTAGCCCTGCTGCTGCTGCACCCAGTCCTGGGGTTCAGAGCTCCCCTCAATGAAGTCTGTTATTATTATTATTATTATTGCAATGATCAGGAGCCAGGAGTTTGAGCAGGGTTAGAAACTCACACTAGCCCTGCTGCTGCTGCACCCAGTCCTGGGGTTCAGAGCTCCCCTCAATGAAGTCTGTTATTATTATTAATATTGCAATGATCAGGAGCCAGGAGTTTGAGCAGGGTTACAAACTCACACTAGCCCTGCTGCTGCTGCACCCAGTCCTGGGGTTCAGAGCTCCCCTCAATGAAGTCTATTATTATTAATATTGCAATGATCAGGAGCCAGGAGTTTGAGCAGGGTTACAAACTCACACTAGCCCTGCTGCTGCTGCACCCAGTCCTGGGGTTCAGAGCTCCCCTGCTATTATTATTAATATTGCAATGATCAGGAGCCAGGAGTTTGAGCAGGGTTACAAACTCACACTAGCCCTGCTGCTGCTGCTGCACCCAGTCCTGGGGTTCAGAGCTCCCCTCAATGAAGTCTAGTATTATTATTATTAATATTGCAATGATCAGGAGCCAGGAGTTTGAGCAGGGTTACAAACTCACACTAGCCCTGCTGCTGCTGCTGCACCCAGTCCTGGGGTTCAGAGCTCCCCTCAATGAAGTCTAGTATTATTAATATTGCAATGATCAGGAGCCAGGAGTTTGAGCAGGGTTACAAACTCACACTAGCCCTGCTGCTGCTGCTGCCCAGTCCTGGGGTTCAGAACTCCCCTCAATGAAGTCTAGTATTATTAATATTGCAATGATCAGGAGCCAGGAGTTTGAGCAGGGTTACAAACTCACACTAGCCCTGCTGCTGCTGCTGCACCCAGTCCTGGGGTTCACAGCTCCCCTCAGTAAGTCTGTTATTATTATTATTATTATTATTATTATTAATATTGCAATGATCAGGAGCCAGGAGTTTAAGCGAAAGGTGTATATCTCTAAACTAACCCACAAGAAAAACTCCTCCCAATACGAAGCCTACCGCGTCAGCTGAGATTTATTCATGCCGATGTGTAAACAAAAAGAAATCGTATTTTAAGCACGTAATGTATTTCAGAGAGAGGAAAATACAAAACATTTTCAAACCAACACTTGTACGCATGGTCCACCTTCATACATATATATACCTATAGAATGAATACATGAAAAAGAGACACATTCTACACATTGCACATCTATCCACAGTCTGCAGACTGGATTAGCAGAATGACACAATAAAACAGAAAAGTCCTGATGCACCCTTTAAGAACACCTGAAATATACATTGTTGTTTTGGAGCGTGTGAAAGTGAACAGGCTGGGAGTTAATTAAAGGCTTGAGTAAACGCTTCGGTCTTTCCTTCATAGGAGCTGGATTCTAATTAAGCAGAAACACAAGCATGCAGCCAACAGGCTGTGCTGTGAATGGGACCCTTGGTGAGGTTTGCATATCTGAACTATACTGTATATCATCATCATAATAATAACAATAATAATAATAACAACAACAACAGGATCCCAGTGGAAATAAAAGGCAGACCGATCCTATGCATCATAAAAATGAAAGTTAAAAATGTAAAAAGGACTACAATTTAAAAAAAAAATTATATGTATTTTATATATATATATGTGTGTGTGTGTGTGTGTGTGTGTGTGTGTGTGTGTGTGTGTGTGTGTGTGTTGTGTCTATACTAACTTGACGTATTTTTCTGAAGTAGAAACGTATATACTTAATTCTACCTAGAAGAAGATATTGTCAGATAACCAATTTGAAAACTTTTTTCAAAATTAATTGTGAACTTATTATAATATATAATAATAATAATAATAATAATAATAATAATAATAATAATAATATAGTTTTACACTAGACTCTGCTGTTATGAACATGGTATATATTTGTGTTAAGTAATGCTGTCACAATGGATTTGTTTTTCATTGACTAAATCATTTCAGTAAAATTTCCCTGACGGGGATGGGAATAAGACTCCCGTTGCACAGCGGTTTGATCCACTCCTGGTTTTCCTACGAGTCTAATAAGAGCTTGTTAACTTTACCCACAGTGTGTATTCAAAGCTGGTAGTAAAACCTGGAACGGGTCAAACTGCTATGCAACAGGTGTCTTATTGTCTAACAGCTTCCAATTAGAGACTTTATAACACAGAGAAAAATACCAGCTCTACAAAGTGATGGTAATCCCTATTAGATTAGATGGACTGTGAGTGTTAGGTCTGTGTGAGTTCTGATGAGAATGTAATTACATTGAACTGTACCCCACAGAGCGCTGTCAAAAAAACGTGGATAATGCCAGTTAAAATGTCCCAGGATCGATTGATCGATTGATTGATTGATTGATTGATTGATCATTCTGTGTACCATTACTTCCAGTAGACGATACATGAGATCCACGCTGGAGGAGCTAGCCAGCGCAGTCTAACAGTGCTGTGGCTCCTTCAGTCTTGGCAGTTTTCCTTCCCGTGGGGTGCAGGGGGGTTGTGAGTTTGGATCCCAGCATTTTAGACCCCCAAAATCTGCCTGCCCCTCTTGGTTCTGAGTTGAAGACGACTGTGTTCCCGTCTCTGGTCCCGAGGGCTTTCTGATTCTCTCAATGCCCTTGTCATCGCAGGAAGACCATTGTCAAGAGACCTGATGGATAGGGGGGGGGGAATATATACATATAAAAATACGTTCCTGTTTCTGAGTCTGCAGGGATAAGCATGAATCGCTCAGCAGCTTCAAGGACGAAAAAATAACCCAAACGCCCTTTACATTCGCCTCGGCCAGCGTTTCTGCACCCCACCCCTATAGAACGAACACACTCTGCTTCATAAAGTTGAATGCAACCTGCCCAATACCGTTACATTAGCATACAGAGTTACACATGGCTTTGTGGTTTTCCAAAGTGTAGTTTCTCTTGTTTGCATGCTGTTAAACACAAGATCTAAATGATGCCAGATTCTGATTGCCCTGTAACGCATGGTAAGGAATGGCCTGATCATCCCGATGGGATAAGGCTTATACTATTATGGGATGCCGTAATAGTATATGTTTTTTTTTTGCTTTAAAAAGAATTGGATGGGATGGGGTTGGTCAGGCTGCAGAAATCGATCTTAAACTCGAAATAGTTACTGTATTGTAAAGAGATAAGGCAGTAACCGTTTCTCTCAGCAGTTCAGAGGTCATGCTTCTTACCCAGGATGTAGGCGCACACCAGCTTCTGCATGACAGTGACGTGAAAGTGAGGCGGAACCAAAGTGCTGGTGTCGCCGTGCAGGGGAAGCATGAGGAAGGCGACGCACGCGACCCCAACCAGCACACAGAGGACAGAGAACCCCGGGGTCTGGGAGCGACCTACAACACAGGAAATAAAAAAATAAAAAAAACATAATAGCTATTCTCAATACTGTGCGAGCATTGATAAGACTCTCTCTCTCTCTCTCTCTCTCTCTCTCTCTCTCTCTCTCTCTCTCTCTCTCTCTCTCTCTCTCTCTCTCTCTCTCTCTCTCTCTCTCTCTCTCTCTCTCTCTCTCTCTCACCTGGCTGTTGCAGTGCCAGTATGCGTGCTGAGGCCCAGCTGTCCGCCAGCTCCCTGGACGGTGTTGATCCAGTCGACCCTGTCCTGGCTGTGCTGGCCTCTGCCCTGGCTGGCTGCAGGACAGCACGCACCTCCTTGCTCCCTGCCGCCCCCCTGCCAGCCCCCTCATCCTCCCACACCTCCATGCGAAAGCGTTCCTGCAGCCCGTACAGTCTGGGGCTCACATCCCTGTGCCGAATCACTCTGCAGGGAAAACACAGAGAGAGAGGCTTCAGTGTACTGGATATAGGGGGCTCAGTGGTTAAAGAAAGGGGGTTGATACCAGGAGTTTTAAATCCCAGCTCAGTGACTCCCTGTGTGTGAGACCCTGAGCGAGTCACTTCACCTCCTTGTGCTCCGTCCTTCGGACGAGACGCAAAGCAAACGAGGTCCTATTGGAAGAGACTCTGCAGAAGCAGCAGCGGTTGTTAATGATGCAGAGTTCACCCCCCTACTCTCAAGTCGCTTTGGATAAGAGTGTCTGTTAAATGACTAATTATTAATAATATAAACATTTTGCATCACCTAGTATTTTACGACATGCCGTTCTCTGTGTGTGTGTGTGTGTATATTTATATTTTATTTAGCATGATGTAATCAAAGAAGAAACTACAAAATTATATTACATTTTCCTAGTCAAGTTTTTTGTTCTGATCTGAGCTCTTAAACCGCAAAACTTCTGACAGTGTCCCTCCCGCAGGACGCTGCAGGACGCTTGCCCCCCCCCCCCCCAGTCTGTGGTCTCCGCCCCTCCTGTCTCACACTCACATGTCGATGCAGGAGTTGGGTTTGACGTGGCCCTCGGCGTCGAGCACAGTGAAGCGGGCGGGAGCCGTGCACAGGACTGAGAGAGGAGAAGAAGAAACAGAGTCAGCTGCTGGAGGGGAGCAGCCAGCGCTGAACAGTGTCACAGCTTCCTGTCTCAGCCAAAGAAACCACATTCACTCCTGAACTATTTCCGCAGAGCTGCAGAATGCAAAAGCCGGTTATGCGATTTTCTAAACAAACAAACAAACAAACAAACAAAAAAAAACAACTTCTCGTTATTGAACGAGCACAGGGCAAGAAAATAATAATTTTTTTTTTTAACAGATATTTTGGGAAATGGGAATTTAAGAGTCCCGTCAGGCACAGTGCTGGTTCAAATCCCACCTCTGCCACTGACTGACTGGCTGTGTGTGACCCTGAGCGAGTCACTTCACCTCCTTGTGCTCAGCGGATGAGATGATAAATCAATCTCCTATTGGAAGCGACTCTGCATATAATGCGCAGCCTGCCTCTGTGAAGCGCTTTGTGATGGAGGTCCACTGTGAAAGGCGCTATATTATTATTATTATTATTATTATTATTATTAGCCATGGTTAACAGTTCTATAAAGAACGACAGAGAGACCACTGGGGTTCTACAGCTGTGGACAAATGCTTTACCAGGAATTTTAGGACTGAGGCAAAAAACACGGACATAATTGTGATCTTGTATTTAACATCATCTAAATCAAAGAATCTGCAAAATGATCAATCGCAAAAGTCTACCAGAAGCCATAATAGCAGCACAGCAGTTTTTCATGTCAGATTTCGGAATGTCATATTTTTTTCGTGAAGTACGTGGAAAACTACAAAGCAGCGTGCAATTCAGTATGTTGCAATATTCAATTATTGAGCAGGTTTCATTCAACTTCACGAAGCACAAGCAGTTCATTCTACGATGCTAAACTTTTGGCCAGAGCTGTACAGACCGTGAGTGTTGCTAGTGCTAACGAGAGGTAAGGAAACGGATTTTAACAGCCTGGTTTAGCGTTCCTATGGAAGCAGACTCACGCTTAAACCTCAGGGTGAAGCTGTAGGGGTTGTAGAGAGTGAGGATCTGCTTGTGGCTGCTCTGGTCATCGGCAAAGAAGGTGAGCTCGTGGGGAAACAGAAAGACAGGCAGCTTCCCCCCGTGGGCGGGTCCCGCGGGGTTCCGGAACGCTGACACGGAGGCGGAGTCTGTCCTCCTGGCTCCGCCCCGCTCGCGCTCCTTGACTCCTCCCTCTGGGTCCCGTCGGCGCATCTGTTACGGCCTGACGAGGAGCATCTTATACCGTGTTAGGACAGGTGTCGGTGCTAGAGAGCGCCACCTGGGGGAGGGAGGAGAGAACTGTTTGTTATTTGTACTTTATTGTGTTTTTTTTTTTTAATGAAAGATGGATCTGCTTATAACTAAGGCTCAAACTTTTCAAGTTTTTTTTATTATTATTTTTCAAATCTCTACCTCTCTTTAAAAGTTGTTAAGCTGTTTCTCCATCTTAACAAAGACTGCTAACTAAAGACTGGGTTTAAATGCTAGCCCTGCTGTCTGTTTACACTCTGGACCAGGTATTTCATGCTGAAAAAAAATCTGTCGGGACAACTCTGTTTAAACGAGCAAAAATGGCAAAAGCACAACATCAAACCAGGCGACCGCGAGAATGAAATGCAACGAGGACCAGCGATGAGCGATTCATGGAATTAAGCCGTGTTATTATTATACACAGCATCCTAGTTCATATTGTATTCTAGCAGTGTTATTATTATACACGGCATCCTAGTTCATATTGGATTCTAGCAGTGTTATTATTATACACAGCATCCTAGTTCATATTGGATTCTAGCAGTGTTATTATTATACACGGCATCCTAGTTCATATTGTATTCTAGCAGTGTTATTATTATACACAGCATCCTAGTTCATATTGTATTCTAGCAGTGTTATTATTATACACAGCATCCTAGTTCATATTGTATTCTAGCAGTGTTATTATTATACACAGCATCCTAGTTCATATTGTATTCTAGCAGTGTTATTATTATACACGGCATCCTAGTTCATATTGTATTCTAGCAGTGTTATTATTATACACGGCATCCTAGTTCATATTCTAGCAGTGTTATTATTATACACAGCATCCTAGTTCATATTGTATTCTAGCAGTGTTATTATTATACACAGCATCCTAGTTCATATTGTATTCTAGCAGTGTTATTATTATACACGGCATCCTAGTTCATATTGTATTCTAGCAGTGTTATTATTATACACAGCATCCTAGTTCATATTGTATTCTAGCAGTGTTATTATTATACACAGCATCCTAGTTCATATTGTATTCTAGCAGTGTTATTATTATACACAGCATCCTAGTTCATATTGTATTCTAGCAGTGTTATTATTATACACGGCATCCCAGTTCATATTCTAGCAGTGTTATTATTATACACGGCATCCCAGTTCATATTCTAGCAGTGTTATTATTATACACGGCATCCCAGTTCATATTCTAGCAGTGTTATTATTATACACAGCATCCCAGTTCATATTCTAGCAGTGTTATTATTATACACAGCATCCCAGTTCATATTCTAGCAGTGTTATTATTATACACGGCATCCCAGTTCATATTCTAGCAGTGTTATTATTATACACAGCATCCCAGTTCATATTCTATTCTAGTGTCATTATACACGGCATCCCAGTTCATATTCTAGCAGTGTTATTATTATACACAGCATCCCAGTTCATATTCTAGCAGTGTTATTATTATACACGGCATCCCAGTTCATATTCTAGCAGTGTTATTATTATACACGGCATCCCAGTTCATATTCTAGCAGTGTTATTATTATACACAGCATCCCAGTTCATATTCTAGCAGTGTTATTATTATACACGGCATCCCAGTTCATATTCTAGCAGTGTTATTATTATACACGGCATCCCAGTTCATATTCTAGCAGTGTTATTATTATACACAGCATCCCAGTTCATATTCTAGCAGTGTTATTATTATACACGGCATCCCAGTTCATATTCTAGCAGTGTTATTATTATACACAGCATCCCAGTTCATATTCTAGCAGTGTTATTATTATACACAGCATCCCAGTTCATATTCTAGCAGTGTTATTATTATACACGGCATCCCAGTTCATATTCTAGCAGTGTTATTATTATACACGGCATCCCAGTTCATATTCTAGCAGTGTTATTATTATACACAGCATCCCAGTTCATATTCTAGCAGTGTTATTATTATACACGGCATCCCAGTTCATATTCTAGCAGTGTTATTATTATACACGGCATCCCAGTTCATATTCTAGCAGTGTCATTATTATACACAGCATCCCAGTTCATATTCTAGCAGTGTTATTATTATACACGGCATCCCAGTTCATATTCTAGCAGTGTTATTATTATACACAGCATCCCAGTTCATATTCTAGCAGTGTTATTATTATACACAGCATCCCAGTTCATATTCTAGCAGTGTTATTATTATACACGGCATCCCAGTTCATATTCTAGCAGTGTTATTATTATACACGGCATCCCAGTTCATATTCTAGCAGTGTTATTATTATACACAGCATCCCAGTTCATATTCTAGCAGTGTTATTATTTGCACTGAGTGTAAACTACACTGTGTTTCAATATGAAGCTTGCATTGTAACCCTGCGCTGCCCTGTAACACCTGTGTGAGTCTCCTGGGATAAAAGCATCTGTCTAATTAATAATAATAATAATAATAATAATAATATAATAATAATAATAATAATTTCCATGCCAGTGATGTTTGCAGTCTACTTCCTTAACCCATGGTAAACAAAACGGTGGCTCACACAGCCCTAGCGAGGCAAAGGCATTTCCTAATCTGGTTTTTCTTCGCCGATGGCTGGTTTGGTGGGTGGGTGTGTGTTTAAAAGCCTTCGCCGCTTCACGAAGCTCATCCACGACTTTATTTTACCCGAATTTCTCGACTCCAAAGTTTCAGACGCAGCTCTCCTTCCTCAACGAGCAATACTTCCAAGTCCCGCCCCTCCGCCCCTCCGCCCCGCTGCATTGGTCAGCTGCCCCAACCCTGCTCAGCCCATTGGGTTAACCCACACGCCAGTCACCCAAACAAAACAAAAGTCCGGCGACGTAAAAACCCGCCCTCCCGCGGCGCTGATTGGTTCGTCTGGAGGAGGCGTGTGACTCTATAAAGAAATGCGGGTGCTGATTGGCTGTCTGAGCTGTTTACTAAACATAACACGCCCCCGCCCCCCTTAAAGTTCAGCGAATTTCAACACTTTTTTAAAAGGGAGAAATACTGTAATAAATTTAATAATTGTAAGAGATTTTATTGAAAGCCACCCCAGGGGGGGTTAGGAGGAAAAAAAAAAAAATAGAAGAAATATAATTTAAATAACAAATAGCTCTGAATTACTGGCACTTGCCAGTACAATGTGATGCACAATTTATCGACTTCCTTTGTTTTTATGGCACTTTCTACCCAGTGGCTGAGGCTGAAACGATATCTAAAAACAGACCTGTGTCGTTTTCCAAAATCTGATCGAAATCTGCTGACGGTGGAGATTTTGGGTAAAGGTCTTGCGTGCGCGCCTCCCCCTCGTGCGCGCTCGTACACGCGTGGTGTGCGCCCCCCCCCCCCGGATTGCACGGTTATCCCGGGATCATAAATCAAAGGTTGATGCAATCTGGGTGCTGCAGTATGCTCTAAAAACTACTGGGTGTAATTTGATCAAAGGGATCAGTCTGTTTGCGTTTTCATCTGAAGGGTTCATATTTAAGAATGCCTATGAATGCAGCTGCTTCTCTGATGTGATCAGGGCTCTTAAACTGCAAACTTTGTTTTTGTATGTTTTGTTTTTCATCGTTTATTGTTTAAATGTGGAAGATGCATCAAACGCCATATTATTATTATTATTATTATTATTATTATTATTATTTTTTTTTTTTTAAACCGTCCGACTTTTTGACGTTAAAATCATTCTGGCTGGTTTTCGAATCGCAAGCTCTCCAGTCCTACTCTGTAAAATCCTAGTTGCCAGCTCTGTTTGGGTACTTCCTGATTCTGAACCAATCACGTGACGTGGTGACCTGCGCCGCACACCCCCCCCCCCCAGCAGAGTTGAAAGGTCACAGCTAAGTATCGGAGGTCACCCCTCTGAACGATTGAAAAACCTACGCAGGAGAATAAATGCAGTGAATCTGGAAACGAAGCAATCCAGTGGTTAAAGAAAGGGTCTTCATACCAAGAGGTTCAAATCCCAGCTCAGCCACTGACTCCCTGTGTATGCAGAGTTCACCCCCCCCCCCCCCCCCCCCCCCAGTTTCTGTAAGTCATAGGTTGAGAGTACATTTCATTCTCTTGCTGTCTTTTCTGCGTCCGTCAAACAAAGACCAGGAAAAAGCACACTCAACTTGATCAGAGGCAGCTACCCAACACTCAGAAACACCAGTCATTAAATCTATTAAAAACAGACCATAAAACATTTCAAATGCGCTGTCATGAACACTGGGGTGAGAGATCTGCTCTCAGCGATAATGTGCGTGTGGCTGTTGGGTTCCACTGGGAACTCTTCTCCCTTCCCTGAGCTGTGCAGTATCTCTGCTGACCAGGTTTCCTGTTGGTCGTTCGTTTCCCCTTTGCAAGAACGACCCCTCCTCCCCTCCCTTCCTCCCTCTGCTGACAGTGAAAAAGCCTTACATCAGTCAGATTTCTCCCACGCCTGAGCCAGCTGCTTCTTCCACACCCAGGAGCTCCAGAGCAGACGTCAGCGAGCTCCTGGCTGATAAATTCATGCATGAAAGGGTTAAAGACAGCCTTGGATGCAAATAAGGAACAAGTGACCTTAAAATGATCCGAACTGTGGGTCTACAGGGAATTCAATACACCTGTAGAGAAAGCGACAGTAGACACTAAGCATGTATCTTGAGGATCAAATTGTTTTAGCTTTTGAAGGTTTCAGCCCTCAAAGTGTTCTCTCTGACAAAGCACAGGGTCTCCTTTTAAATTGCCATGTGGTGGACTTTAAAAAGATCTGTGCTCCTGCTGCACTAAAATTAAACGCTTCTTCATCTCTTAAAGCGCTTTTTTTTTTCTCCGATTTGCCATGGAACTTGGTGTTCGAGTCATTGAGATTCTCATTCCCCGGAGATAGAGGGAGGCAGTCAGTCTGTCTGTCCATCTCCCTGTATCGCTCTTCCATGTATTCCAGAATTATTACAACTGCTGTTCAAGGAAGTGTCAAACTGAGACAGGCTTTTTTTTTTTTTTTTTTTTAAAGTCACTAGGATGTGAGTCTTGTGACGATAAAGCTACTGGGTCTCAAGTAAACTGAATGATAGGCAGAATTGCGGAAAACCACACAATCTAATAAGCTGGTGCCTTAACACACACACACACACACACACAGGGACGGAGCAGAAAGACAGACAGTCACCCACTTAGCTCGGATCTCAACACAGTACACAGGTATGTGGACACTCTTTCAATTATAGCTGACTAGATAAGTTGCATGAGATTTGGCAGTCTTGCAGCGCACATAGCTAGCAGAAGGATTACAGTAAATCTCATCTGATATGCTTTGCAGCCTCTTGGTAGAGCTGGTCTACCATGTGAAGGTTAAGTTTACCCTGTTTTTTTTATTTAAATATGCTTTACCACACCTCTCTGTGCTTTACAGTGCTTCCCTATGCTTTACCAGACCTCTCTGTGCTTTACAATGCTTCCCTATGCTTTACCAGGCCTCTCAGTGCTTTACAATGCTTCCCTGTGTCTTTTCACAGCTGGGAGACAGACAGAGAGAGGGAGATAGTCAGAGAGAGAGAGAGAGAGAGAGATCACCAGCGATGCACCCTCTCCCATTCCTTTATGTCCTTCTCATGTCTGGCGCTGGACGTTTGCACGCTGAAGGCAGCCTGTGCCAGAGTGACCACGACGAGGACAGCAAGCCCAGGATTAACTGCAGCGGCGCTGGGCTGACCTCAGTCCCAGGGACCCTCCATACCCATACGGAAGTTCTCCTCCTCCAATCCAACAGCTTCACCTCAGTCACCTGGGGCTCCTTCATAGTCTTTCCCTTGCTCTCCAAACTAGACCTCTCCCATAACCAGGTCAGCATCCTGGAGAGAGGCAGCCCGGCTGGTCTGGGAGACGTGGACGGTAAATCCTGGAGCTTGGGGCACCTCCACAACCTCTCCCTGGCCCACAACCTGCTGTCCGCCTTACCTGAAGGCATCTTCCAGGCTTTGAGGAACCTCAAGGAGCTGTATCTCCAAGGGAACCAGCTGCAGCGGCTTCCTGGAGGGGTCTTCTCAGAGTTGAGAGACCTGGAGGTTTTGGATCTGTCTCACAACGGGCTCCGTGCCCTCCCTGGGACCCTGATCCATGAGCTCACCAAGTTGAAGACCTTCTACCTGCACGACAACTCCCTGGTCTCCATCCCGGATGGCTTCTTCTCGGAGGCAGAGATCCCGTACGTGTACCTGTCCAGCAACCCCTGGGTCTGTGACTGCAATTTGGAGTACTTCCGGGAGTGGATTGAGCAGCAGAGCCACAATGTGTACATCAGGGATAGAGGGGAGATCCAGAACTACCCAGAGAGCGTGCTGTGCGTGGCTCCCAGCCCCCGCCATGGCCAGGAGGTACTGGACCTGTCAAGGGAGGACCTCTGCCCAACAGGGACCGATATCGCCATTGTAGTAACTGACCAAGAACCTGCCCCAGCTACCACGCCTGCCAAAACAACTGCCCCAGCGATAGCTAGCACCCCAGCGCAGCCGCCCACTTCGACTGCAGTGTTTATCAGGCACACTACCCCTCGCTCTCCCTCCCCAACTTCCCCTCCCTCTCCCTCCACATCTCCCCCTCCCTCCACCTCCCCATCTCCCTCTTCCTCTCCCTACCCATCTCCCTCTCCATCTCCCCCTCCCTCTCCCTCCACATCACCCCCTCCCTCTCCCTTCTCATCTCCCCCTCCCTCTCCGAGGTGTCCAGAGGGGGAGGGAGAGGAGCTGAGGTGAGGGGGAGCGAGGAGGGAGAGGGGATATCAAATACCAACGCGGATTCCTCTCCCCCTCCCTCTCCCCTCTCCTCTCCCTCCTCCCTCTCCCTCCACTCTCCCCCTCCCTCTCCCTCTCCCTCTCCCTCCACATCTCAGGGAGTGCTCCCCTCTCCTCCTCTCCCTCCCTCTCCCTCTCCCATCTCCCCCTCCCTCCCCTCTCCCTCACTCCCTCTCCCCCTCCCTCTCCCTCTCCCTCTCCCTCTCCCTCCACATCTCTCCCTCTCCCGCTCCCTCTTCCTCTCCCGCTCCCTCTCCCTCTCCCTCTCCCTCTCCCTCAGATCCAGAAATCTGGTCCCCCCCTGGTCGTCACCACAAGCGTTCCGGCTCCCGGGCGACAGACGAGCCCGACTTCCTGTTCTGCCTCGGCTTCTTCCTCCTCTACCTGATCTCCTCTCTCCTCCTCCTGGCCTCCCTCTGTTTTCTGCTCTGGGTCACCTGCCTCTATATCAGGGTCTACAGGTTGCTCACGACTCGACTCAGAAAGCCGCCCAACATCCGCCTGGTTCGGTACAGCCTGCTGGTGAGGGAGGGAGCGCCAGATCTGGCTTCGGGGTCACTCCTGGAAGAGGGGGAGCTGCAGGGAATTCCTCCTCCTGTTCCAGCTGACGACGTGCTGGGGTCTGTTTTGTAAAGTCGTATGTGAATTGTCTTAACAGATGGAAAGTCAGTTTAGTGATCTGCCGCTTTGGATCAAATTTTTATTTTTGCAGGCACTACACTGACTGTGCACTAGATGGTGCCACTAATATAATGACCCTGGGTCACCTAATCCAGTGGTTCTCAACCGTGGTCCCAGGACCCCCGTGTGTCTTCAGGTTTTCATTCCAACAGAGCTCTCAATTACTCAAACCCTTAAATAAAGTAGCTAGCAGCTTAATTTAGACTTTTTTTTAATTGGTCTATCGTAAAGTAGGGCACATTTAACCTTGTGAGGCAGGAGAGAGGTATGTTCTGTGTCTGCAACAATATTGTAATTCACCCCGCGAAATTGATAGTGTTAAGATATTGTTAGGAAAATCAGCTTCGCACACATGCATTTAGGTAAGATATGTAAGACAGGCAGTGAGAGTGAGACTATCTGAATCCTCTCTAGAGCTTTCTCCCAGAACATCAGGAGACCCGATCTTGATCTGCCTTCTGTTTCCTTCTCATTGCTGTGCCCAGTGATACAGTCTGAGCTGTGTGTGTGTGTGTGTGTGTGTGTGTGTGTGTGTGTGTGTGTGTGTGTGTGTTTGTAATACTGGCGTCATCGTAATGTTTTACATGATTGTGTAGTCATAATACGCGTTAATACGTATTGTGCGCAGTTATTTATAGATGTCACATGCGCTTCCTTACACAAGTACCGGATTACTTGCACTGAGACTGAAGGCAAACACTGTGAAAAGTCAGTAATAAAAATAAGAAGTTGATTTTGGGGTTACTTTTGATAATATTCCCTCGACTAATATACAATATCGTGTAAAATCTCTCTTTTTTTAAAATCCCTTTTTGGCATGCATCTGTTCGAGTTTCATAACACGGGTGACGTTAATGCTTAATCGTTTTTAAATATTTTTACGAGCTCAAATCCAGCTCGTTTTAAAATGATAATAACTCGCTATTGGAACAACAGCGCCCGAGGGTCTTCAAAAAACGACGTGGTCAGCTGTTTTGTTTTGGAACACTTCCGATTCCGACCACCAGAGGTCATCGTTTGCCAAAAATAAAATAAAATAAAAGGAGTCGAAAAACCCTTTGAAATAACAAGGTATTAGAAATAGCTGCAAGAAAGAAAGAAAAAAAAGTGGTTATATAATAAATATATGTTTATATATTTGACTATTTAAAAAAAAAAAAAAAAAAAAAAAAAAAACATCATTGATTTATATGCGTAGGGGAAAAAACGACGTCCTCCTATGACGTCATCATGCATTTACTCGCTCGTCTTCCACATTTCCCCACATAGATCAAGAACAGAGTGTTGTTGTATCCGTCCACCACACGGGGTCGCTGTGCATGAAAACGCTAAACACACAATAATCGGTTAATATCAAATCCTGGTTACTATCAAGCCGCTCCACAGAAACCAGAAGCACCACAAAACCTCTTACTTCACACAGCCCATTGAAATGAATGGGAGGAGCTGTCCACTGGAATGAACGGGAGGAGCAGCCTATTGAAATGAATGGCAGGAGCAGCCCATTGAAATGAATGGGACACACACAACATAGGGTGCTAAGAGATTGCTGGTAATAATTAGGACTTAAGTAAATTCAGCTATTGCCCTAATTAATTTTTTTTTTAACTAATAGCCCCTGGTTACAACAGTAAGATTCTCTTTTTTATTTCGAATCTAGAACACTTTCTCTCCCGCCCCCTCTATCTCTGCTCTCCCTCTCTCCCTCCTTTTCTCTCTTCCTCCCCCACTCTCTCTCCCTCTCCCACTCTTTCTTTATCTCTCCTCTCTCTCTCCCCTCTCTTCCTCTCACACTCCCTCTCTCCTGCCCCTCTTTATCTCCCCTCTCTCTCCCTCCTTCTGTCTCTCACTCTCCCCCTCTATCTCTCTTCTCCCCCTCTCCCTCTCCCACCCCTCTATCTGATAGGAGGAAGAAGAGGATTCCCCCTCCTGCCACCCTCCTTCTGATAATCAGGGAGAGGACGGTTATGGCATCTCCCCTCCAAACATCTATTCTCGGGAGGTAGAACCTCTCCCAACACCTCTCTCCTCTCCTCTCCCTCTCTCCCCCTCTCTCTCCTTCTCTCTCTCCCCTTCTCTCTCTCCCTCTCGGAGAGAGGGAGAAGAGCGGGAGCTCGGAGCTAGGAGAGGAGAGGAGGGGTCCCTCTTCTCCCCCTCTCCCCTCTCCCACCCTCTCCTCTCCCCCTTTCCTTTCTCTCTCCTCTCCCTCTCTCCTCTCCCCTCTCCCCTCCCTCTCCTCTCTCCTCCCCTCTCCTCTCCTCTCTGCATATCTAATTCTAGCCCTTGCTTTATTCAATAGTTTTTTACATTAATTTCTCTGCCAGTTGTAAAGATATAATCCAATTACAATTATCAGGCTGTAGGCTGGCTGTGCAGTCAGGTTCATTCAGCAAAAAGAGAAGGGGCTGGTTCATTCTCTTCTCTGTGCTTCACTACACTTTGAGAAGGGGCTGGTTCATTCTCTTCTCTGTGCTTCACTACACTTTGAGAAGGGGCTGGTTCATTCTCTTCTCTGTGCTTCACTACACTTTGAGAAGGGGCTGCTTCATTCTCTTCTCTGTGCTTCACTACACTTTGAGAAGGGGCTGCTTCATTCTCTTCTCTGTGCTTCACTACACTTTGAGAAGGGGCTGCTTCATTCTCTTCTCTGTGCTTCACTACACTTTGAGAAGGGGCTGCTTCATTCTCTTCTCTGTGCTTCACTACACTTTGAGAAGGGGCTGGTTCATTCTCTTCTCTGTGCTTCACTACACTTTGAGAAGGGGGCTGCTTCATTCTCTTCTCTGTGCTTCACTACACTTTGAGAAGAGGCTGGTTCATTCTCTTCTCTGTGCTTTACTACACAGTGCTGTGCTTTTACCAGTGGGATACCAGAGGTGTGCTGAGACTAGAACACACGCACACACGCACGCACGCACACACGCACACACACACGCACACACGCACACGCGTGTGTGCGTGTGTGCTTGTGTGCGTCAACTGTGTGTGTGTGTGGTGTGTAAGTAGGTATGTGTGGGTGTGGCGAGTGTGACTCTGTGATCCACTCTCAGAAAATATATATAAAAATATATGTATCTACTAAGTACCCCTGTTATGATGAACCGTCTCCAGAGAGAGAGACATTTAGATAAAGAGCAATTCTATTTGTTTGACATTTTATAGATATTGATGGGTAATAATGAAGACGTCAATATCAGGGTCTAGTGCTATATATTATAAAGACATTTCAGAGGGCTGGATAGCATCAATATCAGGGTTTAGTGCTGTATTTTATAAAGACATTTCAGAGGGCTGGGTCTCATCAATATCAGGGTCTAGCGCTGTATATTATAAAGACATTTCAGAGGGCTGTGTCTCATCAATATCAGGGTCTAGCGCTGTATATTATAAAGACATTTCAGAGGGCTGTGATCTCATCAATATCAGGGTCTAGTGCTGTATATTATAAAGACATTTCAGAGGGCTGTGTCTCATCAATATCAGGGTCTAGTGCTGTATATTATAAAGACATTTCAGAGGGCTGGATCTCATCAATATCAGGGTCTAGTGCTGTATATTATAAAGACATTTCAGAGGGCTGGATCTCATCAATATCAGGGTCTAGCGCTGTATATTATAAAGACATTTCAGAGGGCTGGATCTCATCAATATCAGGGTCTAGCGCTGTATATTATAAAGACATTTCAGAGGGCTGGATCTCATCAATATCAGGGTCTAGCGCTGTATATTATAAAGACATTTCAGAGGGCTGGATCTCATCAATATCAGGGTCTAGCGCTGTATATTATAAAGACATTTCAGAGGGCTGGATCTCATCAATATCAGGGTCTAGTGCTGTATATTATAAAGACATTTCAGAGGGCTGGATCTCATCAATATCAGGGTCTAGCGCTGTATATTATAAAGACATTTCAGAGGGCTGGATCTCATCAATATCAGGGTCTAGTGCTGTATATTATAAAGACATTTCAGAGGGCTGGATCTCATCAATATCAGGGTCTAGCGCTGTATATTATAAAGACATTTCAGAGGGCTGGATCTCATCAATATCAGGGTCTAGTGCTGTATATTATAAAGACATTTCAGAGGGCTGGATCTCATCAATATCAGGGTCTAGTGCTGTATATTATAAAGACATTTCAGAGGGCTGTATCTCATCAATATCAGGGTCTAGTGCTGTATATTATAAAGACATTTCAGAGGGCTGGATCTCATCAATATCAGGGTCTAGTGCTGTATATTATAAAGACATTTCAGAGGGCTGTATCTCATCAATATCAGGGTCTAGTGCTGTATATTATAAAGACATTTCAGAGGGCTGGATCTCATCAATATCAGGGTCTAGTGCTGTATATTATAAAGACATTTCAGAGGGCTGGATCTCATCAATATCAGGGTCTAGCGCTGTATATTATAAAGACATTTCAGAGGGCTGGATCTCATCAATATCAGGGTCTAGTGCTGTATATTATAAAGACATTTCAGAGGGCTGGATCTCATCAATATCAGGGTCTAGCGCTGTATATTATAAAGACATTTCAGAGGGCTGGATCTCATCAATATCAGGGTCTAGCGCTGTATATTATAAAGACATTTCAGAGGGCTGGATCTCATCAATATCAGGGTCTAGCGCTGTATATTATAAAGACATTTCAGAGGGCTGGATCTCATCAATATCAGGGTCTAGTGCTGTATATTATAAAGACATTTCAGAGGGCTGGGTCTCATCAATATCAGGGTCTAGCACTGTATATTATAAAGTCATTTCAGAGGGCTGGGTCTCATCAATATCAGGGTCTAGCGCTGTATATTATAAAGACATTTCAGAGGGCTGGATCTCATCAGTATCAGGGTCCAGTGCTGTATATTATAACACACACACACACACACACACACACACACACACACACACACACACACACACACACTCAGTCGTGAATGCATTCTATTCCACATAAGGTGTAGTCAGAGCCGATGCTCAGGTGCGGCTCGAAACCAGACACTGCTCTTCTCTAGTCAGGGAGGGGGGAAGGGGAGAGATGATGAGAGATAAAGAGACAACGTGAGAGAGAGAGAGAGAGAGAGACAGAGAGATGCAGAGAGATGCAGTGTCAAAATTAGCATCCAGCATCTCTGCTTAGCTACTTTTTTTTATCGTTCTATTAAATATATTTTCTGTTATTTGTGTGTGTGTGTGTGTGTGTGTGTGTGTGTGTGTGTGTGTGTGTGTGTGTGTATATATTTGCAAACTCCGCATTGCGCTGAGCTCCGCCCTTGTGATTCACATCCCAGGTACCAGGACGCAGCGTCGATAGGGTTTCCAAATATTAACATTAAAAAAAAAAAAATAAAGTATTTGAATTTGAATTTTCGATCCCTGCTTTCAATGCAGCGCGTTTGAATGGGGTCTGAGTGCGTGTGCAGGACGGCTACAGGCGTCATCAGACCCTCTCCCGTGTATTCAGACCGCAAAGGTAAACGGGTGTACAGTGTAGCCGGGTATTGACTATAAACAGTATTATGGTCTTCATTCCTGTTTTAACACCTTTTTTTTTTAAGCATATGTATTTTTTCCTGTGTGGAAAACATTTATATGCCGTTCTCTTAAATATGAATACGGATCAATTCTGTAGAAATGGAACCTTTTTGAAACAATATGTTTTTCAGTTTTGTTTTTAATGAATATAAGGTATATTGAAATATGCGGATGATATGAAATAAACCCTGTGTTTTGCTATCTGAACTATTGCAAATATTGACTTACCTCTGAGATGAACATACAGAACATGTACAGTTAACTGTCAACCTAACAATCAGTTCGTCATATTAATGAATTATATTCATGCATAGTGAAGGTCTATCTATCTATGTCTGTCTATCTATCTATCTATCTATCTATCTATCTATCTATCTATCTATCTATCTATCTATCTGTCTGTCTGTCTGTCTATCTGTCTGTCTATCTCTCTCTGTCTGTCTATCTATCTATCTATATTTGTATCTATCTATCTGTATATTGTATGGATAGACAGATGGATAGAGATATAATATGGACAGACAGAGATATATATAATATTGCTCATATAAATGAATGAATCTTCTGTTTGGATCTGTGTTCCTGTTACACTTCTCCTTTAAGGGTTAGTACATATTTCCTTTGGAGGCCTGGGATGGAATGGAGGGGGGGGGGGGGGGGGGGGGGGGGTTGTTATTTTGTTTTGGGAATGTCAAAGGTCACCAGCGACGCAAGTCTGACAGAAATCAATTGATGAAAGACGATTGTCTGGAGAACGCAGAGCTGGTGAGCGGAGCTATTGAGATTATAATACAACTCAGCTTCACCCAACCCCCCTCACACACACACACACTGACAGACAACGCACAGACACACACACTGACACGCACACAAACACACACACACACACAACACACACACACACACACACACACACACACACACACACACACACACACACTCACAGGCAGCCCAACACTACACTCTATTGACAGGTGTTATGGAGAGAGAGGGAGATTATGTGCGTGTGTGTTTTTTTGTGTTTGAGATTGTAAGATTGTGTATGTGTTTGTGTGTTTGTGAGATATTATATGTGTATGTGTGAGATTGTATCTGTATGTATCTGTGTGTGCATGTGTGTATCTGTGTGTCTTTGTGTATCTGTGTGTGTCTGATTGTGTGGGTGTTTCAGCATACCAAAGATTCACAATGCAAACAGCCCTTCTTTCTCTGATCTATGCAGCCACATACAACCCAACACCTGCAGCATTCTTTCGGATGTGGAATACCACAAAACTGAGGTGATTCTAATTATAGCGCAGTAGAGAGAGAGAGAGAGAGGGAGAGAGACAGAGAGGGAGGAGGAAAGAGAGGGAGAGAGACAGAGAGAGAGAGAGAGAGAGAGGGAGAGACAGAGAGAGAGACAGACAGAGGATATAAATAATATGCCTTCCTCGCAGAGGCCTGGGTGAAAACACTGGCCGAGAGGCAGAGAAGGAGAGGAACAGAAGGAGGAGAGGAGGAGAAGGAGAAGGAGAAGGGAGAGAGAGAGGGGGGGGGAATGAACATTTTCAAGAAGGTAGGGTGTGTGAAGGATCAAGGAGGGGGGGAGAACAACACAGCCAGCCAAACAGACAGACAGCCAGACTGACAGGCGGACGAATCTACGAGGGAGACTGAAGCCCTGATAATGTGGATTGACTCAGCCAGCCTGCCGGCTGCACGACTCTGCTGTGTGTGGAGGGCGTTTTTTAATTGTGATTCAGCCTGCTAGCTAGCATGGATATTTCTCTACTGGCTGGGATTTGAAAAGGGTGACACGGACATCAGAACTGGGCTGCTTGATGGATTTTATATGATTTTATTATTATTATTATTATTATTATTATTATTATTATTATTATTATTATTTTCAAGTTTTAGTATCTGTCACTCCTTTAATAATCGTCAATAATTAAAAGCAGTAACTAAAAAAAAACAATAAATAATAACCGTTTACTTAGTTAAAAAAATGTTCATATAAATCACTTGTATTTATGAACATCGAATATAAAGATGGGCATTTACCTTGAATCCTATGGTCATACATACCACAAGACTCAAGTTTGATTTATATATTATTCATTTTATTTATTTAGCAATATTTTATTTTAAAAAATATATATAGAGATATATAGACATATTTTTTTAATTATAATTTTTTTGGGAGTTTTTTTTTTTTTTTTTGGAGTTTGAGGATTTTTTTTCAAAAGGACACAGGAAAGACCTTCACTGGGAATGTTGGAATGCCTTTTCCGGTTCCTGGTTTCCTGGGACATGTTTGAGTTCCGCCGAGCTCCCCCGCACCGTGTGTGAACCCCCTCTCTCCGCGCTGCGTGGATGTGGTGACCCCCAAACCTACAGGCAACTCAGGTCAGTACGCTTCCCACCCAGACGCAGAGCTGAAGCACAGACGACAGCAGCAGCATCAGTCTAATGCTGTGAGAGGAACAGAGGATCCTGCAATCCAGCCCTTTAAACACGGGTCACAAAACACAAGAATCATCGCAGGTCAAAACTAGTACTAGTGCTACAGCGAAGAATAACCACACTGATACACTGCTGATAATATCCGCCCCCATGCAATCTTAACACAGAGTGTTTTATTATTATGATTATTATTATTATTATGATTATTATTATTATTAGCTGTGACTTTTACTCTCGACTTGATTAGAGGTAGCCACTGAACACTAGCATTAATAACTCTCCCATGACTGTTACTAGTACTGGAACTCCTAGTGAACATGCTGTGGCAGGGGCTGAGTTTCTAGCCAGTGTGTGCAGTGTGTGTGTGCAGTTTGTAGAGTGCAGAGTGCAGTGTGCAGGGTGTGGGGTGCAGTGTGCAGGGTGTGGTGTGCAGGGTGCAGAGTGCAGTGTGCAGGGTGTGGGGTGCAGGGTGCAGTGTGTGTGTGTGTGTGCAGTGGGTGCAGGGTGCAGAGTGCAGGGTGCAGAGTGCAGAGTGCAGGGTGCAGGGTGCAGGGTGCAGGGTGCAGTGTGTGTGTGCAGTGGGTAGGGTGCAGTGTGCAGTGTGTATGCAGTTTGCAGTTTGCAGTTTGCAGGGTGCACAGTGCAGAGTGCAGGGTGCAGGGTGCAGGGTGCAGGGTGCAGTGTACTCTGCTAGCCACCGTTAGACTGTTTTCACTGCAGTCGAGGAATCTGTTTATCAGTTCTGACACAGACAGGCTGACAGGCGTGCAGGTAGAGACACAGACAGGGAGGAATGAGAGTGAATAGACAGGCAGGGAGGAATGAGAGTGAATAGACAGGCAGGCAGGCAGACAGACAGAACAGACTCAGAGAGACAGACAGACAGGCAGACAGCGATACAGACAGATTCCATGTTGCTATATAAACATCCCCTGCCTCCTCCCCCCTCCTCTGTCTTGGTCACAGTCAGTGTGTCACTCTCAGTTCAGCACAACAAACCCACGATGGAGTCTGGGAGCCACGTCTGCAATACTGGCAGCCTTTCATCAATCACAGCCCTTCACAAACCTCTCTGTGCTTTACAATGTTTCCCTATACTTTACCAGACCTCTCTGTGCTTTACAATGCTTCCCTATGCTTTACCAGACCTCTCTGTGCTTTACAATGCTTCCCTATGCTTTACCAGACCTCTCTGTGCTTTACAATGCTTCCCTATGCTTTACCAGACCTCTCTGTGCTTTACAATGCTTCCCTATGCTTTACCAGACCTCTCTGTGCTTTACAATGCTTCCCTATGCTTTATTTAATAACGAGGAGACACGAAAGTACGAAGGATAACGAATAGTGTGGCAAAGACAGGAAAATTACCTCTCTGTTTTTACAATGCTTTATTATGCTTTATAAAATTTATTATCACTGTGTTTTATTTATTTTTTTTTAATTTTTTTTTTATTTTTTTTTTTTTTTTTATTTATTTATTTATTTATTGTGCTGGGAGCTGAGGGAGGGAAGCAGTGTGGCTCTAGTGGAGCTGAGAAGGGACTGGGAGGGAGGGAGGCAGTGTGGCTCTAGTGGAGCTGAGGAGGGACTGGGAGGGAGGGAAGCAGTGTGGCTCTAGTGGAGCTGAGGAGGGACTGGGAGGGAGGGAAGCAGTGTGGCTCTAGTGGAGCTGAGGAGGGACTGGGAGGGAGGGAAGCAGTGTGGCTCTAGTGGAGCTGAGGAGGGACTGGGAGGGGAGGGAGGGAAGCAGTGTGGCTCTAGTGGAGCTGAGGAGGGACTGGGAGGGAAAGCAGTGTGGCTCTAGCGGAGCTGAGGAGGGACTGGGAGGGAGGGAAGCAGTGTGGCTCTAGTGGAGCTGAGGAGGGACTGGGAGGGGGAACATGGCTCTAGTGGAGCTGAGGAGGGACTGGGAGGGAGGGAAGCAGTGGGAGGGAAGCAGTTTGAGAGCAGTTCTGTGTCTGTTTCTTTGGCTGGGTAGCATGGCACATACAACTTCATGCTCCATTAATCAGTGTTTTTAAAACATTTAAGCCCCCAGCTCCGGCAGAAGCTCCTCTTAACCCAGAACGCAATGCTACATTTCACAACCAAAAATACAATACGTTGCTGTAAGGCAATGTAATATAATCACCCACTTCTATAATTATTACAATTACAGCACGCTAATTATTATAATTGAGCTCTGCTAGTGCATTAAGCAGGTTATTTATTTATTTATTTTTTTACTATTGGATACTATCAAGAAAGAAAGAAAGAAAGAAAGGGTTGGAGGGTGCCCCCTTTCTCTTAGGGGGGTGAGGAGGGAGGGAGCAGTTCAGTCTCCATGCCTCGAGCCTGCCCTGGACTGGAGGGAGCCCCCTTTCTCTCAGGGGGGTGAGGGACGGAGGGAGGAAGCAGTTTAGTCTCCGTGCCTCGAGCCTGCCCTGGACTGGAGGGAGCCCCCTTTCTCTCAGGGGGGTGAGGGAGGGAGGGAGCAGTTCAGTCTCCGTGCCTCAAGCCTGCCCTGGACTGGAGGGAGCCCCCTTTCTCTCAGGGGGGTGAGGGAGGGAGGGAGCAGTTCAGTCTCCGTGCCTCAAGCCTGCCCTGGACTGGAGGGAGCCCCCTTTCTCTCAGGGGGGTGAGGGACGGAGGGAGGAAGCAGTTCAGTCTCCGTGCCTCAAGCCTGCCCTGGACCGATCAGTTGTGATCTGCTCAGATCTCAGAAAGTTGAGTCATTAGCTGGGAGAGGCTGAGCAGGCTTTTAATGATTTCTAGAACATGAATGAGATTTGACCTAGAAAACTCTCCTTCTCCCTCTCCCTCTCCCTGTCTCTCCTTCTCTCTCTCCCTCGCTCTCTCTCTCTCCCTCTCACTCTCTCTCTCCTTTTTATGAGCAATAAAAACAGCGATTGTGTGATCACTTGTCACTTCCATTATGAGAGTCAGTTCTGCGTATGACTCCCTGTTGTAAGTTAGCTCTATGTTCACTAGACTGCTTATCCTGGCCAAAGGCTCTTATATTTGGAATCTACATAAGCAGTTCAATTTTGTTCAATCCTCTACAGTTCAGTCTTGGGCTCTGGGCAAAAATGCTGCTATAAAATATGTGTTATTGCTTTTTGCTCTCACAGAAACCGACAGCTCAACAGTCAATCTGAGACGCATTCTGCACAGCGCAGCCTCGCCAATTCACAGCCCCTGTTGCTAAGAAACCGTACGTGATTGCGTTCAGCGGCTTTAGATTTTTCTCCGCACACGCACACGCACGCACTAATACCGGTTTGCATAGGATCTGGTGCATGGCACAGGTAGGCCGTGCAGGTGTACAGCTTTATAAAGTAAGAGGATAGATGCTGGAGGCACAGTGCAGTGGCGAGTCTGTGTTACACTGAGAGGCAATGGCAGCACGAGTACAGGGCTTTACAGTGGGGCGAGGCTGGTAGAATGGGACCACTGTATGCTAACTATACCCTCAATGATCTTCAATGGCAATTTTGTACTGTCTGTACTGTTTAAGAGGCAATGGTACCCCATGTATAGGGCAGCTGCAATGGGATGCCATTGGTAGAATGAGACCACAGTGTGGTAATTGTACCCTTCTCAAATGACCTTCAACAGCAATGCAGACAGGCAGTGGCACTGCAACGCAATGCAGACAGACAGACAGACAGACAGGCAGGCAGGCAGTGGCACTGCAACGGCAATGCAGACAGACAGACACAGACAGGCTGCAGGCTCTTTCCCAGTCGCTGGCAGACAGACAGGGAGAGGCAGGGAGAGCGAGGGAGGGAGAGACACACACGTTTCCTCAGTGCAATGTCCTGGGGCAGGGAGTGCTCAGTGCGCAGTCTGGCAGTGTAACACAGACAGCAGCCGTGCGTAGAAGAGGCTGAGTTTGCATGTTTCCCTATGCATGTTATCTCAGCACACATGTCATATATGAGCTGGAGGTTTGGTTCAAGGTATTGCAGTATTGATATTTATACAGCTGTGGCCAGAAATATATATATATATATATATATATATATATATATATATATATATATATATATATATATATATATAGACACACACACACACACACACACACACACACACTTCCAATAGGACCTTGTTTGTTTTAAGGACAGGTTAGGGCTCTTTGAAATGGGTGGGGGTGTAGCCCCATGGTTAGCCCTGCTTGTCTTCCCCAGGGAGCTGGGCTCAGTGCAGGCTCCTCTGTGATTCCCTGCCCCTCCTCCCAGCCCTCGC